>NW_026591598.1:20249539-20289393 GCF_907164565.1 Psammomys obesus | reverse complement strand
ATTATTATTATTATTATTATTATTATTATTATTATTATTATTATTATTACGGTCTTAGGCAGAATCTCACTGGGTAGCTCCAGCTGGCCTTGAGTCCACGGCAGTCCTTGTAGGGCTAAAGACATGCAGCACCACACCTGGTGAACGCGCTGCCAATTTTATTAATCGTTAGTAGAGGGAAGATGATGACGCCCAGCACGATGATGTGCTTAAAAAGCTGGGAATACCATTTACCACAATTTGGGCTATTGTTTCCAAAGGAATTGTACCCCAGAAATAGGAACCATTACTATATGTCAATCAAAACCATCTTACATTGTTTAAGATTACTTTTCATCAAATGTTGGAATGGCACCTTGAGTCCTCCACAGCATTGGTCACTTGGTCACTCTTTCTTCCTTCCTTCCTTCCTTCCTTTCTTGCCCTTTAAGGAGTTAATGTAGTCCATCCTACAAGGTTCTTCCTGTATAAGTATATCTTATTGTCTCATTCACTACTCTTCCTGAGTTGACGCAAATAGAATGTTCTCATTTTGATAAAGCAAAACAGGGTTTGGTAGCTCTCTCTCTCTAGTCTTACACTCTAAAATCAGGTGGATTGGGTCAGCATCTCTAGAAAAATTGTCACAGCAAGTCAGTCAAGTATTGCCATGTGGTATCTGGGCACATTCTTGTCTTGGGCCTCTTTCTGTTCAGAGATCATTAGCTAATAATATTTGTTTTTCAGATTCACAAAAGGTGAAGTCTTAGTTTTAAGATATCAGCCTTGCAGTTTTCCTTCCAAACCCACTAACTTTCTGAAAATTTTGCTGAAGTCAAAAGAACCATGACCTCCTGCCCCCTTGGAGGATACTCTTCTGGCTTAGTGCCATCAATTTTATATGATGTTAAAGAAACTGGAAATTTGTGGGCGACTTGGATAATAGCTGGTTTTATTTTTTTTAAGATTTATTTGTAATGATGTAGGTGTGTGTCCACATGTGGATATGCGCACATGAATGCACTGTCTGCAGAGGCCATAAGGGGGCACCAGAGCCTCCAGAACTGGAGTTATAGGCATTTGTAAGTCTCATGACATAGGTTCTGGGGATTGAACTTAGGTCCCTTATGACAGCAGCAAATATTCTTAACCACTGAGCTCCTTCCCAGCTCCAAAATGTGGTTCTGAGTTTTGTGGCAGACATCCACAAATACATTCTTTTTAGTGAGAATCTTTATTGAACACCCCATTTTTGTGTGTGTGAAATTCAGCTATTTTCCATCTATTTTTAAACATTGCTTCCTACCTTACTCCCGAAGATAGACAGATGATGTACTTATTTATTATTCTAAGCTCAATAGTGGAAGATCAAAAGAATGTTAATGTAGTCTGCATGCATATCCTTCCATAGGCTCTTCTTTTTATCCTATCAGCAGGTCAGTATGTAGGTTTGCATCTTGTGGGACAAAAGGTTCTCAGAGAATGAATCACATACCCTGCCTTGGTGGGCTTCCTAAGACTCTTAGTTCAGTACACACAGGGCTCTTACTAGTATTTGTTTATGATGAAATTCTCTGACATCAGCCACACACTGAATGAAGCCAGGGAAAAGAAACAAACGTCGTGCAGAGAACCCAGAGGCTGCTTGGAGAGTGCGTGCTTGCAAGGCATAATCGATTCAAGTCACATCTGTCTTGGAGGCAATAAATCCTGCTTAGGAGAATGTCAAAGGCAAACGCACTGCTGTGCTATGAAATTCTACCTCTGAGGATCATAAAACAGTATGCACAGAGAAGACACATCCCCCAGTATAATGGGGGTGCCAGTGATGATTGGCAGGCCTGACAACCTGCCCCAGAGACTGCAGCATCTCATGGGAGTGAAGGGGTAGGGACAGGGCATCCCAAGAGGTCCCAGTGATGCATCCATTCCATCTCCATTTCTTTGCTTGGTGGTGGTAGTGGTGGTGGGGGTCTCTGAAAGAACCAAAGGGCTGAAGAGCCTCTGTTTGCATTGTATCGAATGTTTAGTCTGAAGGACCCCTGTTCAATGAAGTGCCCTATTCAGATGGCCTTTGAAACCTGATCTGGTGGTAGTTTTCATTCCTGAAAGCTCCCTCTGCACCCAAAATGCCAGCTCAGCCTCATAAGTGATTAGATTCATAACAGCAAAAAGGCAGTTCTTTCTGGGAGAGATTAATTCTTTTCCTCGCACTGTGTGACTCTGCATGCTAAGAGGGGTCGATTACAGCAAATTAAATCTCCCAACAGCAGCTATGCTCCCCTCTCACCAAAGGCTTTGGGTCATTGTTTGTTAAAGGAGAAGCCATGCTTGGGGAAACAGGAAGATGGCTGGGTTCAAAGTGAGGTCTTACTGTTGGAGGCTGGGTTCTAACAACTGACAAATTTGTGCGCCATGGAAGATGCTTCCTGCTGGTCATGGGTAGGGTCTGGCTGAGTGGGGGGGGGTCTGTGTTCCATTGCCCAAGCAGATGCTCTCCCTGCTCAGAACTTGGGGGGCATGTTCTAAGAGAGGATGCACCGTGGGGCATCTCCTTCCTGCAGGCCCATGTTTAGAAACCGAGTAAACAAACCTTTCAAAATAAAAGTAAACCACCAGCCTGACACCTGTAAGCAAGCCTGCACTTGAGCTGTCTAGTTGCTTTTCTGTTTCAGTGATAACATAACCTAAAACAAGCAACTGAGGGAGAAAGGGTTTATCTTGGCTCGGGGTTGCAGAGGGATGCAGTTGTCGGTCACAGTAGGGAAGGCATGGCAGCAGGGGCAGAGGTCACAAGCCACACAGCATCTACAGTGCAGAAGCAGTGGGGGATGGGCTTTAAAACCTCAAGGCTTATCCCCCAAGACCCACTTCCTCCAATGAGGCTCCACCTCCTAAATGTTCCACAACCTTCCCAAACAGCGCCCTCAGCTGTTCAAACGCATGATCCAGTGGTGGGCACTTCACTTCAAACCACAGTAAAAGGCAGACGCCTGGTGGGAAAACAGTAAACTCGTGTATGCTGTGGCTTGACTTTTCCCTGGTTATTTTTCCATTCCCTCTTTGTTCTGCCATTTCTCCCCAGCCTTGTTCTTCTCCTTTGCTTTGCTTCTTTCTTCTCATCTATCTTCCTTTCTGCTCTCTGTGCTGGAGCATGTGCCAGAGCCTCATGTGTGCCTTTCCAAGCAGCTACGAGCACAACATCAGGAGGTGAGGTGGTGAGCAGGAGGCAAGCCTGGTGGACAGGAAGCAGGTTTGAGATCCTGCCAGGATCTGGGATGGAAGATGGTTTGGTGGCGGGGTGAGGGGCTTTGTTTTTCTTCCCTCCTTTTGAGAGAAGGCTTAGCAAACTCCCTGAGAGGGCTAGACCCTTTGGTTGGCTTCTGGCAAACTCAGGCTGAGTTAACAAGAATAAATCAGCTAAGTTAGAACTGTCTGTAGGCTAGCCTCAGATGGAGAAGGATGGATTTGGACCAGAGTCTCCATCAGCTCTTGCCAATGGACAGGGATAGTAGCGTGCCAACTGCCATCCCCCTGCAGTGAGGAGACCTCGGGAGGCTGGCAGGCCACGTGTGTCACAGAGGCAACCTTCAATTTGACTCCTGTTTCCAACACTTGCTGTGCCTGCAGGTGCTATTTTATGTCGATGCGATAGTTAGAGAGCGTCGCAATTATTACCAACGTTTTTATCTGGGGCTGATAAAATTGTTTGGTCAATTTTAAGAGGTAAGACAGTACTGAAGCTAAACTCTATGCTCTCAGACCTCAGTGAGGTTTCAGGCATCAAGAATACAATTTTCCAAACTCTCCAAGCAGAACATAAAAGACAACCGAATTGTCTCAGGCTCTTCACGATCCCTGTTGTTATGTTAGCAAATAATAACTTCCCAGGTAATTCTCAGTTCCACCAATACCCTTTCAGACATGTCCGACCTTATGAAGTCACACAATGTCAACATCAAAGAAGTCCACACTACACAATTGTCACAAAAACATTGCCCAGAAAGTCATGATGTTTCAGGCATGTTTGTGATTCTGTGTTGGATTGCATTCACAGCTCTCCCTAGGTCACACGTGGCCTGGGCCTTGGGTTGAACATGTCTACATGAATCAACTCAACTAAGAGGAGAGGGAGAAGAAAAAACTGTCTTCCTCCTTTTCTAGAGGACTTTTGATATATTCTGAGGTTTTTCCTGACTGGTGGTCATGGGGGATTGTTTTGGTCAGCTTTAATTACCAACCTAGAATGTGGAAGAGAGTCTCAGAGAGTAAGTAGAACTCATAGTCCTGGAGGCTCGTCTACGGGGAATTGTTTGAATTGTATGAGAAGACCCAGTCTGCGGAGGGCAGTGCCATTCTCTAGGCACAGGTGCCCTGAATTGTATGGCAGTGGAGAGATCAGGGCCAGAGAGAGGGCTGGGTGGTTAAGAGTGTATGATACCCTTGCAGAGGACCTGAGCTCGGTTCCCAGGACCTGTATAGGGCAGCTTACAATTAACTACCTTTAACTCTAGTTCCAGGGGACCTTATGCTCTCTATAAGAACCAAATGCATGTAGCAAGCATTCACACACTCACACAAACAACACACACATACATAAAAAGTTAGGCCTTTTTAAAGGAGCAGAGGCATTGAGCTGAAGTAAGCAGGTGAACATGCATACATTTGATTCTCTTTGCTCTTGACTGTTGATGTGATGTGACTAAGTTCCTTCTGCCATGACTGTGTCATAGACTGTACCCTGGAGATGTGGGATAAAGTCAACCCTACCAGTGGCCTGCTCCCTCTCCTTTCAGGGCATTTTATCAGGGCAATGGAAAGAGGGGCAGGGGTCATTGGGATCCTTTTAAGATTAAAAAAAGTGTGTGTGTGTGTGTGTGTGTGAGAGAGAGAGAGAGATTGAGAAAGGGGGAGGAAGAATAAAAAGAAGAAGAAGAGGAGGAGAAGGAGGAGCCAGAAGAGAGCATAGAATCCCTTGAAGTTGGAGTTATGGTGACCGTGAGCAGCCAGGAGGCATGGAGTCTGGGAAGGGAACTCCAGTCCTCTGGAAGAGCGCCTACTATTGGCATCTTAAGGGATGAGACCAAGGGTGTTTCTAGACTCACCACATGCACGGAACAACCCCAGCAAATAATTATTTGCTCATAGATGTCTATGAGTGAGTGAATTAAGGTTGGGCTGGAAAGCCCTGCTTTATATCCAAAGTTTACAGTTTAATTGTTTATGAAAATTTTCCAGTTGCAAAAATTCCTTTTCTTTGAAGCTCACAATTGATCATAAATGTTCCTCAGAACATATGTAGTGTTAGCTCCAGTCCTTTTTGTTTGTCTATTTGTTTGTTTCACTGAACATCTCAAGTGTCCTAGGCACTGTGATGGACTGTGGGGAAGCCTGGGGAAGGAAAGAAAAGATCCTCTATGAAATCAAACAGTTAATAACAAGTTTCCACACTGTCTTAAAGGTGTGCTAAGATCTGAGTTAGGTGAGGTACAAGGGCTTTCTCTTTGTCACATTTAAACTGAGATCTGAGGTGTGTGTGTGTCTTTGTGGGGTTTTGTTTTTTGTCTTCATGTTTATGTGTCTGTGTGTACATGTATGTGTATATTTGTTTATAAACATGTTTCTATGTTTATGGATATATGACTGTATTTGTGCTTATGAATATGTTTGTGTTTACATATATGTTTGTGGGCTTATACATGTTTTTGTGCGTATTCGTGTTTGTGGAAATGTCTGTGCTTGTGTTTATGCAAGAGAACTTCCCTATGCTTTATTGCATGTGTTTACATTTTAATTTAGTTGTGTCTTTCGTATTTTCCCAGGAGCTAACTGAAAATAGATCCCCAGAGATACAAAAGATACATAGAAATTACTTATTCTAGGAATTAGCATTTAATTTAAGGACCATAAAATGTATGACCAGCCTCTCAGGAATAGAAAATCCTTTGATCTTTCGCTCACTGGTATCCACGGGGGAAGCGGACAAGGACGTGTGGGCAAGCAGACACACAGAAGGGGCCTGGGGAAAGTTGTCTGCACGCGGGCAGTTGGGCTGGACTGAAGACTAGTAGTTCATTAGCAGCTGGCTGAGTCTGGCCAGCAGGCAGACCTGTCATGCGCCTGGGCTAGGGACTTGACAGTTCCATGCTGAGCACGGCATTGTTTCCTTGGCCTCATGTGCCCTGGAAGTGTAAGTGAATGGTAGTGGTAATAAGATGCAATTAGGGATGTGATTTCATTGCCGGTATCTTTCTCATCATAATGGAATTCAATATCAGGCCTTTAAAAGTACTTTTTTGGTATTACTTTTACATGTGACTCCTGTCTGTGAGTCAGAAAACAGAGAGTTGAATAAATGCCCTAAAAGAAGCTACATTCATAACAGCGTCTATGTGTTTGTTTGTTTATGGTGTGTATATATGTGTGGAAGTCAGAGGACAACTTGTGGGAGTCGGTTCTCTCCTTGCTCTTGAGGAATTAGAGATCAGACTCAGGTGATCAGCACTGGTGGCCAGTGTCTTTACTCACTGAGCCATCTTACCAGCCCTAGAATATAAATTCTTTTCTAGTTTCATGTGTTTGGATTCTTTGCTTTCCTGTCTGTCTGTGCACCATATGCATGCCTGGGGCCCATAGGGGCCAGAAGAAGGTGTTGGATCTCCTGAAACTGGAGTTACAGGTGATTGTGAGCTACCACGTGGGTGCTGGGAACTGGACCTGGGTCCTCTGCAGGAGCAACAAGTGCTCTTAACAGCCAAGTCATCATTCCAGCCTCTAGAACAGCAATTGAACAGTTTTTGAGACGTATTTATTTTTATTTAATATGTATTGGTGTTTTGCCTACATGCATGTCTCTGTACCATGTGCCTACAGTATCTGTAGAGGTCAGAAGAAACCATCAAATCCCCTTAGAACCACAGTTACAGATGGTTGTGAGCTACAATGTAGGTGCTAGGAATTGAACCCAGGTCCTTGGTAGGTAACGAAGCCAGCCTGCCACATTCTTCACTCTTCTGTCTCTGAGCAAAGTATGCGTGAAAGCAGTTAAAAAGTGTGGTTGTGACTTGGCTACTCCACACAGTCACTTCTCCAGGATTGGAAACAAAGGCACTCGTTTGTGTCCTCTAGAATCCAAGGCACTTCCTTTGAAAAGGGACGTTCTTTTTTACTTCGAGTTACTTTTGAGAATTTCATAGACGGTTCATTCCTGCCCCTCCCTCTTTCCTCTCTAATTCCTCTCATGTTTCCTTAACTCCCTCTTAAATTCATGACCTCTTCCTCAATTATTATTGTCTTATACACACACACACACACACACATTTACAACCTGCTGAATCTAGTTAATGTTTCTCCTTCACATACGTGTTTCTGGCTGACCACCTGAGACTGGGTAAACTACCAGGGACTCATCCCTAGGGAAGAGTGTGTCTCCCTCTTTCAGTAGTCATTGCTGCCTGTAATTCTTCACTGAGGGGCCCTTTTGAGATTTCCCCCATTCACGTTGGCATGGTGGCTGGTATCATCACTGTTTAGGCCTTGTTTAGGCAACAACAATGTCGAGATTTCATGGTGGCAGCTTCGCTGTCTCTCAGCTTATGTCTCTCGGGTCTTACACTCTTTCTACCCCCCCCCCCTTTTTTTCCTGAAATGTTTGCTTTGATCCCACTGGCCAAAATGAGTCACACTAGCAAATCCAGAGTGGAGGCAGACATCACCGAAGGACATGGACATAGGGAAATGGATGACTAACTTCACATAGAACCAAAGAATGTCTTCAGATAACTGCTGTGGTCTAGGTATGGCTGCCCGCCTTCACATGGGTTTGTCAGTCCTCCCCAGCAGAAGTTGTTATGAAAGAGCACCCCTCCCCAGTCCCTCTGGCTTACTGCCTCACCTGTTGCCCCCTCCTTTTTCCATGTGTCCCTTTCACCCTGTAAAATTCCAAGCTCTCCACATGTCCTCCAGTTCCAAAAGTTTTGTTATTGCTGTGGAAAATGGACTGATACTTTTGATCTGTTGGAAATGGGAATTAGAAATATACTAATCAGTAAGCTTCATACACACACACACACACACACACACACACACACACACACCACACAAAACACACTTCCCTCACGAAAGTCTGTTCAAGTTGGATTATTTAGAGATGGGGAGGTATGTTCTTTTGTTCCATATACATGTCCAGAGGACAGAATGTGTCTGAACAGCTGGGGGATATATTTCAAGAGGACTTTGGGTTAAGCTTGGACAGGTTGATGTCCAACAAGGGCGAGAAGCTTGGGCTCATGATAAATCTGGAAGTCTGAGAAGTCATTAAAAGACTGTTAATCCCGCTGGTAGGTAGAGCCAGGTGCATGGCTAATTTGTTTGACAAATACTTCCTGAGCATCTATCAATTTACTGAAAGCCACTGTGGTAAACATTTCAGAGAGATACAAAAAATTAATGTAGCGGAGGGTCATCCCACGCTCTTGAGTTTTTCACCTCCAGCATCTCAATTAACGCACGGAGGAGGTGTGTGATAGCCTCTGCATTTTATGGATGAGGAAACTGGGGCCCAGAGGAAATGCCCATGGTTCACATACCTGGCCACAAGTTGTGCTGGTTCAAGTGCAAGGGTGGCCACAGCTTTGTTGCTGTTTTGGGCTTTGGAATGTCCACGGCGGGTGACCCTGAAAACCCTCTGTATTAGGCATTGTGTTTACCCACCTCTGAAATCACGGAGGGTCAAACCAACATTTCAGTTCAGAGCAGAAACAGCAAAATGTCTGTTTGCTTGAAGGCCCGACTCTGCTGTGAGAGCAAGCATGGTTACTTTGGTGCAGAGAGGAGTCACCCCCGATGAACCTGTCCTAGATTTGCTGGGGTGACAATGCCCAGGGAAGCAATGCCAGTCAGCTCAGCCCAGCCCAGCTCAGCCCAGGCTGGCAGCACCTCCAGTACCTGTGGACTTGTAAGAAATGGCAAATGCTTTGGGTCAGTGTCTCACACTTTTTATAGTACAGTGAGGCCCAGAGAGAGGCTGGCGAATGGCCCGGCTGGCGAAGTGCTTTCTGTGTAAGCACGGAGACCCAAGTTCTGGAACCCGAGTCCACACGAAGAGCTGGACATGGTGAGGTGCTCCTGACTCTAAGTCTGGAGAGGAAGAGACAGGAGTGTCCCTACAGCTCACTGGCCAGCAGCCTACACTGCCTGGCAAGGTCTAGCCAATCAGAGACCCTGTCACAAAAGTAAGCTGGATGATACTTTGACAAACAACAATCGTTGTATGTCTACACACACACACACACACACACACACACACACACACACACACACACTTACACAGAGGGAAACACACATCCATGCTTACACAACCACTTGCATACACTCTCACACACACATTCACACCGACAGACACATACACCACACTCAAGTTAGTCATATGGAACTTGTTTTTGATTTGTTTGTTTTCCAAGACAGGGTTTCTCTGCCTTAGCTGTCCTGTACTTTGAGAACCAGGCTGGCCTTGAACTCACAGAGATCTGCCTACCTCTTGCTTCCCAGAGTGCTGGGATTACAGGTGTGCACAACCACAGCCAGCTAGAACTTGTATTTCAATCTAGGCTGTTCGTATGGTTGCAGACAACCAAAACCTCCCTAATTTATTTGTCTTTCCATTAATCTTTTTCTTTCATATCTGTTTTATTTTGCCTATGTGTGCTTTTCCTGTCTGTCTGTGCACCGCCTCTGTGCATTGCCAGTGAAAATCAGAAGGGGGTTGGGGTCCTCTGGAACCGGAGTCACAGTGGGTTGTGAGCCACCATGTGGGTGCTGGGAACCGATTGAGGGTCCCCTGAAGGAGCAACCAGTACTCCAAACCGCTGAGCCAGGTCTCCAGTCCGCTGCCACCCTAATTTAATCAAGAAGTTTCATGTTTTATTAAAAGGGTTTTGATAGTTCACAGGCAGTCTCAGATACTGGATTGAAGTCACTCCGGCAAGAATGACAGTAGCTAAAAGCAGCACTGAGACTGGACACTAGAATTCCTTCCAGAACTACTTTTTAAAACCAAGGAGGCTGACAGAGCCAGTCTCTTCTCTTGTAGTGGTGGCTCCTTGGGCAGCAGCCCCTCATTCGGGCAGAACCTAGGCCTCCCTGGAGACCTTAACTGCAAGGCAATTTGGGAAATGTAGTTTTTAGCTTTCTGTTTTCCATAGTTCTGGTGGGTGGGCCACAGAAGGTGATAGATGGGGGCTGAAGAGAAGGCTCTTCGAGTAAGAACACTTGCGTGGAAGTTTTAGGATCTGAGTCTGAATCCCTAGAGCTTATGCAAAAGGCCAGGTGTGGCTGAGGCCAAATATATGACCCCAGTGCTGTAGGAGGCAGAGGCAGGGGGATTGCCAGGTTTGCCAGCTGCTATTCCTCTCTCCGAGTTCAGTGAGAGAGCCTGTATAAAGGGAGTGAAGTGGAGAGTGAGAGAGCAGGACACCCATGTTCTCCTCTGGCCTTGTGTGTGCAGAGGGGGTATGCATCTACACACATACATGAGCACATATAACACACACATACAGTACATACAAATACACCCCCCCCACACACACACAAATAAGTAAATTTAAAAGGGCAAAATCTGGAGATGGGGCTAAGTGTATGTAGAGGGAAAGACCCGGTGGGAGACTGTCAGCTCAGGACAGGGTATCAAAATGACGCAGTTGTAAGCCGAGGGATGCATGGGTCTGCCAGAAGCTCTGTGAGAGGCCAGAAGCACCTTCTCATGTGGGGGCTCCGTGCGGCTCCTTAATCACCGCCATCTCCATTAGGGACTCCTTGAGAGACTCTAAGCTGCTCCCATGGCATGAAATGACTCATTTTTGTGGCACTCTGGCATAGTAGCCACAAGGAAGTAATACTCTGCAGAAGGCCGCAAACCAAGCAGGAAGGGGTTCTCTTTATTCCACGTGGTCCAGTGCTTGTGTGTTTCTCTTTCCTTACTTTGCTGGATTTAAGGTGATTGCAGTTGAAAGCCAATATGTTTGTTCTCTAAAAGAGGGTTAATAGCCTTGAATGCTGAGCCCAGAGCTCTATCGTCCACCAGGGTTAGATAAGGGTCTTATAGCCAAGAAGTGGTGTAGCAGATGAGCAGGTGCCTGAGTTCTGTCACATTTGCTGGTTGTAATATTACTGTTTTTAATATCTATTATCTATCTATCTATCTATCTATCTATCTATCTATCTATCTATCTATCTATCGTGAGTGTTTTGTCTGATGTGTGATTACACATCACTTGTGTGCAGTACCTGTGGGGACCAGGAGGGGGTGTCAGATCCCCTAGAGCTGGGATTTACAGGTGATGTGAGGTGGCCTATGGCTGAGAACCAAACCCCAGACCCTCCACAAGAAGAGCAAGCCCTCTTAACCGCTTAACCGCCTCTCCAGCCCCTTGCTGTTCTTTACAAAGCTGCCGCTGACGTCACATATCGCCTGTTGCCTTTCTGGTGCGGTGGGAAGCCATCACCTGGCCTTTGGTTCTCTTTCCTCTCATGACTGCATCCGCTGCCACCCTTCTAGCTCTGAAGCAGAGGGAAGCAAGCCCTTGGTCATCTGGGAGGGATTCCAGACGCCTCTCGTTAGAACGGAGGAGCACTTGACATTTCAGATCATCATTCGGGCTTCTTAATCAGTTTCGCTTGAACTCGGGTACTCCAGTGGGCCCGTGGGGCAGGTGAGGGAGCAGGAACGGCGCAACGTTCGCCAGCAGATGCTGCCCTCAGACAGTCTCTCTGCCGCCCCAGGGGGACACGTAGACTCTCTTCCAGGACCCAGCCTTTGGTTCACAGTGACAAATCTAACCATCTTCCAAAACCATTTTTTTTGCCTTTGGAGCAGTTGTAGACACACAGACACACACACACACACACACACACACACAGACACACACACACACACACACACACACACACACACACACACACACACTCCTGTGTCCTCAGTACAGCACAGCCAGTCATTCTTGGCCTTTGCATGTCATGTTCTGTGTCCCCCCCCCCCCCAGGCCCACCCTGCAGCCGATGTTTGGGAAGGCTGTCCACAAATTACCGTATCTGAGTTTTTTAAAAGACAGTGCAGCTTTTTCGTGAGGGGCCTGTCTGCTCAGGATGCAGGGCTATCTCTGAGTTCCTCAGAGCAAAATAAAGAGTGACCAGGGAGAGAGAAACACGAAGGGCTGAGGAGAGCAATGCACCGCGGTCAGAGCACCCAGGGAGAACTGCGGAGGACTGATGGACGCTTACCAGAGGGGGGATCTCAGGCCAGTGACGTAGTGACAGTGACGTAGTGATGTCTGCCCAGGATGGAGACTTGGAGGTTGGTGAATCTCAGGTCTTAGCTGTGTACTTTGCCTGCTATAGGGAAGCCCTGATCAGCCCAGCCTGGCTGCTCCAGATTTTAGGAATATTTGGTTTGGGTCATATTACAAGGAGGCCCTGTTAAGCTCATGGCTCAGTTGGCTCTCCTTGGCCAGTGGAATCAGACTTCTGGGGAAGATTAGGTAAATTCATATTGGTTATGGGGTCTGGAGAGACGACTTAGTGATTAGGAGCACTTGCTGCTCTTGGAGAGAACCTGAGTGTGGGTCCCAGCACCCAAATGTGGTAGCTCACAACTGCCTGTAACTCGAGCTGCATAGGATCTGACACCCTCTTCTGACCCTTTGTAGACCCCTTCATACACATGTGCACATATACGGAGAGACACACATACATGTAAGTATAGAAAACAAAAAATAAACTTCTTTTATTCTAGAAGAAAACTCTTATTTTGTAGATTCTTATAGAACGCGTGTAGATACATTCTGACTTTTTTTTTAAAAATCCCTTTAGTGATTCCAACACGTTGACAAGGTCGCTCCTTATTCACCAGTATTGGCAGGTTTACTGTATTAGCTGCCCATTCAACTTTTCTCTCTGGTCTTCTTGAAAACTCCAACGGCTCAGGGTCCTCCTGTGTTGACAGCTCCTGGGATGAAGGAAACCCAGGGGGAGGAGAATGAAGAGACAGGCAACACCAACAAATCCAGAGCGCT
This sequence comes from Psammomys obesus, assembly GCF_907164565.1. Lineage (NCBI taxonomy): Eukaryota > Metazoa > Chordata > Mammalia > Rodentia > Muridae > Psammomys > Psammomys obesus. Next base: position 20,276,347 of record NW_026591598.1, on the reverse strand, counting down.
ATATGTCAGAAGTTTCGGTTACTCAAATGACTCCCAAGAAAACATCATCAGACATCCGAGAGCCACTAACAAAATGAGACAGAAATGATAAAATTACAGGCTCAACGAGCTGAAAAAAAATCTTATATTCAGGAACATAGTCACTAGAGAATGTACAACAGGACTTTAAGTAAGTGTAATTAATTATCTCCAGGGAAGTGAGAAAATAACACGCCCAGGAGGAAATCAGGAGAAAGTCCCTTCACTCTTCTAGTCATTAACCCCAGCACTACTTTCTGAGTGGTTACTACGTGCTGAGAACAAAGTCTGGATGGAAAAGAAAAAAAAATGTCCAGTGACACCAGTCAGTATGTAATAGTCTGGGCTGTGTGCTGTGGGGAGGAAGGAGGAGGAATGAGAGGCTTAAGGAGCACAGAACTTGAAGTGAGCATATCCTGCCACTCAGAGCATCAGAAAGGGCTCAAGAAAACAAAGGCATGGGCAAGTCAAGAGGAGATTAATGGGAGTAATGTTCTAGGCAGAGGGACCGCAGTACCAGGGCCCTGAGTCAGGAGTGTCTTAGTGCTCTATCGCTGTGAAGAGACTCCACCACCAAGGAAACATATGGAAGAAGGCATTTAATGGGGGGATTGTTCACAGTGTCAGAGCTAGTCTGTTATCATCATGGAGGGGAACATGGAGGACTGTGGGCGGGCACGGTGCTGGAGAAGTAGCTGAGAGCTTTACATCCTGATCAACAGGCAGCAAGCAGAGAGAGGGGGCAGAGAGAGAGAGAAAGACAGAAGAGACAGAGAGACAGAGACAGACAGACAGAGACAGAGAGGCATAGAGAGACAGAGACAGAGAGAGACAAACTCTGGCCCTGCTGAGGATTTTTGAAACCTCAAAGCCCACCCCCAGTGACACACCTCCTCCAACAAGAGCACACCTCCTAATCCTTATCAAACAGTTTCACCAACCGGGGACCAAGAATTCAAACACACGAGCCTATGAGAGCCATTCTCATTAAAACTACCACATGAGGAAATGTCAAGCTTCAAGTATCAATGAAGAGACGCTGTGGTTGGCCTAGATAATCAAGGAAAATAGGATCAGGGAACACACAAAAAGGAGTGAAAATGGGACAGATCATTTGAAGGCTTTGAAGGAAAGATTCTGATTTTCCTCAGAGCTAAAGAAGAGGCCTGTGGGGGATTCTTTGTGAGGGAAGGAGGTAAATGATTAAACATTCCACAAGGAACATTTTGGATGGTTATGAAGTCAGTTGTCCATGGTGAAAGAATAAAAGGAGAAGAGTGAGGAAGCCCAGATGAGAAATAATAAGGCTCTATTATTCTCGAAGGCACTGAGAAACAGGCACCTTCTGGGGATCTTTCTAGAAACTGCTAACACAGGCCGATGGCGTACTGAATAGCAACCAGGAGAAAGAAGTCAATGGACAGCCAGAGAGCTCAGCCTTGAGGAGGTGGAAGGAAAGAGAAGCATGTGTAGAGGGAGGCAAAGAGGCGGGAGAGTGTTTCCAGGATAGGATCCTCAGCCCAGGGTCTGGGAGAGGCTCACTATGCCATGCAGGAATCATCTGAGCAGACATGGGCTGTAGGAAGCCTGGGGCCCAGGACTAGCACTGGTCTATCACACACGCTTATGAGACTGTGTGGGATCTCCTAGGGAGCTAATGCAATGGAGGAGAGAAGAAACCCCAAGGTGAGCCCCTCAGTGCAGTTTCAGAGGCTAAGAGAAGAGCAGGGAAGGAGTCCAACCAGTATTACCAGTCTCATTCTACTCTCTCTTCCATGCCCTGACCTCTGTGGTAACATTCCCACCTGCAGGAAGAGCCAGTTGGAGGGAGGGCTAGAAGGAATAGTGAGGCAAGGATGAATGAGGAGGAGATGCTGGCCCCTTGGACTCTAAAAGATGTGTCCAGTTCCTGACCCACATCTACCAGCTAGCTGACCACGGCCACCAGATGGTTTGGTATCTCTGAATATTCAGCTCTTCCCCCGTGAAATGGTTATAGAGACACCCATACAGGAATCGTCTGAGGAGACATGGCTGTAGGAAGCCTGGGGCCCAGGACAGTACCCTTGGGAGACAAAGAATTACCTGGCATATTACAGAACTCAGTAAGAGGTCTCACTGGGCTGGCTGGCCAGTGATTCCCAGAGATCTTGTCCCTCTCCTCAGCACCAGGGCTGTAGGTGTACCACCACACCCGGCTTTCCCCCAGTGCTCTGGGGATGGGCCTCATGTCCTTGTCTTGCAGAGCAAGCACTTTATGGCCTATGCAATCTCCTAGCCCTACATTTTTTTTAAATATGAGTTGAAAACTCATCTATTGCTCATCACGATGAAAAATTGAATGGCAAATGAAAACCCAATACTATGTGATCGGAGAAATGAAGACCAGCTCGTCTCTAGAGTGGAATACTCTAGAGCCATTAAACACAATTATGTAGATCTATGTTTATTGACATGGAAGCATGGCTTGTTAAGCTGGTAAGTGAGAACAGGGCCAGGAAGACAGTGCCCAGAAATAGTAACAGAAATGGTCTCTCAATGGTTACATCACAGACTTTACCTTCTTTCTATTTTCTGTGAATATGTATAGCAAGCGTGGCTCCTTTCATAATTAGCAGGGGAAAGCTCTTCTCAGTTTAGAAAAATAGGAAAAAATTAATTCAAATTTAAGAGAAAAATACTACTTCTATTTATTTTTTTATAGTGCTATTGTTGATTCTCTGAGAGGTCCCAGGTTTTGGACCTGATACCATAAGAATTTCCTCCCCACAGTGAGTGGTCTTCCAGGACAAAGCAATGTCTACCCCAACCCCATAAGTCCCAGTGACCCAAAGTTTGAGTCCACCAAAGCACCAAACTTTATTCTGATGATCAGTGAGTTTGGGGAGTTTACAGAGGAGTGGTGAGGGCTACAGGCAGGAGTGTGAATGACCACAGTGTAACCCCATGGGAAGTGTGTTTGCAGGATGGAAAATGGCTCCCCCATGTCTGTGAAGATGTTGTCTCTTGCTCTAATCTTCCATGCCTTCCCTAGACAATGAGGTCTTGGGTGATTAAGGCAGAACTGGATACAAATAGCTGGGTGGAAGTATGGCTACTCTGAGGAGGGTCTGATGACCCCTTCCACACCTCTGTCCTCTGAAGGCCAACAGTTAGCAAGTTCATCTCTGATGAACTCTTCAAACATGCTTAGCTGGTCGAATGAAGATGGCAGTTGTTTGGCTCAGAAGGATGTTATGTGTAACTCCTGGCTTTTTTGTATGCATTCTCGTCTTCCCTGTAATGTCTGTATAGCATATGTATACATTCAAGAAGCCCACTTTGTATAGCATGATTTGGGCTTCATGATATGTGTGTACATGTGTGTGCTTTGGGCACATATAGTTTATTTTATCTTTATTCAGTATATTGAGAATTTTCCATTGTTTTCTGTGTGGGGGTGTTTTGCCTGCTTGTAGGTCTTTGCATTGTGTGCATGCAGTGTCTGCGGAGACCAGAAGAGGGAGTCAGATACCCTGGAATTGGAATTGCAAATGAGTGTAAGGTACCATGTCCGTGCTGGGAATTGAACCTGGGTCCTCTGGAAGAGCAGCCAGTGTTTTTGTCCTCTCTAGCCCCCAGTATGGCTAACCATCTCACAGTCTTATCATTCCTAGCCCACCTGTGCGGAGCCAATGTCCATTAGTGGCTAGGTTTTTACTTTTCTTTGTTTAAGTGAGTTTTTTTTTTTTTTGAAAGACAAAGAACCCAGCTCTCCTAATAGAGGGCCATGGAGCTCCTGGTGGCAACATTAAGTGTTTGCTTGTTCAGCACAGTGTTGGTTCCATGTCCCCTCATACCTCTCTGCTCTGATCTGGCTGGTTTTCAGCCTCCCCTGACCAGCTTATCTTTAGTTAGGGGTGGGTGTTAGATTAGATTATAAGTGATGAGTTAAGTTGGCCTTTAGGGAGCTGATTTTGCATTATGGCTGATTATCTGTTCTCAGTTCCCAAATGTTTGTGGCATGCACATACTCTTAGCTACTTTTTTTTTTTCTTTATCTTCAGCTGTCTTAGTTACTTTTCTACTGTTATGGCAAAGCACTGTTGCCAAGGCAACTTATAAAAGAAAATATTTAATTTAGGGAGTTCGTGATTTCAGAGGATAAGGGTCTATGACCATCATGGCAACAGTCAGGCAGTAATTGATAGCTCATGAGTGTGTGTGTGTGTGTGTGTGTGTGAGAGAGAGAGAGAGAGAGAGAGAGAGAGAGAGAAGGAACATGCTAACTGGGAATGGTGTGTCACTTTGAAACCTAAAAGCCCACCCCAGTGACACACTTCCTCCCAGAAGGCCACACCTCCTTATCCTTCCCATACAGCTGTACCAACTGGGGACCAAGCTTTCGAATGCATGAGCCTGGGGCCATTCTCATTTAAGCCATTACATTAGCTAAACTAGGGAGAGGTTATCTTTTATATTTTATTTCTGCCCTTTTTTCTCTATTTCTCTCTGCTGTCTCCCTCCTTCTCTTCCTTTCTTCTTTGTTTCCTGTCCCCACCCCGACATGTATTTATCCACTGAAATAAACAGTTCGAAATCTTCGGTAAACTGCCATCATAGATGGTTTTCCTAATTCAGAGACCACAGAAAGCCTTCAACTCTGACAAGCTGACCCATTGATATAGGCTTGGGACTTATGTCAAGAGTCCAGCCACTGTTCCACAGGTCAGGCCCACTCCCTTCAGCATCTCACCAGCCAGCCTGACCTGCTGTGGAAAGAGACTATCTAGGGACTTCACAGACAAAAGCCCCATCCTGAATTCCTCTCATAGATGAAGCCCTTTGCCACCAGCTGGCTTCCTCTGAGAAGCCAAGTGACGACCCTGTCTCTGTCCCCTGGTCTCTAAGACTTGATGTTTTTGTTGTGGTTGTTGTTGTTTTCACAAATATGAATTGAGTTTTCAGTGCCAGGCTCTGTTGGTTGCTTTAATTTTCTTTAGATAAAGATGTCCTTAGTTAGCTCAGGCTAGCCTTGAACTCAGAATCCCCCTGCCTTAGCTTTCCTGGGGAGAGGGTTACAAGTGTGCTGAGCTCTGTTGTAGCCATTTTGATTGGTCAAATCCTCTTAGCCCATTGGGGTAAACAATACCTCTATTCCTATGTTAAGTCTGGAAAACAGAGAGAGAGGGGTCCATGATGACCTCTACATAAGATCCAAGGTGAGTCCCAGACTCAACACGTCATGGACTCAAGCGCCTCTGTGCTTATCCTGCTTGCCATGCCTGGGAGCTGGAGCTATATTGGGGGGATGGGGTGAATCACAGATACACGCCTGCTTTGGACTAACCCCTGCACCCATGAGTTCCTAAGGAAGGCATTCTGTTGCTCCGTGAGACATGTCCTGTTGGCCGTGCCTGCTGTGGGTAGTCCAGGGTGATAGGCTTATGTAGAAGGCAGTTTCTCCCTGGTGGGTAGGGGTTCTCAGACATCCCAGACACAGAGTGCCCAGTGGGAAAGCCAGCTAAGGAGGGATGGGCAATACGAATCTCAGGCCCAATACAGCCACACTCTAGGATCTTTCACCCATGGGCCAGCACTTGGGTCTGTAGGGGAGGATGCCACTCTCCTAGCCAGCAGCCCCAAAAGTGGCATGGAAGGGCAAGATGCATGTAGTACAGTTCTAGGACTTTGCACATCTCCCCATCTGAAACTTGCCATAATCATGTAGTGATAAAAACCAGGATCATGAGAGGAAGCTATTTATTAAGTTAGGTGTTTTGCACACGTCAGTAACAAGAATAGCATGTTTCATCAGCTAAAATGTAAGGTAAATAGCATGTGGCAATCAAGGACACATTTCAGCGTTTCTCCAAAGCAATGAAGCTAGTTAAACAAACAAACAAAAACAGTTCTGGAGCTGGTGAGATGGCTCAGTAGGCAAAAGTGCTTGCTGCCAAGCCTGAAGACCTGAGTTCAGTTCTCAGGACCCAGGCTCCAGCGCTTCGTCCTCTGATTGCCATATGTACACTTTGGCATGCAAACTTGCCCCACAGACACACTAAATAAGTGAGTGGATAAACGTAAAAATAATTTCTGTATTGTGTACAAGGACTGAACTTGTTGAATGCCTAAGTTATACTAGGTATTGTCCTAAAGGCTCTGCAAGAGGCACTTAATGTTTTTAAAGGTCTGATCATTTATTTGCTCCTCTTAAAGACTTCTTATGATCAGTCATAAGCATAGCAGAAGCTCTCAGCGAGGACAGCTGGCCTCTCTCAGCAATCTGTTGCTAGTATCTGTGTGTGTGTGTGTGTGTGTGTGTGTGTGTGTGTGCATTTGTTTTTGTTTGTTTGGCTTCCTTCATTCTCTTGACCAAAATTTAGCATATCCCTCGTTTTGCTTACTGCATTATTTCTTCAGTGCAATACATGAACATTTGTGTTGCAGAACACACGAAATAGCAAGACGCTGAATCTTAGGTACTTTGGTTCTGGGTTTGCCTTCTTTGCTTAAAGGATTTTTTGGCAACATGTTGGTGGACATTATCTTCTTCATAGATGCTAGGGCAGGAGAGTTTGCCTATAGTAGGTGGTCAGTAAATACTTCCTCAGAAGGGATTAACAGCTTTGGAGATGATGGAGGTAGGACTCTCAGGCCAGATCCATTCTCTAGACTTAATGAAAGAATAATGGACCAAGAGTCCCCAAGCCTTTAGGAAAGATGGTCTTAGGCAGAACCCAAACATTGTCCTCTAATCCAATAACCCCAGCTCTGATTCAATATGAGGCAGAGTAATTTTAAAAGCCATAATGCCAGTTCAGCAGTAATGCAGCTCAAAGGAGATGGATTCCCCGATAGGATGACGTGGTGAGGAAAGCAAAGAATGTTTTCATCCAATCAATTTATTTTAGTGTCCCAAATGTTCACAGCAACAGGAGCAAATGTGATCATGGCTGCCATTGTGGCCGGCCTCCTGTCACATGGAAAAATGGATGGCCTTTCCTTACTCACCAACGTGTACTTCCTCCAAGGCAAAGGATCCATCTATCTTCTCCAGAGAAAGGCCAGAGCCACACATGGGCTGCAAATTCAGCTTGTGGTAGAAAATCAAGAGAGAGAGTCGTCCATTCCTCTTACAGGCTGTGGGGTTTGAAACCAAGGCGTGACTGGGCATGTGATGGGAACCACTGACGGGAGTGCTGTGGACCAGAGGGAAATGCTACCTGAAATGGTGTGAAGGCCCTTACATGTCTCCCTCTGGTTCACTCTTCATTTCCCAAGCAATCACCAGAAACCACTTCTTCACATATCCATTGTCCTTCCAAACAAGTGGCACATAGCTGAGGGACACATGGAGGATGGGACTTGCCAGGGTTCATTTGCACATCTCAGCCTCCTAAGAAGAGATCAGGAGACGGTGACGTGGTTAGCCCAGGTGACCTTTCTTTCACAGGAGAGAAGTCCGCTCATGTGGCTCTTGAGGTGTTGATGTCTTTAAAGTAGCAGATTAAAAACCTAGGTGAAATCATACATATTAAAAAAAAAAAACTGAGTTAGGTTGTTTATTTTTTTTCCTTAAGGCACAGGTTTGTTCCATATTCCATGCACTCTTGTGGGATGCAGCCTATTCCTGTAAATGACAAAAGGACTAATATAGTAGGTGATCTGACAGCCTTAGACTCATCAAGAGCTGGAGTTGGAGAGATGGCTCTGCACTTGCTGCTCATCAGTTCCTGGCACCCATATCTGGTGGCGCATAGCCACCAATGACTGTAGGGGGTCTGACGCCCTGTTGGGGCCTCCATGGACACCTGCACACATGCGGCATACACTCATACACACACACACAACCCCCCACGTGCATGCACATACATGCACATAAAAACAAATTTTAAAGATAGTTATTGAGAATGGACGAACACATGTGGATAATGGTTCAACTTCTGAAATTAAAGCATGTTTTATTATTACATTCAGAATTCTGTCACTACACAGTTAACAAGTGTGGACTAATTTCTGCCAACATATATACACAGCCACAAACATGGTGATTTAAAATTTTTTTTTTCAGGGCTGTGATTTGAACCTAGAGCCCCACACACTTAGATACTCTCCCAGTGCGCTAGCTGCTCAGTCCCGTGAGAGGATTTTTCAGCTGTCAAAGCTACGGTGGTGGATGAGTTCCAGAGGAACTCAGTCCTATCAGCCCGAGGCAGACAAGGGTGGAAAAGAAGAAAGGTGTGGGAGAGTCCTGGCTGCTGTAACAGACAAAGCCCAGGACCGCTACAGAGTCACCCACAAAGGCTGATTTCTTCTTAACACTGAGCTGCAATGTTGATGATGTGGCTGGCTCAGGTGGACATGCAGAGGTGACCCCATCTGCCGTGTGAAGGCCGCTCTATGTTCAGCCAGGAGATGGAACAGAAGGTGAAGGCAGTATTTGGGAGAATGGTAAAGTCCGTGCCTGGGCATCCCACTGTGTCATCCGCATGCAACTGGCTGGTGCTTACACCTCATGGCTGTGACAAGTGCCACCATGGCTGGAGAACACGGGACAGCTGTGTTCTTATGAACCACAGAAAACAGAGTTGCTGGTCAGCTGGCCTAGTCCCTGGTGTGAGGAACAAAGCCCTTGAGGGTTAGTCAGGAAGACGAAGGTTGAACAGGTCAAGCACCAAAGACGGAGAGCCTTGTGAAGGGGACCTGAAATGTGGCCACCATCAGCATGGTGGTGTGGCGGTGTCCCACATCTCTCAGCCCTAGCAAGCAACATTATCTTTCTAAATAAGCCTGAAGCCTAATGATAAAGTTTTATTCATTTAGTACTTATTTAGCATACGAATAAGGTGCTTCTGCGTATCTGTGTGTGTGCATGAGTGCATGTTAGCTCTGTGTGTGTCCTCACACGTGTGTCTCAGCACACACGTGCAGACAAGAGAACAACCCTGGGAATCTGTTCTATCCTGCCCCCACGTGGGTTTCTGCTGACCTCACTCATGTTATCAGGGTCGGTGGCAAGCTCCTTCACCCACTGTGCCACCCCCCAGCTTTAAAAAGGTTTATTTAATGGAAAAGATCCATTCTAGTGGCGAAAATGGCATTTTACAGCTGACTCTGCCAGGCCACATTACTCTGTTGAAGGATGCATGTGTCTAAGACAGGTGTCAGTACCACAAGGCCACCTCACCTCATCCCAAAATGCAGTGGCGAGCAGTGGGGTAACTGCAGCATCAGATTTTACCCCCGTCCATTTTCGCTTCTCCAATAATACAAGGACAAACAACAAAACAAACCTGGAACTTTGGAGATTAATATCACGCACTGTCCCTTTCTTGGCTTTCAAGGTCTTTGTTAATGTTTCTAATTTTTTTTCAGTTTTTTTTAAAGAGAAATGTAAGAACCTCTAGAGAAGAAGCATCTCATTAACTTGTCTGTTCCAACTGTGTTTTGAGTGTCAGTCAATAGCAAGAGGTGAAGTTCTAGTACTCCCTGCTCAGTATTGGTTTCAGTAACCCCACTACGTCAGCAGGGGAAAGACACCTGGAAAACACATGTTCTTTTCCAGCCAGGCTGTCTGGTGATTTGACGCCTCTTTCTGAATGAAGGTAAGAGCTGGGAGCCTGCAGGGATTGGATGCAAGCTCCTTCATCTTCTAGGAGAAAGCTGTACTAACAGGGACACTTTCGGCTTGCCCCGAAATGCAAAGTGTTTTAGTACTGTAACCTTTAGACAATACTTTTGTGTATCTTTTGCTATAGCTTGGATTCCCCATTCCTCTAAGACTGTGTGTAAAAGACTTAGTTCACAGGGATATCATCTGCAGAAGATAGGCAGATGAAAAGCAGGTGGGGACATTGTGAGACAGATGCTCACACACACACACACACACACACACACACACACACACACACACACACTAAAGGGACACCCCTACAGACCAAAGTACCAGTGTCCAATTTGATGGACCAGTGAGTTTTTACTGGAGTAACTGGCAGGAGTGTGGGGGAGGGGCACCAGTTAGGCTGGTCAGACCCCCTTTCCTGGCAGCCTTATCATTTTGTGGGAGCTCTTGAAGTCATCAGAAAGGATTGGGGAATCACAGCTCCCTCCAATTCCTCTTTGGCTGGCTGGCAATGTAATTGGTTCTTACTCAATTTTCCAGTTTAGTTAATTATAAAGATTTGTAAGGAAAATGACACAATGTAGCCAAAACAGGATTTTTCTCTATAGGCAACAGTGCTTTCACATAGAATCCTATTAGCAAATGCCTATATGTAATTAGAATGTCACTCAAAGGTTTTCCTGCCGTGACATAATCCCCCGACTCAGGCTTCAAGCGATGGGACCAGCTGATCATAAACTGAAGTCACCAAAGCACATGATGACCTTTTCTCTTCGTAAGTTGAATATTTGGGGTCTTTTGTTATAGAAATAGAGAGCTAACCGACACCCACATCATTCTTTAAACTAATAACACCCATGAGCACTTTTCTGTGCTGTTGAACAGTCTTCAAAATTGAACTTGACTGACCCCACCTCATGCCACCATGTGGCTGTACTGGCATTTGGTGAGTACCCCCTACGGTGGGATATTAGATTATTTCCAGACTTTTCTTTGCCCTAAGTAACACTGTGGTAGAGGTGATAGCAAATGTCTTTGTGTGTATTTTTAGGTCTTTCCTTACTGTGAATCAAGAAGGAAAATGCTAAAAGGTTAAAGGGAATGAACGCTCTTAAGTGATCTTTTGTTTGCTTATTTTTAATCCTTAACCTAATACCAGAAACACAGTTGCTAGTTATGATCGTGATTGTCTTTATCAAACCCCAGCCTAGTATGTCTTATAGCGCTGCAATGGAAACCGAAATAACAATGAGCAATCTAAAGACAGGCTTCCGTCCCTCAACCAGACAATTCAACCTCACTCATGGCTGCAGTTTGGAGACAGATCCATGTTACTGGCAGATTCTGGCTCCTGCAGGAGGTGGAGCCTTTTGGGGAACGTGGTAGGTCACTGGTTACTTGAAGGGGATCATGGGTGCCAGATCTTTCTTCCTTCTCTGCTTCCAAACTGTATGGGGTGAGCAGATTTCCATACCACACACTCCCAGGGGATGTCTGCCTAATAGCAGATCCAGGTGGCCATGGGCGGGGTCCTCCAAACAGCCCAAATAAATCCTTCCACGGTTGAAGTGGATTATTCCAAGTGTTTGTTATAGTAATAGAAAACTAGCATAACGAACCCTCTCACCTAATTGTCTTTATTTCAGATTTTGATATTTTGTATATTTTGTGTTTGTTTTATATTAGTCTTAATTTTTAAGACTGATCAGTGTGTTATTCATTTTGCTTACTGAGATTTTTTTTTAAATCTTTTTTTGTTTTTTCCGTCTTGAAGTGAGCCTCTTTGTTAACCTAATCCTGTAAATTGGAACAGTCTAGAATCCTGGTGAGATGGAAAATTCTAGAATGCCCACTGACATTTTAATGACTGGAAGGCAACACCTGAGTGTGCAGATTAGCGAGCTGATAAAAGATCAAGGACTGCTAAATACCGGAGGCCCGTGAGACCTACTGGGGGTGGTGGGCAGTTATCGACTCTAAATGGCTGAAAATGGACGGACATGGAGGGCGCACACCAGCCAGCCGATGGAGGATGGTGCAAGCTCAGAACCTGCTTTGAAGCTGCAGCAGTAAGCCCTTCTGCCCTCCTGATGCGAATACACTTTACTGAGATTCCTCCCGAGACCTCCATCTCCTCACGTCAGTTAAAAACACCATTTAGGGGGGCCGTGCACCCTATTAGTCACAGCTTTGATCCTCTGGATCTAATCAAAGCCTTACAGAGCGCCCATGCTGTTTGTGCTATTTTACACCAAAGCAAATGAGGATTATCTCCTACGCTCAAAAGGATGCTTCTCCATCCCCTGGTGTGGGAGAGACAAAGGTCAGTGGGAAGCTAGTAGCCAGGTTTAGAGTGCAGCCACCTCCACCTAGAGACGGTTATGTCATTTGGGTCATGAAGGTGAACTTACAGTCATCACCACTAAATGCCAGATTTAAAAAAAAAATGTTCTCACACAATTATCAATTAAGGCCATTTTTACATTAAACAATAACTTCCTCTCAGGGACTCACTCATTCCAAATAGAGTGAACATTTATCGTATCTTTGCTTAGTCTCTGGGTCTTCAGAAAGGGACAAACAGAACAGTCACTTGTAGAAGTGACAGCTGGCAGAACCAGGGAGACAATAAGTGAAGAAGAAAAACCCTTTGTGATTACAGATGGTTAGGAATATAAGGAAAGAGCAGAGGGCCCAAGAGGAGCCCAAACACCTGGCGCTCTGCCGAGCTGTGCTAGCTTTTCCTCATAGAACAGTGTGACGTGGATAGCATTTCTTTATGGGGAAATAAAAGAGTGGCCTAGCAACAGGCCAAGAAGCTCCCAAAGGTAGGCAGCAGGACATAGGCTCCAACCTGAAGTGTTTGGGCTGAGGTCCCGGATCCTGTTGTAACTTTCCCACCATTTTTAGCCAGCCTCTGCAGGAGACATGGAGCTACTGAGTCCTGTTGAAGCAGACTGCCTCTTGCCTCAGGCCAGTGATGTTCTGCTGACCATTGTGATCTCAGAGAACCCCCCACCCAAACTTCTATCCCATGGCCTCAGAAGCTTTGAGATCCCTCTCCTGGAAATAGCAGGGCCAGGAGAAAAGGTTTTCTATCATATTTGACTTCTACCCAGATCCTTCTGGCTTAACATAAAATCCCAAGTTTTCTGGGCAGCTGCAACTTTTGGGGAAATCCCTCTGCCATTCACAAAGCCTTCTGAAATCTTAGTATGACTTCCTTTCTAGAGATAAAGACTATAAAAAAAGAAGGCACAAGTGTGAATTTAAATAAGCAGGTGATTACTGTGGACAACCATAAGGCAAGTGAGACCTAATAGTGTGCCACTAGCTGCTCCTAGCCACATATCTTGACCCAAGCTGCAGTTTCACAGACAGTAAAGTGTCACAAGTCTTCTCTAGCCCATGGTGGGGCTTGTTCCTGTAGGCCAATGGAAAGGAGAGCTGCTTAGATTTCAGAAACTGTGCCTGTACCAGCAAACTCGGCTTCAAACGGCAAATGTGAAAATACACGTTTAAAAATAAAAGGAGGAATGGAGGAAGGGGGAAGAAAGAGAGGTGTGTGTGGGTGGGGGGGGGGCTTTGTGGCTTGCATCTGCCCGTTTCTCTGGTGTAAACACCCCTGCCTTGGCCGATGCTTGCCATTCAGCGGTCCCCTCTCTCAAGCCCGTACCCATCCATTTACCATCCAATCTCACTTTTCTGTCCTCAAAGTGAAAGCTACCGGTCAAAGAGTACTAATGAAGATGTCGGACAAAAACTTAAACCCTGTGACTGGAGAGCCAGCAGAATTCTCTCTAACCTAGATACACAAAGTTTTTCAGTTAAGGCCACGCCACAGGGACTCTCAAAGCATCGCCCGAGAACCCTGTGTGTCCCTCAAGTCTTCGTGCATTATGAGATCAGGGCTGTTTTTATCATCACCACTGCCGGGTGGCAGCTATAGAGAAGATGGCTCAAGTATGATGCATGGACTCTGAATCTTCTCTACAAGTGACACAGTCATGACTCTTGTCATGGTGCTGCTGAGCAAACATTCAGGCCTTAGAAAGTACTTCTGTAGCATACCTGGAAATTACTAAGATGTTTTTGTTTGTGTGGGTCATTTTTTATGAATATTTCTGACTGTCCTAGCTTCCTTTCTGTTGCTGTCACGTGGTGTCCAAAAGCAACCTAGGGGAGCAAAGGGTTTATCTGGCTTTCACTTCCAGGTCACAGTCCATCACTGAGAGAAGTTGGGGCAGGTACTCAGTCAGCAAATTGAAGCAGAAGCCATGGAGGATTGCTATTTGCTGGCTTACGGACAGGCTCATGCTTAGATAGCTTTTTTATACAACCCGGAATGGCCTGCCTAGGGATGGCGCTGCCCACAGTGGGCTGGGCTCCCCTGTTTCAATTAACAGTCAAGACTGATCATCTGGAGACTTGTCCATAGGCCAACCTGATTGAGGCTACTCACCTGAAAAGCTTTCAGGCTGTGCCAGGCTGTCCTGAGCTGACAGTGCTAACTAGATCAGCAATTAAAGCTGAAGAGTTTCAGAGTGCCTTTTGAGGTGGAATCACACTTCCTGCTCCCCGTGGAGCAGATGAATAGCTTATTTAGAGTCAATAATCACCAGCCTACCTCACGGTGACATAAACAGTATATGTGTGAAAAAAAATCGCTACATCTTACTGAACAGAAAATACAGAGGAATATAGGCATGTGACAGTCCTCATGATCTTTTCTCTGAGTGGCTTAATCGAAGGCAGAATGTGCCCTCTGCTCTAGTTCCCAGTATGTGATGATAAGATGCCAGCACACTGGAAAACTCCAGCTGTCCATTCCCCAGAGGACAAAAGTGAAGAGGATTCATAAGATGTCAGGCTGATGACACACAGGGTTCTCAGGCGACGCTTTGAGAATCCCTGTGGCGTGGCCTTAACAGAAAACCTTTGTGTATCTAGGTTAGAGAGAATTCTGCTGGCTCTCCAGTCACAGGGTTTAAGTATCTGTCCGACATCTTCGTTAGTACTCTTTGACCGGTAGCTTTCACTTTGAGGACAGAAAAATGAGATTGGGTGGGTACGGGCTTGAGAGAGGGGACCGCTGAATGGCAAGCATCGGCCAAGGCAGGGGTGTTTACACCAGAGAAACGGGCAGATGCAAGCCACAGAGCCTCCCCCACCCACCCACACCTCTCTTTCTTCCCCCTTCCTCCATTCCTCCTTTTATTTTTAAACGTGTATTTTCACATTTGCCGTTTGAAGCCGAGTTTGCTGGTACAGGCGCAGTTCCCTTGGCCTGAAACCTAGCCTCATTCACACTTTCCTGCAGACTCTTCAGCCCGCAGCCTGGCCCGTGTGGGCATCTGCGTTCTTCTCTGTGCCTTAGTGCTCCGGTGCAGGTTCAGCAAGGGCAGCAGGTGTTGGGCAGCCCTGGCTGCTGCCGCTGCAGTGAGCTGCCGGCCACTAGGATCGGGGTGAAATGGGTTATGAACGACAATATCCCTTTTCTCATTAAGCTGAAGCAGCCTGCGCCTGGCTCTGGTCACACAGGTGTTTGGCGCGCGCTGACTTTCACCAAGATGGAGAAATTAACGGCGGCTCTGTGGTTCAGGGAGGGGCGGGAGCAGTAATTTCCGGACCTCTCTCTTACCATCTGTTCCCTTGCTTCAAGGCACTGCTTCTTGTAGCCCGAGAATGGGAGGGAAATTATGTTAAGGGCTCACAAATTTTCCTTAAAGTTTCATTTTCAGAAAAACCAACAGAAGCATCTCACATGATAAGCAGCTCCGTCGGTGTGCCCTACCCCCCACATCAGGTCAATCCAAGAGGTTACAGACAGCAAGGGGGCGGGATTTGGGGTTTGGGTGTTTTTGTTTTTAATTAAGACTTAAATGGTGAGTCTCTTAGAAGGGAATGGAGAGTGGCTGTAGCTCAGACAGGGAGATGATCAATTTTGCAACACGGAGAGGTACCTAATCATTTTTGCAGCATCCTAGCTGCCAGCAGGCGAGCAAGAGCAGGTGGGCGCCACCAGAGGGATGCCTCTATATCCTGGCAACGGGCACCACTGCCAGCCCGACTCAGGCAATCCTGCTGCTCTCAGCTTCCCACCTCCAAAAACCAATCAGACCATTTGTCTGTCCGGTCTAGTACAAAATCATGTGACTCTTGTTCTCAGAAGCTTTCTAGGGATTTGAGAGATGGCTCAGTTGGTAAAGTGCCTTCTGGGAAAACATGAGGAACTGAGTTTGGGTATCCAGCACGAATGCACAAGGTCAGTCAGACACATGCGTCCATATCATCTCAAGGTGGAAGAGACATATAAATGCCTGAAGCCTATTGGCCAGTCAGCTTTGCTGAATTGACCAGTTCCAGGTTCATGGAGAGACCCTGCCTTAAAAAGAGAAGAAAACATCCAATGCTGACCCCTGGTCACCATATACATTTGTATAGATGCACACACAGGCACTCACACGAATGCACACACATGGACACACAAATGCACATACATGCATGGGAACTTTCAAGAAACCCATCAATGCTTAGGCCGCTACATACTATATCTTGTGTCATGCAAACAGAAGGAAATCTAGCCTGTCCAAGAAGTTTAGGAAAACACCCATAATTGGCTCTGTGTTAGGGTTCTTTGAGATCGTGAAAATGACACTTGGAGCTGGGGCGTTCGAGGTACATCCTGCTGTTGGGGAACAGGTCTGCCTTTCAACGCAGGCTGCACACCTGTTCCTCACAGCCTCAAATCAGGAAGAGTCTCTTTGATGCACACTTTCTATATTTATTTAAAGGCTATTTTAGCAGATTATTTCTTAAGCAGATGTAGAAAATTATTCTTATAACCTTTGTGTATTCATGAGTGTGTGCGGGGACTGGTGTGAGCATGTGTATGCGGATGTGTGGAGGCCGGAGGTCAACACTGGGAGTGTCTTCTTCACTCCCTCTCAGCCTTAGTTTTAAGACAGTCTCCCGCCGAACCCAGACCTCACCTATCTGGCTAGGCCTGAGAGGCCAATGAGTTCTGGGAACCCACTTGTCTCCTCTTCCTTAGCTCTGGGTTCTTACAGAGCTCTGGCTGTCCTACAGGGGCCACCAAGGCCTGCACTCAGGTCCTCACGATTTCAAGGTGAGTGCTTGCTGATTGAGTCAAGTGTCAGGGGCCTGGGCATATCCCTGGAGCTGACAGGGTTTACCAGTGGGCTATATGTGATATGTGCAAAGAGCACAGGGAACATACGGAAGAAAAGCGTGTGATACCAGCAGCTTTGGTGTGGAGTGCAGGAGCTCAGAACTAGAGAGGTCATATTTGGGGTGCCTGGTAGACACGAAAGGGAAGCTGGACTCCAGGCACCTTTACGTACTCATCAAAACCCTGAAAGGATATAAACAAGCAATGGCTAAGGACCTTGTCCTGGAGCACAGTTCCACAGCAGAGCTTTGGTGCTTGAACCTTTCTCTACAAGGAACATCATCTCTCCAGTTCTCCAGTGCAACATGATTTCATCTCCTGTTCATTCATTAATTGTTATCTTTTGAAAGTGTCTTTTTTTTTTTACTTCCTTCTCTGTAAGGTCACTCCACGCTATCTTGCTTTACCCCACTTCATATTTCATATTTATTTTCTCTTCTGAGTATCCGTCTCGACCTGACATGCTAATGCCTATGTTCTGTTTATTTATTTACAATATATCTGCTCCATCTCCAAGAAGGATCCTGCTAGTGGCTTTGATAAAGTTTTAACCATTACTGGGAGTTTCTGAAACATAATATAGCTAATACATATTTGTTGAATTAAAAATTTTTTAAATACAATTCTCAGGAAGCATTCAGACTTATTTCCACAGTCTCAACCTTCCTGCTTGACTCCTTCCAATAAGCATGATAAAATTAGGTGCTGTAGTATGGACAATTAGGGGTGAGAAGGGTAGACTCACTCAACTAGTTCTTGAACAACATGGGGTGCAGATAAATCAGGCCCAGTTTGCTGAGTCACATGCTGGCACTGAAAAGTGGAGTAAGATACAAGAGCTTATGGGTGGGAGAGAGTGATCAAGAGCCCAGGTAACGTGGTGTTGGCTGCAGCAAGGAAAGCTCAGGCAGAGGGAAAACGTCAAAGCATCTTCAGGCCAGGAAGATGCTCCAACCTTTAGGAAGGAGAACATGGCCCTATTTCTTTTTCAAAGTGTTTGGCAATCTCGTGCTTCTAATTTAAGGATTCTCCGAGTCATGTGTGTACACAAAGTGTTCATCACAATAACTGTTTCCCCACACTGGTAGATTTGAAGTGCTCAGTGTCTGGAGTAGAGTGACAAAGCCCTTCAGATAATTGCTGTGGTAACGAACGCCGATTCGTTAGGGTGATATGAGGCACAAAGGGTAGGGGCCGTGAGACTAACAGTCTACACTTTCCACTTCAGGCTGTGTGAGCAGACTCCCCAGAGTGTGGTTCCCGGGACCTTTTCAGATTGTATCATCCATTGATGGACAGGATTGGAAGAGCTATGTAAAGGGCCTGTCCCTTTTCTGCCTTAGTTGTACCATTCCTTATATACCCATGTTTATCCTAATCACATAAGTATGCCAATATCTCTCAGTGATGCAAGACTATATGTCTTAGTTGTAATACACCAGAGGGTATTTCAAGCTATATCTGAGTTGCCTTAACTCATTTTATTCTAAAAGCAAGGGAAGAGCCAATAAAAGTACTTGTGGCCCAGCCAGATAGCTTGAGCTCCATCCATGCTGGAAAAAAGAGGAATGACGCCAACATATTTTTCTCTCATTGCCACCCCCCCAATAAACAGAGTGAGAAACCCCACTGTGGGTGTGGAGTTTCGCTTCATACAGGTGATGACATCTTCAGTTTTTTGTCAGGAGGGGAAAGGACACAGGGGGGCCTGCATAAAAATAATCAGTGCCATGGCTAGATTTGAACCCAGCTCTAATAGGTGCCAATCTGTGTCCTTCATGATCCTGGCTGCTCTGAGACAAGCTACAGAATTCTAGAATCAGGTCAGAGTCCAAGCTTCCACTCATAGAAGAGATATCCATTCAGTTTATATGTTAAAATGTCTGTCATCACATTTTGTTCTTTTCTGAATAATACATACAGTGTAGTTAAATTTTTCTACTATATCAAAAATATGCAAATTAGAAATTTCTTAGGCTAGTTTGCTAATAATAGAAAGTTTTGAATCTCTTTAATCCTCCTCCAATAGAGCAAAGCATAGCAAAATCAAAACACATGAATATTGTCAACAAATCAAGCTGATGAGCTTTGATTTAGTGGGAAATGGAATTTCAATAGCAACAAGGACCTGAGAGATAGCAGCAGTAAATTAGCCAGAAGAAGTAAGAGGAGAGAGACTGCAGCCTGTGCACTGAGACTTCCCAAATTTCCAACATGCGCTTGCTCACTGGGGTACTCTATCAGCATGGGGTTAGAATAAGTGCATGGCGTGATGGAAAAAAAAAAAGTCTACCATCCTTGAAATCTTAATTAGACCTGCCAGGACTGTCACTTGCCAAGGACAAGCTGTTGAGAACAAAACTCAATTTGAGCAAAATAGACGTGGGACAAGAACTAGGTTCTAATGAAAGAAGAATATGGAGGTAAGAGAGTCCAGAAAGGAAGCAGATATGTATTTCAAAAACCGTATGAACAGAAGATGTGCCAAAGCACAAGATTAGAAAATTAGAAAACCTAGCTGAGCAGTGGTGACACATGCCTTTAACCCAGCACTTAGGAGGCAGAGGCCGATGGATCGCTCAGCTCGAGGCCAGCCTGGTCTACAGAAAGAGTTTCAAAACAACCAGAGCTACACAGAGAAACACTGTCTTGAAAAACAAAACAAAACCCCAAACCAAAAAGAAAGGAAGGAAAGAAGGAAGAACAAAAGGAAGGAAGAAAGAAAAAGAAATTAGGAAATTTAACTACTGAGGGAAAAGAGCCACAGTGAATAAGGTACTATGGCTTGAATGTTTGCCCACTCTAAAAAGTTATGGTGTGAGATGAGTGCCACCACAACAATATCAAAAGGTGAGGCCTAAAAGAACATCGTGGAAGTGAGTATGTGAGGAAAACGTAAGAGCCAGTAGTCTGAGAGATGCTCAGTGGTTCAGAACACTTGATGCTTTTGTAGAGGGCGCAGCTTCAGTTCCCACTACCCATGTTCAATGGTTTACAACCCTCTGTAAATCCAGGCCCAGGGGACCTGACTTCCCCTTCTAGCCTCCTTCGGTACCCCTACGCACACAATGCATACACACACATGCACACACACACACACACACACACACACACATGCCACACAAAACCCCCAAATAACTCATAAGGTACAAAAGCCCTCTCATTGGGCTGTCCTTCGGCTGTGCTTTGTGGCAAAATAAGATGGGATAACATGTTTATGATGATGAAATAAAGAAATGGGAGCTAAAATTTTTTTATACCTAGCTAAAATGTCTTGGGCAGAGTGTAGCATACAGAGCGTCAGCCAGTCTCCATAGTTTAAAAAATATTTGAGAATTTTTTAGCCCCTGGGCAAATTCTAGGTAACCAAAATTACTAAAACTTACTATTATAATGTTTGAGGACAAATATTAAATTTACATTTCTTGGTGCAACTAAAAACAAGTGTCAAGAAGGAAAATAATGATAGACTACTGGCTGGAAAGATGGCTGAATGACTAAGAGTTCTCTCTGCTCTCCCATAGCAAATGGGTTCGGATCCTAGCACCCATGTCAGGTGACTCACAACTGCCTGTGCCTCCATGGGATTTGGCATCTCTGACCTTTTAGTGCACATGACTCATATGCACATACACACATGCATATACATGACTAAAAAATAAACATGAAAAGATTAAGCTGGTGATCAGTACAGTAGCTCCATGGAGATTTAAAAAAAAAAAAGGTGCTAACTGGCTTCATGTCCAGGTACCAATTAGTGCAAAATCCAAATGAGCCGCTTTATAGGTCAAGTTGTTTTTCTCAACAAAGAAGTTACAGAGAAAAAAATTGTGGAGCGACAGAGGGAAAACATCTAGATTGATAGAGGCACATAAAGGTGAGAAAACTGAAGAGCTGGGGGGCTGTGTTGTGTGTTATTAAACCATAAAGGAGAGCTTAGAGTGGCTTCAATAAAAGTGAGGCTGGTGTTTACTTTTGAGGGGATTTTATTAGGATGGGCATGCAGAGGGTTTATGAGATAACTGGCAGGTTTCAACTTCTTTTTTTCCAAACAGATTATAGTGTGTTTGTGTGTGTGTGTGTGTGTTGTTCCTTTACCGTTCATCTTCATTTTTGTACACAGGTTTTCTCACTGGATTTATAGCTTCCTGTTTTAGCTAGACTGTATGGCCAATAACCCCCCAGAATCTGCCTTTCTCTTTTCCACCAGTCCTCCAGTTACAGAAACGTGTCACTGTGCCTGGATGTGGGTGCTGGGGATAAGATTTCAGATCCTCACACTCGTAAGGCAAGTCATTCACCCACCAAGACATCCCCTCCCCAGCCCCAAATCTATACACTGTTAGTTCTCACATGCTAGTTCGCATCACTGAGCATGAGTGAAAGAGGTTGTCTGAAGGTCATTGATTATCTCACAGTGACCTTTACTAACCATAAACACAGTAAAAGTTGCTGCCTTCTAGAAATTTCCTTCTAGCCATCTGAGCCATCAGGATTTCCTGGCCTTTCCCTGTCCTTCCATCTGTCCCTGTTGTGCCCCTTGGATGTGTATTTCATTTCTGTGTTCTTGCCTTCTGCTTCTTCCTCTCTCCTCTACCCTCCCTTTCCCTGCCATCATAAGCTATTAACATCAAGATGTCTGACCCTCACCCTGTGGGAGTCTCGGGTACATATTCCTAACTCACTGGTTGCCATATTCTCCTGGATATCCATCTGCCACCAGAAAACTGGTGTGCCCACACTGAGCCCATTTTGCTCCCCAGTTTAAGTCCTTCTTTGAAAATTCAATGAGCAGCGTCTTCATCCTTGATTTGACTCTAAGTCTGACTCATTTCTAGCTGCCGTACCTACAATGAGTTTGTTTTCACAAACCTGATTACATGCCAATTGTCTATGTCTCTTCCTGCACATGGTGAGGAGTAGGGCAGTTAGAAGGTGTCCTGTGGTTGCCTCCTTGGCAAGGGCAATCTTCAGATGGACAGCATTGCAGCGTCATGTCTGCTTCCTGTTTGCTAATGGCATGTTTGCACAACACCAGGCACATTGTACTATTAGCCTAGATGGAGCGATCAGGCCGAACTCTGCCTTCCTTCCATACCATCAAACTAGCCAAGCTTGGACAAAGTCCAAGTCCACCTCTGCAGGTGGCAAGGTGGGGGATCTCTAGCAGCTAGTGACACCTAGTCCCTGGGGCTTCTGCTCCCAGCCACACTTATACCTAACAAGCTCTGGTTTTCTGCTAAGGAACTAACCATCATTTCCATTGTTTGTTTTCAAGGAGCATCTGTTGTTTGTGCCTCTAGGTACACATTTACATGCACATGGGTTCAACCACACATCCATGCGTTCATTCGCTCAGTAAGCATTGCTGAGGGAGCGGGGGGCGGGAGGGTAGTGTGGTCACTCACTCAGTCGGGTGAGTAGTGTGGACATAACATGCTGTATAATACTGTCCTCCCATCAAATCAGGGTGGGTCTGTAGACTTGACATTTTCTCAGAGGACAGGGAAGGGAGGGCCACTGAGCCCTTTCCTGAGATTCCTTCCCCTCTTCCTAGCCATTGGCTTGCAATTTATCTCTAATTGCACGTGACTGTAGGGTCCAGGGGAGGTTCTGGAGTGTATAGGAGGAGAGCATCAGAGGAGGGGCCCCACGTGTGAGGCTGTGGGGAGACCCGGGGAGACCATCATTTACGATGGATGAAGACATTCCAGTATGACGGCTTTGGGATCACCCACACTCCTGTCGGTAACCACTCATCCATACGCATTAAGAAAGTCCAATGAACTCATTGGTTTCAAGTCTGAACTTCCGTGGAAGCTTGCGCTTTGGGTTGTTGTTGGGACCTTGTGAGGAGGGACCAGACATTGTTTACATCTCCTGGAGAGAAGAATTTCTTTTTCAATATGGTCTCAAGGAATTGGCTGTCTAGGCCATGGTTCAGAGGATGTGTCTGCTCACTGGTCCACTCATTCATTCATCCATTTCCTGTGTGTGTGTTTTGTGTATTTTCATTTTGTTCCCAAACATGCCATGGAAGCCAGAGGAAAACAGGTGTCTGGCTTTATTACATTCCACAGTCTGTCTTTCTGAACCCAGAGCTAGGCTGGTGGCCAGAAAGCCTCAGGAACTCTGTCTCCCTGCATCTCCCCCCGCCCCAACTCCACAGTGCTGGGGCTATAAACACATGTGGCCACACCAAATGTTTTATTTGGGTGCTAAGAATTGGAACTCAGATCCTTTCCCTTGCAAGCAAGCACTCTTCCTGCTGAGCCATCTCCCCAGACCCATTTTCTGTCTTTACAATCTCTTCCTCTCCCTTGCCATTAAATCCCATTTCTTTAAGGATGCTAATCTGTATGTTCCGTACTCATTGCTCAAACTTCACAATGTCTTTTGAAGGTCTAGCAACGATTTTCAGACAGACTAAATATATTCACTGGACCATGAGGTTCACACTAACATACTCAAAAGATTCTACAATTGCCTGGGCAGTAAGTCAGACCTATTGGTCTCTAGAATGATGCATGTGACTTGGGTCTGGTACCCTGACTCAAGGCAGCAAGGCAATGAAAAAAGGATGGAAACAGACACACATACAGAAAGGTAGGGTCAACTGGGCTCTGTGCACTGTGATGGAGTTGCATCAACCTCCAAACAACAGCTGTAAATCCAGAACATTTGTTATGTACAGTGCAGGGGGAAGAGTTAGCTAGTCTCCATGGGAGGTGTTTGTAGGTGGGGAGCTAGCTCAGGCTGTAAACATTCAGGGGAGGAAGCTATAGTTGCTACTTGTTTCACAGACTGACAACATCTACACATTGACTAGAGGAAGACTTCGCCATCCCTCTGAATTTCACCCCCTGGAGAAGAGGCTTCGCCACACTCTTGGTTCTGAGGTGTTGGGATTCTTGACATGGCTGTACAAATGTCCAACAAATGGTTACTCAGAATTTTATCTCCTCTTTATGCACTCACTCAAGGCATTCTTGGGTCCCTGGGAGTCTCCAAACAAGGTCTGCAGTAGAAAGCTGATACCCTGTGGTTTCCCTGTTACCATGCATTTCCATACTTCCCTTGCCCTCTGGGAATTTATCTTTTAAAACCACAACAACTGTGAATGTAGCCAGTCTAAATTGCTTGAGTTTCCCTTTGCTTTCTGCCTAGATAAGTTACTGCCAAGAAGGAAAATAATAATTGAGGGGCATAAAAACTCCTCTTCAACGGAGTTTAGAATATGGCTTTCTGGGGAAAACCACAGCAGAGCTTGACAGCTAGAATTATTTGCTGGCTAATCATAGTCCTGATCCTGGCCAAAGTTATCACGACAATGTCTTAAACAACACCCCTCACAGACAAGACAGCTACCAGTTACAACCTGACCTTGATGGTTCTGCTTATAAAGTTGTGAAGAGAAGAGGGTGGGAAGGAAGATGATGCCAGGAAAAAAATTTAAGTACTCTGGATAATTAAAAACAAGTTTAAAAAAAAAACACTCACTGCTCAAAACACACATCTATGTGTGTTTAATGTGTTTCAACACAACAGTTCATGTTGACTGATAAAGGAGGAGATGGTGGTGAGAATGATACACTTCCATCCACTTGCTGAAAGAGAACATAGGTGAAGGCAACAAATAAGAAAATAAGTCAATTTGTGATCATGCTTGAGGCTTTCTTTTAAAATTTGTTTCCTTGGGAAGTACATAATCCATCCTTTTCTTGTCTCAGCCTCATCATTCAAAGTGTCAGAAGTTCTGGTCTAGGAAGATGGAAATATTTTCTCTTCTCTCCTGAGGAGAGAAATTGGTTAGCTTGTTCTGGATTTTTTGACAGATTTTGGCCTGAAAAGTGTCACATCTCAGAAGTTCTGGCTCCACGCAGCTTGTTAATGGGTACCAGTTCCATCCTCAGTGATAAGATTGTAAATGGGAGAGATTCGCAGTCCAGCTCATCACAGCCATAGAAAACTGGGAAGAAAGAGGCCAGAGCTTCCAGCTTTAGTAGAATCAGCAATCAAACATCTGTTCCAGTTTCCCCCGTCTGTCTCATTTGTAGATGCCTGACTGTCTAAATGCCTAGTAATGCCTGGGTGCCACTTCGAGCTTTGGCAAGCTTGGTGGCCACCTTTTCTCGAGTAGCATTGTTTTCCAACTTTGGTCCTGTGGTTGAAGGTAGGGAGTGGTGTATGTCATGGTACATACCTTGTTTGAGGAACTGTAGTTATACCCAGACAATTATGGATCTTCTAGATAAGTGAATGTAAGCTCCACTGTCCTAGGGAAATATCTTCAGTTGGCCATTCTAGTCTCATCTCCAAAACTAAAATATTATTTATGAAATATGGAAGAAAATTTGCCATTCAGGAACCCAGTAAGTATCACTTATCAGGAACCCAAGCATAACGCCCACCACTGAAATACTGATTCTTTTCAACTACAAAGATTGTGCTTCAGTATTTGAATCTACAAATGTTACAATGCCTAGGCATCCAAGAATAGTTTTTAAGATATTTTAAAAGACTTATTTATTTTTGTTTTATGTGTGTGAGTATTTTGTGTACATGTTTATCTGTGTATGTCTGTGTAGAGTACCTATGGAGGTCAGAAGGGGGCACTGGATCTGGAGCTGGAATTAGAGGTGGTTGGGAGCTGCCATGTGAGAGCTGGGAGCCAAATCTAGGTCCTCTGAGAGAGCAGTAGTTGCCATTAACCACAGAGCTGTTTCTCCAACCCCATGACTGTTTGTCTTATTCAAAGCTTTTTGATGTGGTTATAATTCTCCTCATTACCATTATTTGAACTGATAAGGTTAAAATATACACATGGTAAGGTGTGATAGAGCAGTAAATACAAACATTTAGAGAGAACTCTCCAGGGACCTTGAGGGCTGATGGAGAGAACCAAGGAAGGCTGCACATGGATTTAAACTGCCTCTCTGAGGCAGGGTTTCAGACCTCTTTACAGAGGGTGAAATTATGCCTGTCAAGTGGTAAAGGACTTCTCTGAACTGCCAAGAGAGATGGAACACAATCATAGCCTAAGCATACCACCTTCAAGGCAAAAGGGCACCTGTCACCTTATAATCTTGCAAAAATGAACATGGCTGCCTGGAATGAAGGCTCAAACCTAGCATGTTTCTTTTTTTGGAATATGCTTCTTTTCCTGAGCTTTGCAAAACATCGAACTTCAGCAGGCTTGTTCCTGGCACAAGCTGTGAGCCCAGTGCCAATGCCGGAAGAATGCTCGTGTTGGCTATTTTGAGTCTGAGTAAAGCTGAGCTTTGCAAGCCCCATCATCAGTGAGCCACTTGAGAGAGACCTCAGTTGGTCCCCTGGATCCTGGCCACTGTGCTGGGCATGTTGTTCTATTGCTCCTTTTGATGTGGATGGATTTCATAACTTCTCATTGTCTTTCTGTGAATTTCTTTCCCTTGTGCTCTCTTCTCTCCACTTCTCCCCTTACCTGGTTTTCCTCTGGCTCCCTTATCTTGCTCTCTCTCTTCCTAGGGAAAAAAATAAACATTTGGATTCTCTCCCGAGTTTATAATCTTTTTTTTTCTAACTACCAGTCCAAATTTGACAGGAAATCCTGCTCAAATTAACATTCACCTTCCTTGAACTGATGTTTTAGATAACATAAGAAACATGACCATAAACCTGACTCCAGAGGGAAAACCCTGGAATAGTGAAGCTCGTTTGCACACAAGGTAAATCTCAGCTATTGGGCTTGAGGGGACAAAGTTGGTGTGGGGGCTAATATGGGACACAAAAAGAAAGGCCAACTGGGCCTTGGCCAGGTACCCAAACTAAGAACTCAAAACACTAGAGTGCTTTTTGTTTCTCCTATGGGCTTTTTGCAAAAAGAGTTTGTCCTGCTTTCCCTGGGGAAAGGGCATCTGTCCTATGGTATATCACTCCTATTGTCTGCTCCCAACTCACTCTCTTTCACACACACACACACACACACACACACACACACACACACACACACACA
>NW_026591598.1:20225836-20249529 GCF_907164565.1 Psammomys obesus | reverse complement strand
ACACACACACACACACACACACACACACACACACACACACACACACATCTGCTCAAGCCAATGTATGCTAAAATTTTGCTGAAATCCTGTGACTACTTGACACCAACCCTGAGTTCCCTGGATAATATTATTGGTCCAGCTTTGCCTTTTGTCCATCCTAGTTTCAATGGGACAGGAACAGAAGGTCAGGATAATATTTGTTATGTGCATGTCAGACTGGAGCTCACATTGATAGAATGAGGAAGACACTCCAAAACGTATATTTTTATTATATGCCAAATGTCCCATACCACTTAAGGTTTAGGATTTTAGAGCACAGGGCACGAACTTCACACAAGACACCTTCTCTTGGTATAAAGTCTAGCTTTAAAGAAACATGCACATGTGTAACAATGAAGAGATCTTTTCAAACTATATTGTTTACTCACCTGTATATGTATATGTGTGAGCGTGTGTATTCCTCAGAACTTGTGTAGCAGTTGCTTGGGGAGGTGGCTCCTCTCCTTTCACCATGGAAGTTCTGGGGGATTTAACCCAGATTTTCGAGCTTGGCAGCAAGGCCCTTTACTCACTGTGCCATCTGTCCAGCCCAGGAGATGCTTCAGGAATTAAGACAAGGGTGATTTTTGCACTGGATGGTCCTCCCATATGGCCTCTTCGTGCAGTAAGAGACTTGAAGACACAAGGAAGGGTTAAGAGGACTCTGGGACTCACATGTGGCTTGGAGAAAATGTTTTCTTGATTTGCAGATGAATGCACTCTGACACAAAGATAAGGAGTAGAATACAGTAAACACACACTCTAGTAACACTGCTATTTAATGCCAACATTGAAGATGATGTCCCCAGTATAATCAGTACGTGAAGGATATCGATGCAACTGGTAGGAGCAGTAAGTTTGGTCATATCAACATCGTGACACACACACAAACAAGGGGTGTGTTGTATCATTGTGTCACTAGGCATCATGTTTCTTTCGAATCTAGATCTTACAATAACCGTCACCATCCTTATGGTCTGCTCCTGACCAAAAATGCTATATGGCATTCTTTCTCTTGGTGCACTGACAATGATCCAGAGGCAATTGTCACTGTCCTTTTCTGTTAGTTGAAGACCCCCAGGGTTAGAAAGCTTCAGTAACATATCCAATGTCACAAAGTTAGGCTTTGGGCTATGAGGAGGGTTAGTTTCTATCCTAGGCTACTGAGCACCTTGGATGGCATAGCAAGTCCTCCTAGTCCATTGAATCAGAGGGGGTAGAAGGCTGTTCTGATTGTCATTGGAAAAAGGACCTTCAGAAGGTTCTGGACACTAGGTATAATGATGACCATCTCTGACGTGGTAGATAGATGACAGCTGTTGTGCAAATGGAAGAGGACATTGTAAAAGAGCATTCACCTTCATTCAAGGACCAGATAAATCATGCCCTAGACTCTGACAGAGGATGCTATATCCTTACTTATAATTTTGGGAATCCCGGAGAATCTAGCAAATGTTGTAGTGATTGGTTTTACTTACCAAATTGGCACAGTCTAGAATCACCTAGAAAACAGTCTCAAGGGGGAACTAGTTAGATCAAGTAGATCCGTAGCATGTCTGTGGGGGACTGTCTTAATTGTTAATTCATATAGGAAGACTGAGCCCATTGTAGGTGGCCCTATTCCCTAGGTGTCAGC
The DNA here is from genome assembly GCF_907164565.1 of Psammomys obesus. Lineage (NCBI taxonomy): Eukaryota > Metazoa > Chordata > Mammalia > Rodentia > Muridae > Psammomys > Psammomys obesus. The sequence goes on along the minus strand of NW_026591598.1, from coordinate 20,247,854 downwards.
CCTGAGCTGTATAAGAATGAAGAAAGCTGCCTGAACACAAGCAAGCAAGGGTGTGGCTCTCAACTACAAATATGCTGTGACTAGCTGCTTGGGTTCTTGCTTTGATGTTCCAGAATTGATGGGCTGTAAGACAAATAAACCCTTCCCTCCCCTGTGCTATTTTGGTCAGAGTATTTGTCACAGCAACAGAAATGTAGCTAGAATAGGAGTCCTGATATTAAGCAAAAAGACAGTAGAGAACACAAGCCTGAGCTCTCCCTAAAATTCTATAGCACCTTTAAAGGAAGCCGGCCTGCCATTCCGCCTCTTCCCCAAGCAGGATCATCATCAACTCAGTGCCACTGGGTGACCACACCCTGACCACCCTTTTCCTCTCTCTACGTTCTGGAATGAGAGTCGTCACATCACTTAGCAAATGTGTAGGACCACACTGTTGTCACTAGGCCAACGGTAGCGTGGACAATCTGTGACTAAACTGAAGAAAATTTCAAGACTTTGGAATATTTTATGTACCTACATATTATGAATCTAGTAAATAGTTGCCTTCATTTAGCAAGAAAGTAGTTTGTCTAGTTTATTTCCCACAATCTTTACAAGTGGGAAAACCAAGATTGCGCCACAAACTGCAAAATGCCAAGAAAGAAAAGGATTTTGCTGTTCTTTAACTCAATTGCAGCCAACTGAGCTTCTTCCTTGTTACTTTCTTTTCCTCCCAAACAAAACTAATTTATAATAGAAACACTTTCCTGGCACACGACGTATCTGGCTTTAACACTGTTTATCTGTTTTACAAAAATATGTTTGCGAACTCCTCTGAGCGTTTCTTGGAAATAGAGTGCTTTTAGATAGTGGAATTATTGAGGTGTTATCCTCTGAATTTAAAAAAGCCTGAATATGACATATTTCATACCCACGTAACATATTTTTTACAAAAATATGGTCATGTTGGGGAAAAAATGAAAAAGATGAACAGATGTAAAGAATTCATCCTCCTGTTTGCTCTCAGGCCATTCATTTCAAGGCAGACAGTCTCTCATGATTTATATTTTCCTGGAATTATATTTTTCACAGCAGATAGGAACATCTTATTGCTATGAAGTCCTTCTAATGAACAATTACGTTTAAATCATGTTTGGATCTGAGAAAGGAGTCAGATGCTTGAGGAATGCCAGTCTCGGGTTTCCAGAGTTCTTTGTTCTAGGGAGCCTGATACCACTACTTAAAAATCACTCACACTGGAAGTAAGACATTCTGATAATTTTCATCTCTCCAGGGAGTGTCAGATCATGCTGGGTACAGAAGGACCTCATGGGCTCACCAACCTGCTCCAGCCAGCTGGGCAAACACAGCCCTGCATGAAGAATGCACCACTCAAGGTCTACTGAACTCCCTTCATGTTGACCATGTTATCTACAGAGTCTTCTGCAAGAATGGCAACATTCTGTGCTTATGCTATACAGAGATGCAACCACTGGCTTCATGTGGCTGCTTGCGTGAGCGTAGAACTGATTTTTTTTTCAAGTTTTTAGTTTAACTAAATTTGCTTTTAGACAGTTTTGCACGTGTACACAATACGTTTTTGTTTGTTTTTGTTTTTATAGTTTGATGTTTGCCACTATGAGAAAATACTCTGGCCAAAATCAACCTAGGAGAAGAGTGGGTTTTATTCAGGTTACAATTCCAGATCATAGTCTATGATTGAGGGATGTCACGGAGTGTGCTTAAGGCAGGAACTTGAAGGCAGGCCTGCTTGGGTAGTCTACACAGCATTACTGCTAAACCAGAAACTCACTTCACAGTCAAAGCAGCACAGCAGGAACCATGGGAAATGAAGCTTGCTAGCCAGACAACTTACATGCTAGCTTACACTCAGCCTGACATCTTAAACAACTCAGAACCATCTGCCTAAGCATGGTTCTGCCCACAGTGGCCCTGAGCCTCCTACATCAGTTAGCAATCAACACAGTCCCTCACAGATCTGCTCACAGGCTAATCTGATCCAGGCAGTCCCTCAAATAAGATTCTCTTTGCAGATAATTCTGGGTTGTGTAGAAATTAACCAGGATGCATTCTGGGTACTCTCCCCAACCCCCTCCTATCAGCATAAAGCTCTCCTCAAGGTTAAAATCACTTTTATTTAAGTTGTTTCATGTGGCTGGTGGCTAACAGGACACTTCTAGAGCCCTCAGAGAAACCAACATAAAACCAAACAGGAAAAATAAATAAGTCCAATTGGTGAATTCTGAGGGAAGCACAATTATTGCCTTCAGTTATGAACCCACATGGGTCCAGTGGAGATTTCTAAACCTGAGGCCACACATGTCCTGGTTATAATCCTAGGATCACAAAACATGCCAGGCAGGGAGAGACTTAATAGTGTTCTTAGTTACGATTTGAGCTCATCGCTGCAGCATGCTTACGAGGTATGGCTGTTCCTACCCGCTGTTGTTTGTAGAGGAAACCACTTGTGAATTAAAAAAAAAAAGAAAGACCACAGCTTGTTCTGGGAGGAGGGTAGCTTTGAAGTTGAGTCTGACTCTAGTGTCTGTCTGGCAGGTTTTATATTCTTAAATAACTTGTCAGAATTCACACCTCTGCTAACTAGAGGTCTGGCTCCTTACTGGAAAGCAGATTTCCCTGTGAGATGAGAGCTTTGGCATGGAGGAAGACCCTCAGACAGGGAACCTGGAAGTCTCAGAACTATTTGCTCTTCTCCTTGGTAGCTTCATTTTATGCATGACACAGTAGAAAACATCACAGCTGCATTTGAGTGCAGTCATGTGACAGTCTTAGTTGGTATTAGGATCACCAAAGATAATCTCAAAGAGGTTTGAGGGAGTGGCAATGTGGAGCATGCCACATTGTTTCATCTTAGGGGACCTCTATTTTGTCATCTGTAAAATGGGGGTAAGGAAAGTTTCCTCTTCATAGATCCCTCTTTGACATTCAATGATGAAATATTTGAGGTACTTAGCATGGTGTCTGTTGCACACTAGGTGTTTAAGGGCCATTATTACAGTGGTTTCCTGGGATTGGAGGGAGGTATATTATTCTATAGAGACCTGAAATGATGAGTAGTATTGACCATGTTTTCTTTCTCTCCCATGTTTTTTCTCTTTCTCTTTCTCACACACACCTATGCTAAAATTGCCTTTATTGCTTAGATAATAGCGAAAAACATTAATTAATTCAAAAGTTGAATGCCTTTAATTCCAGTGCTGGGAAAGCTGAGACAGGAAGATGGCACATTTAAACCCAGTTTGGATTACACTTTGAGGTCCATCCCCCACAAAGCAATAATTAAGAAAAAAATAAGAAAACTGTAACCATACATCATAATCAAAGATATCTGAAACTTATAAACTGAATTCTTTCTAGATTTTTCCATCTAATATCTTTTGGTTGTGATTGTACCCCCAAGCCATAAACCAAAATATAACCTTTTTTCTTAAAAAGCACTTTAGCTTTGGGCAAGGTATTTTGTCACAGCCATGAGAAAATTAGAACGATCTAAGGATTGGCTGTGCCATTGTCCTCTTAGGATCAGAAAAGTGGAGAAGGCGAGGAAGGTTTTATGTGAGTTCCTCCAAGCATGGCTATGGGTCTTGGCAGGTCAGTGTTCCTCTTTGGGATACAAAGTCTACATGGCCATCAAAGGCAATGGGTAAAGACAGGATTATAGATTAGAAACAGAGAAAATAAAAAGCAGTTTGGGTAGGAGCCCCAGTTCTTCTGTGATTCACCATCTAAAGCCTTCATTTGACCCATCAGGGATCAAAAGTTTAATTTCCAGGTGTTCTCCAACATTGCCTGTTGACAGTGAGCCAGTTGTGACTCAGAAAAGCCTTCCTAGCTGCCTTTTAATCACATTAAGGTAGTGCTAGTCACCTTGGTAGATGCTTCTCCCTTGCTCACTGCAAAAGTTTTCTCCACACTCTTGTAAAGTCTAAACAAATAGCCCTGATCAGTCCTCCCAGGTGGGCCTCAGGATCCTTCTGCCTTGTGACCTTTTACTCTTGAATACCCATTCTAAGACTGTGCGTTGAATGACAAGGTTTGGAGGACGGTTCGTGAGGCAAAGGCAAAGTCACCAGGTCATGGTTTGGAGGTGTGTGTTTGTATCCATGGCTGTGTCCATCAGATAGGGCATAGGCATTCAGCACTCCTATCAGAGCCCTTAAGTGGTGACAATAGTTGGAGAATTATGCTCTCATCCACCGGGTTCTAGCTTCCTGGCATCGTTGGTGGCTGTTCCCTTCCTATTGTCTAGGACTGGCAAGATTCTGCCCCACTTTAAAATAGATCCTTGGGCATCCAGAGCTGAAGACTTGAGCTTCCCCTGGGTCCCTTCCATGTTGAAAACCCTCAACGTGGGAAAAAAAGAGATAACTCAACTGGGACTGCTTTGTCCAGGTGAGTCTAGACAGCTGACAGCTCATGCTAAGACAACGCCCAACATAGGCTAACCTCTAGGGCAACGAGTCTTAACACATGGGCTCTTCAGCTTCTTCCCTCATGACCTCTCTCTTTTGCCTGGTAACTTTTAACATGACCCCAGGCATACTGGTATGTAAAGCAAACAGTCAAATCACAAACAACTTATTTTAAAATGGCTCAGCGATACACATATAATTTTATCACTTGTCAAAAATGAAAAACATCTGCATACCAACGGAAAGAACCGTCTGTCCTGCTCCACGCCCTGGAAGCTCCAGGGATTATTCTTCCGAAAGAGGAAGCTGGACGTTAGAGAAGCAGCACACTGGGGCATGCTGAGAGACTGGGGGGCTATTCCCCACTGCCTCCTAGAGGGTTTTCTAGAAACATGACCTTCCGCAGCCCAGGAGTGAGCTAGGCCCAGGCAGCCTCCTAGAAAATGAATTTCGAAGAGCTGTGACCTTTGGCTTTCAATCACTTCTTCCTCCCATAAAACCATTTCATGCCTTCCATGCCCTTTGACCCCTGGTTTCCAAACTCATCTAGAAAGCTGGCCTCACAGTGTACTTTCTCAGTATCTTTAATTCGGCGGTGCCCTTTGAATACCCCAGTAGGATGCAGGATAAATAATCCCGAGCGTGCCAGAACCAATTATTATGGAACAAACTGGTGCCATCGATAGAAGCGAACAACTCAAGCAGACAAACTGTTTGACAAATATTTATCAAGCAGCAACTGTCTGCGAGTTCCCGGGGATAGACAGAAAGGTTAAAGGCCCACAGGGGTTTTGGATGGGCTGAGACCAGGATGATGGGAGGCTGAGGGTAGGCGGAATATCAGTGAGAACATTAATCATGAGGCCGGAGGAGCCTGAATGGGAATCAGAGCGAGCGACATGCAAGCTGTGGACCCTGACCCTGGGGTGGACTTCTTCTCAAACAGCTCTTTTGCTGCTTATGAAGTCAGATAGTAAACCTGTTGTTTTTTGACCTGCCCTCTTCCCCAGAGTTCACAGTTTAAGCCTATACAAATTCTTCGTTTAGCAGCCTCCATGTTTTTATCAAGTTTTTACAGCAGCTTCTGAGTGATAAATCGTGCTATACAACAAAGCCATGCAAAGTCCATATCTGGCACGCTACGTATTTAACTGCAGCAGCTACCACAGGCCATCTGATATTTTTAGGCTTTTTGTGAGGAGAAGAAAACGAGGTAAGGCCTAAAAAAGCAGGACAGCTGGAACCTTGAGCTAGGGCTTTCCTTAAAGAGAGCATGGTGAGATGAGATGCTAGAGCAGGAGAGAGGGCAGGAGAGACCCAGAGGGTGCCCTCTTCAGGCGGGAGTGACTAATTACACCCAGCAACTAATTCTCTCTCTCTCTCTCTCTCTCTCTCTCTCTCTCTCTCTCTCTGTCTCTCTCTGGTTTTGCTTTTATTTATTTTTGAGACAATATCTAGGTATATAGACTATCTGGCCTCAAACTCTTGGACATCCTCCTGCCTCTGTTTCCCGAGTGATGGAGTTAAAGGTATGTGCCACCATGGTTTTTGAGACAGGGTCTCTAGTTGACCTGGACCTTGTTAATCAGACTAGGTTGATGGGGCACTGAGCCCCCTGGGTACTGGGATCACAAGAGAGAGCTACACTGGCTGTTCACATGGATTCTGGGGATGATGCTCAGGTCCTGCTGTTGGCAAAGCAACCTCTTCACCAATGGAGACACCTCCCCTGTGCTAGCTCCTGAAGTCTCCTGCTTGCCCCAGTGTCAGGCCACGTGAACTGAGGTGGCGGGAGCTGGGACTGATCTAGGTGGAATAAACTTGTTACTCAACGTCAGTAAATGGACCCTCACACGCTTTCCCCACACCCAACTAGCAAGCAATAGCACATTTCTGAGATAGACAACAGCTAAGCTAAACTTGCTTCCTCTCCATCATCAGGGCCACAGCCCATGAAAGGCTAACCATGGTTCTGGATGCTTCCTGTTCACTAACAGCACAGTTGGCCCTCTGAGAGGGAACGGTCAACACAGCAGTCCTAGTTCACCCCGAACTGGCTGCTCTGCGGAAGCACTGCCATCTCGACGGGAAAGACTGGGACCCCTCCAGCTGCCCCAGACTCCTGGCATTATCTTTAGAGCAGTTGTGCTTCTGAATCAGCACCAGAAACATAGCTCTTTTGTTTGCTCCCCTGGGCAGGGGGACAATGCACAATCAAGTCTGACTGCTGGCTTCTGAATGACCCTGGAGCCCTTGAAGCCATGGCTTCCAGGTGTACTGAAGTAGTGAAGGATGGTGGTGTCTTGCTTTTCATGATATGTGGAAATGTCTGACTGAGATCTGGGTAAATGACTCGGCGGGGAAAGTGCTTGCCACACAACCATGGGAACTCAGTCTTCGTGCTGGTCTGTAAGTCTAGCCTGCCTACAGGGGCGGGAAGACAAGGCAGGAGAGTTCCCAAAAGCTCCTGGGTCAGATAGCCTGGTGCATGCAGTGGCAAAGTAGAACGATTTTGTCCTAGCTAGGTTTCATTGTCAGCTTAGCATAGCCTAGACTCATCTGAGGGGAGAGCCTTAGCTGAGGGGCTGTGTCGATCCGATTGGCCAGCGGGTCCTTCTGTGGGGGGATTGTCCACCCTGTTAATTGATGCAGAAGAGCACAGTCCACTGTGCCTGTCACCATCCCTCAGCAGGTGGTCCTGGCCTACACAGAAAAGCTGCCCAAGCCTGAGCCTGTGAGTCAGGCAGTAAGCAGCGTCTCTTCATAGTTTCTGTCTCAAGTTCCTGCTTCCATGTCCTGCCCTGACTTCCTTCCGTGACGGACTGTGACCCGGAAGTGTAAGCCAGATCCGGCTTTCATCCTCGAGTTATTTTTTATTGCAGTATTCAGTCACAGCAGATGCTGTCTTAAACAAAGTGGAAGGTGAGGGCCAGGGCCTCAGGTTGTCAGCTGACCTAGATTTCTGTCCACTTCCACCAGGCGACTCTGCTTCATGTCTGTTTGTGAGTGCTTGTGCATATGCTTGTACATGTGTGTGGAGGGCAGGGGACAACCTCCATGGTGTGGAAAGAAGATGAGGAAGAGGAGAAGAAGGAAGGGGAGAGACGCTGAGACCAGGTTCCCCAAACCCTCTTAGCAACTGTGCCACCAGTGGCCTCAGGACCTCCCAGCGGTCTCTGCCTTCTTTTGTGAGTATGTGTGTATGTGTGTGTGTGTGGGGGGGGTGTGTGTGTGTGGGGGGGGTGGGGGGGGTGGGTGGCAGAGGTCCATGTCAAGTGTCTTTGTCACTCCACTCCCGATGTTTTCTTGAAACAGTCTGTCACCAATCAGTTACACTGGCCAGTAGGCCCTAGGGAATTCTCCATCCTGTCTCCACACCTCTCCAGTGCAAGGATGCTAGGCGCTTGCAGCTGTACTTGGCTTCTTAAAAACAAGGACGATAGAGCTCTGAAGTCAGATGCAGACATACATCTGAGTTTGGGGTCAGCGGTGGCTGGGGAAATGGGTAATGGCAATGGATCCAAGTTCAAGTTGGCCTGTGGCCAGCAGCCACCTGGTCTAGTAGGACAGACAGAGCCAGGGCTGTCCATGCATTTTCTTCCTTGGCAATCAGGCATTACCCAGAAATGGCACATTTGGTGTTCTAGCTTTCACTCTCCCCATGGCCTGGTATGGTTTGCAGGCTGAGTGCCCCATAAAGGTCCATATGGAAAGATGTGTTCCCTAGGGAGGCACGGCTCTGATGCCCCACAGCACTTCAGAAGGTGAGTCCCAGGGGCTGGGGCACAGCTCAGTTGGTGAAGTGGTTTCTGTACTGAGAATATGTTCATCTTCCATTTTGTTGCTCTTGAGCTTTCTTTAAAAAAAAAAAATCTCAGGATCCTTCCCTTTACTCTAAGAGCAGGCTTCTCTCCCCTCTTGCTCCCCACACACCCCTTAGATTCACTCACATACTCTGCCGAAGCTGCAGGCTTCCAGCCAGGAGCTGTCCTTTACCCCAGGCAGAAGGTCAATTTCCTTCCCTTTATCTTTCCTCAGCCAGTTTCAGAGAGGAGGAGATCACAGAGCGATTTATTGCCACATCGACATGTAAATTATCCTAGGGCATTTAGAGCATAAAAGCGGCACACTCGGCTTGGGCTTAACGTAACCCTTCAATCTTGTTCCTTTTCTTCTGCACACAGTAGCCATCCGGAAGACGGTGGGGGAGAGAGAGGAGCACAAAAAGTATTCTCATCCAGTTAGCCACACAGAACTGTGCACTTCACACTTAGGAAGACAGGCCCCTTGCTAAGTGTCCTCACTGCCACAAAAACAAACAAGCAAATAAATGATGACATCATTTCCCTGCTCCATGAAACAGCTCAACTGAAGCCGTTGCTAGGGGCAACCTTATTTAGCTGGATGTAAATTTAAGTTAGACTTGGGCTTGCTTGAGTGCGAAGGGAAAAGGGTTTCTAATCTCACTCTGGGGAGAACGGGAGAAAAAGCTGTAATTCTGTGTGTTTCAGACTACCTGGGAGGCAGAGCCTGGCACCGTTATTTTACAGAGTGCTAGTGGGGTTTCTCATCCACAGTCACTGTCCCCAAAGCTGCACTGGGGGTACTAAAAAGCCAGTCTTCCTGATATGGATCCAGTCCAAAGTAGACCTACAGAACATCCTCCCAGTCCAGAATCCCACATCCCTGTTCAGTGATAAAAGGGTAGAGATAATGATTCAGGCTCAGCCGCTGAAGGTGCTTGCTGCCAAGACTGGTGACCCAAGTTTCATCCCTGGGTCCCACGTAGCAAATAGATTCCAACAAATTGGCTGTCCTCTGACCTCCACATGTACAGCTTAATATCATATATGCACATCCATGCGCACACACAAGCACTCTCCCTCTCTGAATAAAATGTAACAAAATGTTTTATAAAATTAAGAATAAGCAGCAGTTACCCAGCCCCCCCCCCCCCCTGTCCCCTACTGTCCCTGTTGGGAACAGGTCATCCCTCCAGGCTGTCCTTCCTCAGGTCTGCGGACACGAGGCTGCTTTAATCTCAGGACACTGTCTCTTTATTCCCTTCACCTGGGACAGCTTTGCCTCCTGTCTCTGAGCACCCACATCCTGCTTCTCACTGGGATCTTGTTCAAAATGCCACATGCCTGAGAATCCAGCTCTGGACACTCTATTTAAGACAGGACCTGTGCACCTGCTTCCGTGGGGACTCTCTGGCCCATTATTCTGCACGCTGTGTCCCATGTCCACAATTGTCTCCTGCCTTTGTTCGGGTAATCATCCTGGAAGCATGCGTTGAGGCTTCCTGTGTGCCCAGCGTTGTTCTGGTTTCTGAGGCTACAGCAGGGAATAAAGCAAACAGAAGCCTTTGTCCTCGGGAGCTGCCATAGGTGGAGAACCGACAAAGTAAATGCATTCCATGGACCAGGCAGAAGCTGGTGGCGGATTGGGAGAAAAGGGAGAAGAACAATGGCGGGGAGGCGGAGTTCGTGGAAGGACACTGGGAGGGTCCTTACATGGGATTAGGCAAGGCAAGAGTATGTTGGGAACTGAGGGCTGATGGAGGGCAGGACAGCCCAGTGGCTGGGGTAGGGTGGGCAGGTAGGGAGTAGTCCCTCATCAGATGGACAGTGGGAGGCAAGGGGTACAGACAGAAGGTGTGGGGCATTTCACAGCATGGCGAAGCCTGGAGTGGCGTGGCACGGAGGCAGCTGGAGCATTTGCACAGAAGAGCAAGTTGCTGTGGTTGCTTTGAAAGCATCGTCCAGATGCTGAGCTAAGAGCTGAGTGTAGGAATGTCTGCAGGTAAAGCATAAACTCAGGTAAAAAGAGGACGTGGATGAGGAATAGCCTGGGTGCATACGCACACAGTTGTGCAAAATATGCATTTATGTTCCTATACTTCTGATCAGTTTCTCCTATCCTTACTTCCTGTAACACCATTCATGTCTTCCCATGTGGACTGGGAGTAATATACTTTCTGTTACTCTGCTGCACAGATGTGCCATCGTCTACCTAGGGAGTCATGACTCAAACAGTTCAAGAGTTTCACAGGCTTCAGTGTAACAAATAACTTTTCCATGAAACATTCTAGAATTTCCACTCCCCAGCCCTAGCCCATGCAACTGAATTTTAAATCGCAGAATTGTCAACCATGGTCTGCAGATAGTTGAAGACTCTTGGTAGGTTCTGCAATAGGGTGACATTACATGGGAGAGAAGGTGGTGTATCAAGCACACCCCTCCCAGCTACAACTACCTCCTCAGCTGATCAGAAACTTCCTCAGCCAGTGTGAGCATAGAATGGTGTCAGCGACTGACTGGTGTTATCGCTTTGTCCGTGGTGTGTGTGTGTGTGTGTGTGTGTGTGTGCGTGTGTGATGTATCTCCACCAGAAAAAAAAAAAAGTCTATCTGTTACATAAAAAAGACCAAAGTAACATGGGGAAGCAGTGGGTTTATATTGGGCTTACTAACAGGTGTGTGTCGGGGGGAGGGGTTTACAGGATCTGGACTAATACAAAAGCAGCTGCTTCTCTGAAAAGCTCACTCCAACGTGAGGGATAACTCACAAGGGCGGCAGCTCTGAAGCTCTGTGCACAGCTTGCTGGAGGCCCAACCTGCTCAGGAGGTCCCTGCTCTGTCGCTGTTTAGTGCCTCCTCCCCCAGCGGTGTTAACTGCTTCTGTAACACTGGGGAGGGGCCTTTGACATCTTCCAGGTTGCAGCTTTTCCAGACCTGTGACCTTTGTTTACCTTCTGTGTCTCAGGAGCTTTCCCCAACCTCCCAAAGATTTCATTCTGTAGGAAACTGTCATATAACACAGGTTGTGTGTGTGTGTGTGTGTGTGTGTGTGTGTGTGTGTGTATGGAGGAAGGATGTCAATTAGATGTGTCTTCCTCAGATGCTCTCCACTTTAACTTTGGAGACAAGTCTCTTACCGAGTCTGGAACGAGAAGGTTCAGTTAGACTGTCTTGGCCCCAAGCTTCAGGGGGTTCCGCCACCCCAGATCTCAAACTCTGGGCACACATGTCCTTGTTCGGCCTATTTATCTATTTATAGATCTCAAACTCAGGTCCTCGAGCTTGTGTGCAGGCACTTTTACTCTGTGAGCCTCTGCCAGTTGTGTGGCCACCTAGATACCCTTGACTTACCAGTTTTCAAGAGTGCCTAATGTGTTAAGGGCACATTTTCACGGGCTGGAGAGATGGTTCAGCCATTAAAGGCTGGGCTCATGACCAAAGATATAAGACACGTTATATAAAAGCTGCAGACGTGTAGGTGTTTGCTGGGGTGAGCTCCATATCTTTTGTTTGGGAAATTATGAAATATTGCCACATAAGAATATAGGATGTTCTTGTGGAAGATATGGACATAAATAAAAAATTCCTGTGTGCTTCTTGCCCAGCTTAGAGAGGAATGGCAGTCCCAGGTCCCTGTCTGTGGTCCCCTCTCTCCCCAGTTAAACAAATCCGTCTACTGGATTCAATGGGATGTTTCCTTGCATTCTTTGTCATTCTTCCTGATGTGCAAAACTTCCTGAACAGCGTAGATCCAGCCAGTGAGAGGACTCAGCAGGTAAGGCGCCTGCCACCGAGGGGCGGGTAAGCAGGCGGAGAACGTGCACCCGAGCTCCAGGAAGTGTTAGCGGTGCGCCTCTACCATGTGACAGGCCCAGGTTGTCTTCGCCTTGTATGTGCAGCTTGATTCTTCATGTAGAGATTCTGAGAGCACGCGTGTGTACACGCGTGTATAGGTGAGTGCAGATCTGTATGTATGTATGTGTGTGATCACGTGTGTATAGGTAAACACAAATATATATACGTGTGTGCGTGTGTGTGCCTATGGAGGCCAGAGGTCAACATCAGGCATCCTCCTCAATTGCTCTCTTATTCTATTTCTATCTTATTTCTATACATTTCTATCTTATTTATTTATCTGTTTATTTTTATTTAATGTGTATGAGTGTTTGCCTGCATGTATATCTGTGTACCATGCGCATGCCTGCTGCCTGCAAAGGCCAGGAAATGGCTTTGATCCTCTGTCACTGGAGCTATGGAAGGTTAGGAGCTAGCATCTGGGTGCTTGGAATCAAACCTCAGTCCTCTGCAAGAGTAGCCAGTGCTCTTATCCAGTAAGCCATCTCTCCAGTCCCTCCATCTTGTTTTTTGAGACAGGATCTCTCACTGAACCCCAAGCTGATGGATTACATGGATTAAGCTAGGCTGGCTGGCCAGTGCACTCTAGGGATCCTCTGTCTCTGCCTTCTTGGTGCTGGGACTGATTATAACTATTTGACACCATATCCAACTGTGTGTGTGTATGTGTGTGCGTGCATGCCCGTGTTTTTGTGTGTATGTGTGAGAGAGAGGGAGGAGGAGGAGAGAGAGAGTGCTGGAGGATTCAAACTCATGCTCTTGTTTGCAAGCACTTTACCGGCTGAGCCATCTCCTCAGCTCCGTGTGTAGATTTCTTGCTGACTGTCATTTGGTTTTGTATTTGTGATAAGTTCATGAAAAGTAAATAATGTTTTCCTATAACTTTGCAAAACAACTTTGTATCTCCCTCCCTTCCTTTTTCTCTTCCTCCATTTCTCTCTCCCTCTTTCCCTTCCTCCCTCCCCCTTCCTTCTCCCTCCCTCCCTCCCTGTCTTTCATCCTCTCAAACCCTCTCCACAGAAATCCTTGCACATATCAACATGCCAACATCTGGCCCCCATATGTGTGAGGAAGCTGGTGTGTGCAACCCATCCTTTTATTGTTAGCAGAAAAGTTCACAGCCTACTGACAAAATGCATGACCTAATTAGGTGTGAACTCCCCCCCCCCAGCTGCTTGATTCTTGCCTCTGCAAATATAAACCACCTCTTCGATCTGTCTCTTTCTTAGGTTCTGAAAGCTTCACACATTAGTGAGTTTGGAAATCCAGGGATTTCACAGGCCAGTGGAGGCCACACATGTTCCTGCATTTATTTCCACTGCTCGCATGCTCTCCCCGGCGCCACTCTGGGCTTATGCTCTGGAGGTATCGTAGGCCTGAGATTCCTCCAAGTCAGTCCTGTGGCTTCAAACAAGGCACTTCCTCTTTTGGAGTGGTGTTTCTCATTTACAGACTGAGAAAGTTGGACAGCTTTCACCAAATACATATGTTTTAGCATCTGCGATGTGCCGGGAGCCAAAATACTAATTTACAGTATTATTCTATACATTATTTATGGGTCCCTCTATTTGTTTCTATTATTTATAGTGCCGGAGATGAAGCCCGGTGCTTAGCACAAGCTAGGCGAGTGCTCTACCACAGAGATCTATCCCCAGCCCCTCCAAAGAATAATCAGAACAATAAAAAGCATGCGTGTGTGCTTCGGGGTGACCATGATTTGTAGAGGGGCGACAGAAAAGAGTCGGTCTATTAGGTGGTGAGAGCTATGCAGGGGTGGCACAGCAGAGCCCGGAGGCCCTTACCCACTTGAGAAGTTGAGGTGCTTCTCTGAGAGGCACAGTCTCATGGAGGATGAAGAGGAGTTAGGAAGAGAGAGATGGAAGGAGGATGTTAACTAAAAAAGTGTCAAGACAAGAGGCGTATGGGGAAGATTCCCCATGCTGATTGCTTCTGGGCCTGAGGTGAAGTGACAGACATGGTGGGGTGCACGTGACAGGCTGGAGCATCACTGCTCACCTCACAGTGGCTGGGAAAACAAAAGGGGTTTCCAGAGGGAGGGAACAGGGACCTGACAGCCCCTTCAGGGACAGGCCTCCAGGGACCTGGGTCCTTTAACTGGGCTCCTCCACTAAGGCTTCTATCACTTCCCAATGGCATTGCCATCTGGAGAGCAAGTCTTGATGGGTAGAAGAGGTGATGAACCTTTAAGATGCAAACGAACACCATCTTTGACATTGTGACTCAACCTGGTGGACCACAGTCCACCTCTCTGAGACAGAAGACAGGACAGTGCCTGTGGTTCTCGTCTATTGCTGTGATTGAAAACAACAGCAGCAACAGCAAAGCACTGTGGCCAGAAGCAACATGGGAGAAAATGTTGATGTCAGCAGCATCCCAGTCCATCACTGACAAAAGTCAGGACTTGAGCTCAGTCCAGGAACCTGGAGGCGGGAGCTGATGCAGAGGCCACTGAAGAGTGCTACTTCTTGGCTTTCCCCCCATGGCTTGCTCAGTTTGCTTCCAGAGCCTAGGTCTACCTGCCCAGGGCTGGTACTGTCCACACTGAACTGGGCTCTTCCATGTCAATCATTATTAAGAAGATGCTCCATGGATTAGACTACAGGCCAATCTTCTGGAGGCATTTTCTCAAGCACTATTCCTTCTTTCCAAATGGCTCTAACATGTACTAAGTTGACAAAATACTATTTAGCATAGTTCCCTAACAGTAGAAGAAGCAGCATTCTTATGTGTCAGAGCAGAAATGGATTCCAGGAGAAGAAATGGATGTCCCCTTAGACAGATACTTCTTGCTTTTCCCACAGTTGCCTCTGGGCTTTCCTTAGCACCACTCAGACTTCCTGGAACATTGCTGGTCGAAATAACACGAAGGCAGCAAATCTTTTAACATAGGATGCCAGAAAATATTTATTAGTTCTACAGAGTCTTGGCAATTATTAATATTCAATAACTCCTGTTATACCATTCTGTTGTTTCTCTGAAGATTTGTTTATGTTTATTTTATGTGTGTGTATATGCATCACATGCATGCAGTGCCTGTGATGGCCTGAAGAGGGCGCCAGAACCCCATTAATTGGAGTTCAGATGGTTGTGGTCTGCCATGTGAGTGCTGCGAACCAAAACCAGGTCCTCTGTAAGAACAGAAAATGCTCTTAACCACTGAGCCATCTCTATAGCCCCTCTTTTTTGTTGTTGTTAATTAATAGACATTCCTGAATCTTGATGGCAGGTTCCTTCCTACACAATTCTATTCAGCAGTACAAATAGAACACATTTAATCTTTCTCTAAAATAAGTCAATTGGTTTAAAACTAGAAGATATGTAGCTTCACAGATCTTATTCTAATCATTATGTTTTACTTTAAGGCTGTAATCTAAGTACCCTGAGCTCTGTATCCTCTGCCCCTTTCCAAGTGACTTTGTTCAAGGCCTTGATGTGGGAGCTCACTGTTGGCCTCAGGTCTCTACAACACAAATATGTGAGATCTAGGATTCTTTTTTCTTTTTCCTCTTCCAATCAATAACATGGAACATAAAGAGAATGAGAATCAGCAAGGCATTCAGAGGAGCCTGACACTTTATGGATGAAAGGCAGAGGAGAAACAGATCTAAGGAGAGAAGATGACAAATAAAAATTGCCCTGCCCAAGAGGGAGCCTAGTCTTACCAACAATTAAGAAATTTAGTCCTGGGACTGAACATGATTTGTGTCATCTGGGTTTTGTGAGGCTCAGGATCACCCTGGGACCCTGTTCACTGCAGAGAGTTCTCAGAACCTCACTCCCAGCACAGGAAATATTGACAGCACCATCTAAGGAGCTGTCTGTAGATATATATTAACTCTGTCCCTGTGTCACAACAGCAAGAAGCTCTTGTTAGTTTTTCTGATGGTCAGGTCTATGGAGAGATTTAGTCTTCAATCCTGGTCATTTTGCTACTGGATGGCCTTGACATTGACCTTGCCCCTGTGCATTTAGCCTTCCTGTTGAGTTCTCTCTATTGTGTCATTGGGTCCACCACCACTGGGGTTAAAGAGGAGGAAGAAAGTTGGAAGTTACTGTCTACTTTTTAGAAGATTTGAGGAAGATGAGAGACAATCTTTCTGAAATGTTCCTCAACTTAAATACTCTGGTCCAACTGATTTCAGTGGTGATATTATTTAGATCACAACCCTCAAAAGCTTGTGTATTAAAGAGAGTCTCAAATGAATAATTGCCTAGATCAGGTTGACCTTTGTCCATGTCCATGGAGGATTATCTTTATTGATAATTGATGTGGAAATACCTGGCCCACTGTGGGTGGCACCATTCCCTAGCCTGGGCCTTGGACTGTTATTGGCAACACATAGAGCCAGCTGCCTACTAAACATCAGCTAGTATGCAGCATGGTTGTATTCATTTCTCTTGGCTCTGAATGGTAGTTGTGGTATGACTAACTGCCCCAGGCTCTTGTCACTCTGACTTTTCTATGATGGACTGCAATTTGGAATTGTGAGTCATATCAACCCTTCATTCCCTCTGTTTCTTTTTTTTTTTCAGGATAGTTCATAACAGTAACAGAAGTGAAACTAGAGCACAATCACAAAGGTGAATAAACATTTCCCAACAGACACGCAGCTATGAAAATAGCTGCTATTTTATCATTAGGATTCTGTGACGTTAGTGGCTTGAACACATAGCACCAGGGCTTGACACAGTAAATGTTTATTTTCCCACTTATCACACAATCCAACACCAGTCAGCAGAGGCAGCTGTTCTCATGAGTTGGGGCTCTATGTCCTCCCACTGGACAGCTCGGTCATCTTCTAGGGCCTCAGAAATAATACTTAGGTGTAGAGGGTGGTGCAGGAGGTAGGCTGGTCTGAGCATCATGGACACCCTTCCAATCTTCGCTGCTTTGTTTTGAGACAGAGTCTCACTAGGAAACCCAGGCTGGTGTGGAATGCATGACATATAGCAGGTTGACCTCATACTCACCTGGTGAGAAGTCCACCTGCTTCTGCCACCTGAGTTTTGTGAATAAAGGTGCACACCATGCCCGGATCCGTGTGTTCTTTTTTGATACATGGGGCAGGTATTACAGCTGAACAGGAAGAAGGAAGATGGGTGTGGCCATTGTAATAGTTAGTCCTCAATGTCTATGGATCCCTGCAGACACCAAAATCCTGAAGTCCATTAGTATGAAAGCATGTGGCATCTGCATATTACCTTGGATATACTCTTGGGAAGCATGATAAATTGTCTATAGACTAAATTCTTCAAATCTGGATAAATTAAGTCTCCTTTTCACTGCTTATAACTCTTCCCAAAGTCTAAATGCTATGTAAATCACCTTTCTATTCTCTGCCTACAGAGTAATGACCAGAATGTCCTGTTGTTCAATGCAGAAGTGATGATGTCCCAAAACACCTTCAAGTCTATGCTCAGGTGAATCACAGATGCTATAGGCAAAGAAGCAGAGAGCCATCTGCCTCAAGCTTATTCCCAAGGCACTTGCCCTATGAAATAATCCACTGGCACTAGCTTTCGGTCACTGTGACAATTGTGAGATCATTAACTTACAAAGAAGAGTATTTTGAACTTTTGAATATATTTAACTTTTGAATCACAGTTTAAAAGGTTCAGTCCATGGTCGTCTGGCCCTATTATGTTAACAATGTAGATACATCATGGTGAAGCCACAGAGTAGAGAAGCCAGATCACCTTTATGGAGACTAAGGTGGACAGTGGCTAGGGCCTAAGAGCCAGGGTCCCAGTAATATCTTCAAGAGCTTTTTTTCTATCATGTCTGACCTCCTAAATGTCCTTTCCCCTTCCATTAGTGGCACAGGCTAGCATGCCAACCCTGTGTGTGTGTGTGTGTGTGTGTGTGGTTTTCATCATGCATGAGCGCTTGAATGTGTGTGTACCTGCATGTAGAGGCTGTAGGCTCAAGGAAGCATCTTCCTCAACCACTCCTCATCCCATATATTGAAGCAGAGTCTCTTGTTGAACCAAGAGCTTGCCAGTTCTCTAGTCTAGGTAGCCAGCACACCCCTGTGATCCAGTTTCTGTCTTCCACAGCCTCGGAGTACAGATGAACCTCCATACTTATCTGGGTTTTTTTTTTTTTTTTGTTTTTTAATGTGGGTTCTGAAGCAAGCTTTACTTACAGAGACTTCTCACCAGCCATGGGAGACAGTTACGATACAAACCACAATATTTTCCCAAGCTCCCTGCCTGCCTGGACTAACCTCACATCCCTGAGTTATTGTTACTCGGGATTTTAAAACCATGACCTCAGGGAAACATCTCCCAAATGGGAACACAGGTGATTGTTTCGTGTGAGGCGTGGCCTTTGCTGGCTGATAACGGCCTGCCTCATGCAGCACAGTGAGGGGTGTGGTCCAGGACTCTGAGGGATATAAATATGGGAGCACGGAGAAAGAAAGTGTAACGCGTGCTGTTGGCATGTGGCGTGTAGCGGTTTGGAGTGACCAGAGATGCTGTGGCAGGGAGAAACGTTTCAATGCAGACCCTCCAACAAGAATGTCTGCTACGTTTGCTGTTGACAGAGATTGGTATAGTCCCTGGGGAACCCATCAACCCTAACAGCAGGAGGAGGTAAAAGGGTCTGCCTCCCCTCTCCCCACTAACCTTCTCTCTCCTACCTAGAGTTGGGGGTTGGAAGGGAGGGGCTTTAAGGAACCCCAAATAAAGAAGAGTTTTAAAAACAAATGATATCATTATATTTTTTTCTTTTGGTTTTGCAAAATTTAATAACTTATCAAATCCAATTTGTGCTTCCCACATACTTCTGGGGATGGGGGCCACCTTACAGAAACTGACTCTCCTCCCTGCTTGAGCCATCAGTTGGCCATAGCTCCTCAGGTAGAAGTGGGGCTCATGATGCCTTCCCACTTGGTGCTAGCGTGACTGGCTCAGGAGTGCTGCACTCTTGCACCCAGCAGCTGTGGCTGTCTGCAAAACACCTGCTCTGCAGTCTCTTCAGTCCTCCCTCCCCAGACCAGGAGAGAGAGAGAGAGAGCATTCTCGACATACAAGTGCTCTCTTCCATTTCCCACAATTCTCATGAGCCAGGTACTCACCCCCAGATGTGCGAGCACCGGCAGCTGTTATCAGCCCCCAGACACATGGCAGCATATTCCAGGAATGTCTTTTGTGACCGAAGAAGCCATTGTGTGTCAGTGATGGGGGCTTGGAGTGGGGCTTGTACTTTGGGTTTAGACTGTTTCATGTGGAGGGTTCATAGAAATCTCCTAACTGGTGGCTCACTCAGGGAAAAAAAAAAAAAAAAAAAAAAAAAGGGTTCCTCACCTAAACAAAGCAAACCGAAACCACACAACACACCAAGCCTGTAACACCCCCCCCCCCATCTGATTTGCCTTTATGTGTTTTTCTAAGCCTCGGTTTTCTAATTAGGGAGACAGAAGAGGCTGTCTTATTCCCACACGCACGGCAGAGTGTGACTGCATTTCGGTTATATTTTCCTTTGGGCTGGATAAGGGTAATGAGCAGTTCTTTATCAAATAATTTGACACTTTGTTCCGGCCAGCAACTCATGCTAATAAGATGCACTTGGAATCTCGGCTGTGTTTGAAGTTCACCCCAATATCAGCAGAAAGTCACAGAGGCTCCAGGGGACAGCCCCCCTAATATGTGTAACCTGCATCTCCCTGACATTGCACAGCGGCTGAAGTGAATCCATCTCTTCTGCTGGCAGTGCAAACCAAAGGCCTGTGATGCTCTATCTGATAGACTCTATTGCACGAGATAAGAGCCACCACTCAGAAACCGCACGACCAAAAGGCAATCCTTCAGACAGCCTGTCTACTCTGTTGTCATTTTGTGATGGTCGCACTTCAGTGTCAGTTTGGCTGGATTTAGAGCCGCTCGGGAGATGCACCTGAGTGTGTCTCTAAAGGTGTTTTGAGAGTGATTTAACGGAAGAGAGAAGGCCCACTCCGAATGTAGTTGGCACCGCTCCGCAACTGGTGTCCAGAAATGAATGAAAGGAGGACGCAAACTGAGGAACAGCGACCATCACTCTCTGCCTCTTGACTTAACGGTGGATGCACGCCAGCAGCCACCCCACTCTCCCGCTGCCATGGGTTCCCTGCCATGATGGACTATGAGCTGCATCCCCCAAGTCCTCCCCTAGGTTGCTTAACTGTCAGGGATTTGATTGTAGTGACGAGAAA
Source organism: Psammomys obesus (assembly GCF_907164565.1). NCBI lineage: Eukaryota > Metazoa > Chordata > Mammalia > Rodentia > Muridae > Psammomys > Psammomys obesus. Next base: position 20,227,548 of record NW_026591598.1, on the reverse strand, counting down.
AGTAATCCAGACTTCCCCACTGAATGGGGATGCACTGCCCTTTTATGGCTGAGCATCTCCTATAACGAGAAAGGACTTTGCCTCCTCCTGTGTATGTGTGTGCACGAAACCACACACATCAGTCCAGAAAGATGGAGTCTCACAGCAGTGATGCCCAGTACGGGAATACATGGAGGCCTGCCATCTTGTACAAGGTGTGTGAACAGAGGGTAGGACGGCGGTGTGACTCGTGACTTGCCCCCATCAGAATAATCTAAGCATTTAACCGTCTGTGTCATGCTCATACCGCTGGCATCTTCCAGAAAATGATGTGTGGTGTCGCTTTTGTGGTGATGGCTGGTAGAGTGCTTACAGGGTGATTAACACTGGGACGAACTCTCTATGAATGTCATTGCCATTTGTGTGTGTGTGTGTGTGTGCATGAGAAAGGGGGAGCGGTGAATGCACATTGTATGTGTGGATGCGCATGCCCAGGTGTGCACTCAGGCCAGAGGAAGATTGTCAGTGACCAGCTCTATCCCCTCCTACCATATTCTCTTGAGTCAAGCTCTGTCACTAACCCTGGGATGTGCTGTGTCTGTTTTCTGGGGGAAACCATTGTTGAATGAGGGTATCTGTTCAGTTAACTCGGAGAACAAAATAACAACCGGACCCAGGGTCTGGCTGCCTCCAAAGAGCATGTCCATATGTTTTGGCCCCCTGTGAACCGTCACTAATGTCCTATCCCAGGCGAGAAAAGGGTGAATTGGCAAAGCGCAGAGGGTCCACTTGGTCACTGCGGCCTCTCCGCTCTCACCTCCCAGATCTTTAAGGGTCTATGCTCCTTGGACCCTAAATAAACCTCCCCTTACTTTTTACATTCAGCTCCCAGAATTCTCCTTTTCCTGGTTCCTGAACCCCTTTATCCTCCCCAGCATCCCCCTGTGCTATTGGCTCAGGAGGGATGAGGTATAATTGTGGCCACGTGTTGATGTCACTGAGGGTTTTGTAATACACGTGATTATCACTCAGCTCCATGCTTCTTGGATTCCCGAAGATGCGCTGGGTAGATTCAACCATCAAGCATTTCCTATGAGCACCAATTCAGGATGCAGGATGCTTAAATAACAAAGTCAGGGTCTCATCTCAAATTTAAGAGGAAGGGAGGGAAGTAAACAGTGGGAAGGGAAGAAAGGAGGGGAGGGGAGGATGAGAAAGAATGGAGGGTGGTGTTGAAGGAGGGACCAGAACATCTCATTGCTCAGCTGCCTCCTGATGCCTCCTGCTCACAGTGGAGCAGAGGGCGAGGGGAGGGTGCACTGGTTCTCCATCCTCTCTAGTGGGTCTTCTGAGGGTTGAGCCCTTCTTGCTCTGTGCTCCAGGCTGTTCATCTAAGTCTCCTGAGCCTCTTCCTCAGCATCCGTGGTGAAGATAATAGCACATGCCCCCAAAGACTTGTGTGAAGAATTAAAACGGAGCATATGTGAAATAGCTACAGAATACTTGATTCTCTCCCTGGGAAAAGGGAGAGAATCTCTCTTGCCACATCTTTTCTGCGCATGCCTATAGCGAGTTCATTTGCAGAATCTCTGAAAACCTAAACAATGTCTTCTGTTTTTTTTTCTTTCCTTTCCTTTCCTTTCCTTTTCTTTTTCTTTTTCTTTTTCTTTTCTTTTCTTTTCTTTTCTTTTCTTTTCTTTTCTTTTCTTTTCTTTTCTTTCCTTTTCTTTTTT
>NW_026591598.1:20200465-20225736 GCF_907164565.1 Psammomys obesus | reverse complement strand
TTTCTTTTCTTTTCTTTTCTTTTCTTTCCTTTTCTTTTCTTTTCTTTTCTTTCCTTTTCTTTTCTTTTCTTTCCTTTTCTTTTCCCAAGTCTGTCTCTCTCTGCCCTGGCCCAAAGGCATTATTGCAGGACTTTCTTTATTTCAACAATAGACAAAAATCTCTGCATTTCCCCACTGACTGTTGAGAGGCTGCATCACTTAAGCACCCTCTGCTTAGGACACGCATCCTGACCTGATGCTTGTAGCCCAGTGGTAGAGCGCTTGCCTAGTGGCCCAGTGTTGGGGGAAAGAAAAGGTAGGAAGGAAGGAGGAAATTAAATGCTCGCCTTAGTTCCCTTTTGCTGTGATTTACCCTTACAAATTCATCTGTACAACCCTGAATGAGCAATAGTCTTAGGGTGTGTGTGTGTGTGTGTGTGTGTGTGTGTGTGTTTCCACATGCGCAGTTCTGAAACACTCACACCAGTGGACGATGCCTAATCTTCTATCACTGTCTTATTCTCTTGAGATTGTTTCTCACTGCTCCTATGGCTAAACTGGAGGTCCCAAGCGCTAGTAAAGTTCTTGTCTCTACCCACCTCTCTCCACACAGTGCAGAAGGTTACAGGCCTGCACAGCCATGTCTGTCTCTTTTACATGGGTGCTGGGGATTGTCCTTTTAATTGGGCAATGCCCACTCTAACCCACAGAACTTACCACTCAACCGCATATGCTTTTACGTATAAAGGAAACGTTGGGCCAGGCTGGGTTGAGATCTTGGCTCTGCCACAAAGTTGCTGGGCAGCTTTCTTCATCTTTGTTCTTGAATCTCACCTGGAATGCAGGTAGGAGGAATTTCACAGGATAGGCAGGCAGACAGAAAAAAAAGAAAGTTTCCTGTTGGCATCTTTCTGTTAAATGGCCACCATCTGTTTATTGCATTAATATTTGATTTTGACAGCAAAAGACAGAGTTTAGACACACATCTGATGAGAGGAAGGGATGAGAGGCTATAGTGGGAGGTTGCTGAAGGTAGTGGGACCTGAGCATGCCTAGGCTGAGTTACTATTGTAACTCATGAGCCACCATGAAGGACAGGCATGTCACAGCACAGACAGAACCGAAGCCACACAGCAAACGGCTTAGGATTGTTTCCATTATCAGTGGCCTTCTGTGTGTTGGTGCACATTTTAGGATAGGTTTTGAACAGTTCTGTGAAGAAGAACATTGGAGTTGAATGGGAATCAGCAAATCTACAGATGAGCTTTGGAAGGGTGGCCATCTTCACATTGTTACTTCGGCCAGCCTAGGAGCATGGGAGTTCTTTCATTACCCAGTGTCATCATCGATTTCTTTTCCAGGGCCATGAGATTCCTGTGCAGAATTCCTTTACCTTCTTGGTTGGGGTTTGGGGAGGTGTGAAATGGGAAGAAAGGATGAGTTGGGTAAGTGGGCAATAGAACACATGGGACATGGGGGCTGGAGGGATAACTCAGCAGTTAAGAGCACTTGTCATTCTTGCAGAGGACCTAGGTTTAGTTCCCAGCATCCACATGGTGGAGAATAACCACCTGTAACTCCAGTTCCAGGGGACATAATGCTCTTTGCCCTCTTCTGACGAGGCCTACATGTGGTACACATATGTGCATGCAGGGAAACACTCATACTCGAAAATAAAATAACCTAAAATCATCCACATGGGATATGAACGTGGAAGTGGGATGGATTGGGGTGGAGGTCAGGGAGATGGGGAGTAGACTGGAGGATCAACAAAAACCAAGCACGAAAATGACATAGGAAACATTTGATTTTATATGCTTGTTAAAAGATATATACACAAAAAAGCCAACGGTGTCTGCTCAGTTTGCATTGAAAGGCACTCTCAGCAGAGCTATTCCCAATTTTCTGAGAAAGCACCAGCTCGATTTCCAAAGTGGCTGTACAAGTTTACACTCCCACCAGCAATGGAGGAGGGTTCCCCTTTCTCCACATCCTTGCCAGCATGTGTTGTCACTTGAGATTTTTTCATCTTAGCCATTCTGACTGGTGTAAGATGGAATCTCAGAGTTGTTTTGAATTGCATTTCCCTGATGACTAGGGACCTTGAACATGTAAGTGTCTCTCAGCCATTAGAGTTTCCTCTGTTGAGGATTCTGTTTAGTTCTGTACACCATTTTTATTTGGGTTATTTGTTTTGTTGGTATTTAATTTCTCGAGTTCTTTATATATTTTGGATATTACCACTCTGTCGGATGTAGAGTTGATGAAGATCTTTTTTCCAATCTATAGGTTGCCCTTTAAGGCCCAGCTATACCACTTCTGGGCATAGATCCAAAAGATGTTCCACCTTACCACAAGAACACTTGTTCATCTATGTTCACAGAAGCTTTATTTGTAATATCCAGAAACAGGAAACAACCCAAATGTCCCTCAACAGAAGAATAGATAGAGAAATGTCTACACAGTGGAATACTGCTCAGCTATTAGAACACAAGGAAATCATGTGATTTGCAGGCAAATGGATGGGATGAGAAAATATCATCCTGAGTGAGGTAACCCAGACCCAGAAAGACACACATGGAATATACTCACTTATAAGTGGATATTAGGCATATAACACAGGATAACCATACTACAATCTATAGACCCAAAGAAGCTAAGTAACAAGGAGGTGGTACTTGAATCCCACCCAGTAGGGAAAATAAAATGGAGGTTGAGAGTGGATGAAGAGAGGGAACTGGGTAGGAGAGGGTGTGGGGAGGGGAATGAAGGCAGAGATCAGAGGTTGGGAGAAAGAATGGGAGGCAAGAAGGCTGGGAGAGAGAAGGGAAACCGAGGCAGGAGAGATCTCTGAGACAAGCTGGAGACCAACGACAGAGTAGGCTCCTGAGAGGATATGGGGGTGACTTTAGCTTAGACTCCTAGTTGTGGGGGACATGGAGACTGAAGTGACCGCCTCCTAGCCAGGCCAGACTTCCTGTTGAGGGAGGGGAACACCAAACCACCCATAAAACCTTCAATCCAAAAGTTACCCTGCCTATGGGATGTGCAAGGATAAAGATGTAGCAGAGAATGGGGAATGGCAAGCCAATGACTGGCCCAACCTGAGACCCACCCGATGGGAGGGAGCCAGCCCCTGACACTATTAATGATACCCTCCTATGCTGCAGACAGGAGCCTAACATGACTGTCCTCTGAGAGGATCCTCTCACAGCAGAACTAAACAGATGCTGAGACCCACAGCTGAACATTGGATGGTGCTAGAGGAGTCTTGTGGAGGGGTGTGGGGGAAGAATAGAAGGTCCTGGAGGGGCCAAGAACCCCTAAAGAAGAGCAACAGTGTCAACTAGCCTGGACCCATAGGGGCTTTCAGAGAATGAGGCGCCAAACAAAGAGCATGCAGGGCCTGGACCTTGGCCCACGACAGAGATATGACTGATGGGCAGCATGGTCTTCATGTGGGTCCCCTAGCAAGTGGAGCAGGAGTTGTCTCTGACATGGATTCGGTTATCTGCTTTTGGATCACTCTCCCCTAGCTGGGGAAGAGGGCAGGGGAACTGGGAGGAGAGAAGGGAGGGGCTGCGATTGAGATATGAAATGAATAAACAAATAAATTTATTAAAAAGAAAGAAAGGCAGCTGGGAAGTCTGCAGCATCCTCAGCTGCCTCTGCCCCACCCTCCACATCAACCCCTCAGTGGGGTCCTGTGTTTATGCAGCCCTCTCAGGACACTCTTTTCCAGATGCACACAGCTGCAAGATGCTGAAGCCAAGGACCTAGTGTTCTGTGGGAGTGCATTGTACTCTCATCCTCCCCACTGGGACTGGGGATGGACGGATCCTAACACAGCCTCTCACTGCGCTGGGCTGGGACAGCAGCCACAGCACATAGACAATGGGTGTGTGAACTGTCAGGCCTCCTGTCGGGTGTTTTCCTTTTCAGTCTCAGGCACACCCCAGTTCCTTCCCTTGGAGGGGAGAGGGAGGACCTGGCAGGGTCTCTCACATCACGTTGAGCTGGCTGTGATTCAGGAGATTTCTAGAGGCAGCACGTTGATGGCGTGAGTCTGGGGGATATCAGCCAGCCCTCCTGCAGCAGATGAGAAAGCCTGGCTGTGCTGCAGACACTGCCTTCTTTATTGGGTCCTCTCTCCAGTTGAGAAAACATGGTGGTCAGGCCAGTGAGATAGCTCAATGGGTCCAGGGTTGAGCTGCGAGGACTTATTTCTATTCTGAGACTCACAAATAGAAGATGTCCTCTGACCTCCACATGCACACCATGGCACAGAGGGACACTCACACGTACACACAATGAATAAGTGTAATTCAGAAGGTTTTTTTTTTCTCCTAGAGAGCTCTAGAAGGAGCCTTGGCTGTGATTCTAGAGGCGCAAATGCTCTTAGGTCTGGGGATGACTTTATAGAGTTCAGTTCTCAGGCCTCAGTGACATTATCAGCCCATAGGTGCTGACTCTGCATGACCTTGAACCTTCTGAGTGGGCCTGGGGAGTTAAGAGCCATCGAGGTGTGTCCTCCCAGATTCATGAGTGAGCTGTTGTCACAGACTGTGAGGTTTCTCAGAGGTAGAGTCAGGGCAGGGCAGGGAGGAGTGGGCTTCTCTTTTGTAGGTGATTGGTACTACCAACTCCTTCCCATCTCCCTTGTGTTTCCTGGACCAGCTGTTCTGCCATTTCTGGTTTCTGTGCTGCTGAAGTCAGTGGTCCTCCTGCCTGACAGAACCACTGATGTTTCATTTCACATGCATGAGTTGGGGTCTCAAGGTACATGGGCACTCTTCTACATAGGCAGGGCATGGCCTAAACAACAGAGACGGAGATCTTTTCTTTCCTTAGCAGAGATATGGAGGAGGTTGTTGATTGACATTGACCTATTCAAATCTGTGTCTGCAACACCTGGGATCTGAAGACCTAAAAAAATGGGGTGGACAACACCTTAATGCCATAGACATCCTTAGTCCGTGTATTTTTATACATGAATGAAACAAAGAAACTAAGGAAGGTTGTTTGAGTTCAGAAAAACATGTAAATAAACATCAGTAAGCACATACTAAGTATTAACAGAGCAGCTTTCTTCCAGAACATTCTCAGGACGGACCAACTTAAAAAAAATTGTTTGGCATGCACTACAGATTATATCTGGGAAAGCATGAAGCAAGGCAGAAGGCCATATCCAGTTTCAGGGTACACTGACCGGACTGGGTTCTGTAGCTATGTTCTGACATCCAGCAAGAGTAACATGTCTTATAAATTGAATGTAAATATTTTAACACGGGATGCACAAAATTACATCCAAGAACAACCCAGGGAACACAATGAACTTGAGATAACAGGCCCTCTGCCTCTTCTCCTAGAGCCTCTTTTGCAGTTTCCCCAAAGCATTGGTCACCGTGGGTCATTCTTTTGACCACATTCTGACAGGCTGACAGTCAGAAAAAGGGGGAAATAAAAATATGTAGAATGTCTAAAGAGCGAGTGTCGTGAGAGCATGAACAGCTGCACTGGGGGTGGGGGGGAGCAGATCTGGGCATTTGAGCAGAATTTGGGCAAAGCAAGGTAGCCCGGAGGATATACACGGCAGATAAAATAACAAGTGAGGCAGGAACATGTATGAATCAGGTGAAGAGCATGGTGGGAGCAAAGTGAGCTAGAGAGGGCTGCACAGAACCAAGACCGAGTTCCTAGCTGAGTGGAGATGCCGGGATCCATCCAGAAACAGGTCTCACCTTGGGTGCTCAATGTCACGGGGTTAGCCAGCTGCCCATCACCAGACTTCTCTGCCAGGCACATTCCTGAGCTCAGCTTCTGCCACTCATTGCAGAGAAGTGATAAGTACAGAGACAATTTAACCCGCATCTTACAGTGGTAAGATGGATATTCTCCCTGCCTTGCTTTACAGATGACGTTTGTAAATGCTAAGCCACGGTCACAAGTCACACAGCTAGCCAGGTGAGCAGCTCCCACTGGGACCTAGCAGACAGTACCATTGATATATGTCTCTGGCGAGTATGAATAGCATGATTAGACCCACAAGGGTCTCTATAGACATTGTGGAGCCATTTGGGGGCTTAGCTGTAAACGCTCACTGAGAAGACCTGGTAGGGGTTGAGCTTCCTGAGTTCAAATTCTGAATCTGCCACTTGCTGCAAAGCAACCTGACCTTGGGCTGGCCCTGCTGCCCTGCTGTGACGAATTTTCCCCAGGTATGGCATGAGGCTGGCACAAACACACCCCTCCTGAAGATACGTTCGGGTGAGATACTTGCCTTAGTTCAAGGTCTTGGTACGCGGTCAACAGTCAGGGTGTTTCTGACCCAGCCAGCTGTTCATAAGTTGAACCATCACGGGCAGGTCACCCTCCCTGGACGGGACTGTCCCCACAGAGGGTTCTTTTCTCAGTCGCTGATTGGCTGCACAATCCTCCTCTGTGTTCCTCCTCCACTTGGGTGTCCCCCTCTTTTGGAAAGACTAGCAGAGTCTGAGTCTGAAACTGCTTTGCTGTTGTTCAAAGTTGCTTTGACCTTTCGGGGTAAAAGATGCCGCGAGTCTGTGAGGCAGACTTTATCCCTTCAGTCGCTCTTCGAGGCTCAGTGTTTTTCCCCTCAAAGGTTACCCTGTCTGCATAAGTGTTTCCTACAACACTCTGGTTTAAGCAAACCATTCTGAAATGGTGTGTCATCCCAGGTTCCAGCACAGCCACTCCTGTCTCCATCCTTCCTTACCTGAGATGTTCTGGAAACTACTAGAAAGAATCTCAAAAGCCTTGACTCAACTCAAACCAACCCCTGCTGTTAAAGTGCCTGAAAGTTACCAAATCCCTGTGAGGTGACAGACAGGTGGCCATTGGCACATGCCATGGTTTTAGGAGACAGGAAGAACACTAAGTTTTTAATAGCTGTGTATGAATGCATGTGTATGTATTACTGGGTGTGTGTCTGTGTCTCTGTGTGTGTGTCTGTCTGTGTCTGTGTGTGTATGTGTGTGGCTCATTCCTTCAATCCCAACACTTGGAGGCAAAGGCAGGAGAACCTTTGTGAGACTGAGGCCAGCTTGTTGTACGCAGCAAGCTCCAGGCCAGCTATGGCTACAGAGTGAGACCCTGTCTCAACAACAACCTAAAAAAACAACCCAACATTTAGAAATGAATATAGCAAACCAGCAATGCAAATTTTTAAACTTTAATTTATTTCAGAGAAAGAAAAGTTGAGCTGCTTTCGAAGAAGCTCCATCGCGGGCGTGATGACCTGACTTCAACATACAGAACACCCCCCTCCCCAAAAAACCCGTTAGGCTTGGTGGCCCACTGTGAGGTTCGGATTCAGAGACACTGTGTCAAAAACTAAGTCAGGGCTGAAGAGAACATCAGTGCTTACCACACTTCCTGCTCTTCCAGAGGATCTGGGCTCAATCCCCAGAACCCACAACCATCTATAACTCTACTTCCAGGAGATCTAGCTCACTTTTCTAGCCTCTCAGGGGGCACCAGGCACACAAGGAGGGAAGCAGGTTGAACACCTATAGGCATAAAATAAAATAAAACTTCAAGATATATGAGGTAGAGAAGTGATTGAGGAATGAACTCAATGTCAGTATCTCTGCCCCACCCCCACGCCTGGGCACTCGCACCTGCACACATGAATTCATACAAGAAAATGAATCTCATGAAGGAAATCAGCAAGTAAAGGCAAGCTGGATGGAAACGTGTCGTGAACCCCTAGACACCCATTGTGGGAACTTGCATCCCATTCTATGCAGCTTTGGCTCTCTCCAAGTTTAGGCATTTCCACACACTAATACTCATGTTAGTCAGCTTCCCCCTGCCTCAGCCACTCTTACTTAAGCACAGTAAATTCTGCACAAGGGCCATGGCGTGGCCCTCTCCTTTTAGTCTATAGGACTCAGTGCGGAAGATGGGTTGCCTGCCTTGGCCGCTGTCCAATGTCATTTAATCCTGGAAGGACCCCCGTGATAAAACCACTTTCAATCTCTGTTCAAAAACCTTGTTAAGCCTCCTGTTCAAATTTATTGTTCAAAACTGCTCGTACTAAGAAATACAAGCCTTCCCGAGAGCTGTTTCTTAAGCTATCTCTTGTAAGACGGTTTGGGCATGCTGTAAATCGTCTCTCCGTTGGTACAAGAAGTCATAATGGCATCTTCAGTGGCAGCCAGCTTGTACCTAGAGCTGAGAACGGTTGCGGGGAGGGAGTCTTTCATTCCTCTTTAAAGTCGGGGTGGAAATTTACAGCCTCCACAACAACCTCTGTGTAACGCTCAGCTGCGTAACATTCCAGCTCTGTGATGCTGAGTTTGTTTCTAAGATTGTGGCAGGTGTGTTCGCACACGTTCATTGCAGGTTTGCGTGCGTGCATGCGTGCGTCTTCAAACTATGTGAACTCACTCAAAGACCTTGATGAGCATTTGCAACTTGGACGGTCTGTCTCTGTGAGTATGATACATGCACATGCAAACGCAAGCGTCCATGTGCACACGGCAGCCAGAAGACATCACGCGTCCTGCTCTCTCACTCTCTGCCTTATCCTCTTGTGACAAGCCCTCTCATGGAACCTGGAGCCAAGCTGGTGGCCATCAAGCTTCAGTTCGCTTGCAGTCTCCGCCCCCCACAATATGGCTTAGGCAGCCATGCCGGCATTTCATGTTTGAACCCGGGTCCTAAAGCTTGCTTCGCACTCATCTGCTGAACCATCTTTCCAGACTTTTGTTTTGTTTTTTCTTCTCTAAGATTAAAAAGAATGAACACATTGAACAGTCCTAAGCATTTACAAAGACCTTTAAAGATGTTTTGGACCTGGGTTCCCTCAAGCCGTGTTCCAACACTCCTTAGTACGTGGCTTCGTCTGCTGTATGTGGCACGGAGAAGATGAAGCCATATAACACTGTAAATGATGGTTAATTACCCAAATCAGTTCCTGTAACAACTCAAAGGATCTGGGTTTAAATGAAGTAAACAAGCCGAGTTGTTTGCTCCTCATTTTCATATATCGAACTGAAATGTCACAAGGGCGTGCTCTCAGCTGTCAGATCCTAATCTAATGAGATGGGATAATTGGGGAGGCGGAGTTTGCCTATGGTTGACAAACATATTAAGACTCATTCCATTCTTTCTGATGCAACTCTGGCGACAGAAGCATCTCCCATCACTGTGGCAGCCAGGAAGACTTCTAAACCCATGACTGACTCTGGCTGGAGGCCGAGGATATAGAGCTTGTAGCTAAGGGGGCTGGGAAAGTGGAAGTCAGCAAGGGGAAGCTAAAGCTAGCAGAAAGGAGAACTCATCACTTGCTGGGACACCGTGGAAGCGCTGATGGAATGCTCTGGCAGCAAGGGTACCCCATCGTGACTGTGGACACAAAGCTGACAGAGTGTGTGAAACACCGCCTTTTACAGACCCTTTGGCGGGCATAGCTAAGAACAGTTTTCAAACGGAACAGCCTTCTTAAATGGAAAAGCTCATACCTTTAACATTACAACCTGCTTTTGAGCACAGCATGCTACCATGAGGAAAAGTTCTACACCATGAAACATGGGTTCATTGACAAGATTATGGGGGGGAAAATCACAAAAAATTTATCTGCTTGTGCAAAGTGTGAATAGTTCACCATCACCACATCCCGAAACTTTTGGTCTCTAGTATTTTAGGTGAATAGAAAATATCTCTTTCCCTCTTTCTTCTTCATTCCCATTCTCTGTGTGTGTATGTCTCTTTCTTTCTTCCCTTTCTCTACCACCCCTTCCTTTCCCTTCCATTTAATTTTTCTTCCTTACCTCGTCCTGTTCTTCTCCACCTCCTCCATGTTAACTCCCCCACCCCAGACTTGTAAATGCTAGGCAGGTGCTCTTCCAGTGACTCAGCCCCTAGCCCCATGTTACCAACTTCTGAGTTCTTCATCAGCAAGGCTGACTCACCATGCAGATGCACTGAGTTATATGTTGGCCCTTTTGAATGACAGCCCACTAGTCACTGGCCATCAACACTACAGCATATTTTTAAGAGTGTTTAGTTGTCAGTGACAGGTGCTCATTACCTTACTGTTCTATAGATCAGAAATTAGGGCACCGGCTGTCTCAGGCAGACTTTGTACAGAGTCCCCAACAAGGCCCAGATAAGTGTGACCCCAGGGCCACACAAGTGCCCTTCCAGACACCAGTCACTCCATACTCATTCATGGGACTTTGTCAAACTTGCCTGCTTGCAATCATAGGACAAGTCACCATTTCTTTGGAGACTGTCCTCCAGGGTCATTTCATGTTCCTGGGCATGATCTGATCTGGTCATGCCTCGAGATACCCTCCCCCTGCAGTCAGGGGCTCAGGGACATTCATCTTGTGCTCTGGGTTTCTCCAGCCTCTTCTTTTGCCACATATCTTTTGCCTCCACCTGAAGAGAGTTCTTTGCAGATCGGAGCCATGCACATGACCCTGAGTAATCTCCCTATATTAAGGTTAGTAACCTTGGTGATATCTGCAGAGCCTCTCATGCTGTGCATACAACAGACTCAGAGATGACCATATGGATATCGTATTAGCTATGTTCTCACTTCTGGAATAAAACACCTGACCAAAACAACCTAAGAAGGGAAGGCTCTATTTTGGCTCACAGTTTAGGGATACACAGTCCCTCATGGTAGGGAAGGGGTTGCAGAAGAAGCATGGAATAGCTGGTCATGTCACACCGATGGTGGAGAGGCAGAGAGAGATGAATGCTAATGTTCAGTTCTCTTTCTTCATTTTATTCAGCCTATAGGGCGGAGTCACCCACATTCCTGCATCGGTTAACCAAATCTAGACCCCCCCCCCACAGAAGTGCCCAGAGGTTTGTTTCCATAATCATTCTAAGCAGCAGAAAGTTAGAGTCATGATTAACCATCAGAGACATCTCAGTGGAGGGAAGTTTCTGATCAGCAGGGGACTGTGCTGGCATGACAGTATTTTATCTTCATGTAGCTTAAATGTTCTCCCCAGGCCTGACTCACATTGATCATTTCAATTTAGCTAATGCTTTCCTTCCCATAGAAAGCACAGAGTTGAATTTTGCTCTAGGCCGTATCCCAGCTACCACTCATGATTTTAAATTAACAGGTTCAAAAGAATGAAGTGACTCAAAGTAAGAAAAGAGTCCAGTGTGATCCAGTGGCCCAAGAGACCTCTGCAGCCACATGTAAACCCCAGTCTCACAGTTGCTGCTGCTCTGACACTGGTTAATTAAGCTGTGATGATGGCTTGGCTGTGGAAAAAAACGATACCAGGACTACTCTGTTACCATGCCCCATGACACATACGTGACACATATGGGCAAGATCTCCACAGACTTGAGGGTGGCCTGAAGAAGTTCAAGGCACAGCAAAATATACAGCAAGGAGAAATGTGGGGAAACTCACAGCAGTGGACTCTGCAGTGACCTCAAAGTCCACTCAAGACTCCAGAGCATCACCTGGCATTGTGGACGGGATGCATCTTTCTAGTAGTACTTGCCCCTAGCAGGTTGAGCAGACAGCCACTTCACCCAAGTCTCTGTCAGAGAATCAGAGACATGATCCTCATGGCAGCAGCTATTTCCTTCTCTCCAAATAGCCCAATTCTATCTCCCACATCCCCATAGCATCCTTGTGTTTCAGGAACAGATGCAGAGAATGATTATGTAATCCATCAAAGATGACACTGTGACCCAAAGAGGACCAGAACTCAGGACTCCTATTTGCAGACAGTGAGGGACTCTCTCTAGTTAAATTAACAGCAGGTGGTGATTACATTTTTCCTTAATTTTCATTCTGTGTGCTTGTGAATCAATCTGAAAGCAACAAGCCTGACAAGGACTCTCCAAAGAGAACAAATAGAACGTGTTCCAGAATGGGATTTGTCTATCTTGGCCCCTGCCTGAAGTGTTGTTTCTTTTAAAATGAAGGTAGCATGTTTGAATTATGTCCTTGCCTGATATGAGCAGCTTCTCTCTTCAGTGTTCCATGATGGATGGATGGATGGATGGATGGATGGATGGATGGATGGATGGATAGGCAGATGGTGCATTAATGGAAGGATAGTCAGACACATGGAAGGATAGACAGGTGTATGGACAGGTGGATAGGTGGATGGATGGATATATAGATGTGTAGATGGATGGATGGGCCAATGGATGTTTGGACAAATAGATGGATAGTTGCACAGAAGGGATGAACAGTTGGATGGATGGAGCAGTGGTGGTTGGATGGACGAATAGTGGGTAGAAGATGAATGGGAGGATAGGTGATGGATGGATGGATGGACATGTGAACAAATATATATATATCTCCATAATAAATATATAAATGGAGAGTTACAGCTTGATGTACTTTACCTACTAGTTGAGAGATTGAACTGAACTGCACAGCCAAGATGCAAACACCTAAAAACCCCACTGGCATTGCTGTTGTACCACAAAGACAAAGGTTAAGAGTCACACTTTTTCTTTTTAATGAAATAAGACCAGATATTACATATAGTTTTATCTACCTCCATGACTTAAAGAACAACAAAAAGAAATTGTACCAAGACAAGCTACTATGCACATACAGTCTTAATTTCCCCAGGCAGATAGGCCATTTCTATACTCTTTGAATGACGACTCTTCTCATGGGATCATAGTCCTGAGAGTGCCACAGTTAGCCTTTAGCCTTCAGATTATTGCCAGGAGGAGAAGTACTGATTTTTATTCTGCTCCTCTCTCTCTACAGCTGTGTATGAGTTTCTCTAAAGACCCTTGTGGGTTAAGTAGTGTCCAGCAGAATTGTACTCACGAGCCAGTGAGACTCTGGGAAGAGTGAGATGCTGTGTGCAAAGCCATGAACTTCAGGGAGCCCCCGACTGGCAACCATGCGGTCATCGTAGCTGGTGCTGCTTGAGGGTTGTTCATTAGCACCATGAGTTTTGAGAAAAAAAAAAAAGTAGTACAGACATTGTGTCCACTCGATACAACAGCCTTTTGAGCAGCATGAGCAATCCAACTTCTCACAGGAGAAAACCAAGCCCAAGTTCACAGGGAAGTGAGCAACAAACTCAAATGTGCATCCTTGCTGAAGCCTTCCAACCCTTTGGGCTAGGTAAGATGATCATTTCTCGGTAATGTCTTGGCCACTTCTGCACCTCTCCACAAGGGCCCTGGACGGCTGATTGACATCTGACACTCATACCCAAGCCTCCCTGTGTACCTGTGAACAAATGGCATGCTGCCTTGCATAGCTCCATCATTGGAATAAACTTGGAATGAATGAATGGAGCTCATAATGGATGTATGATAAAAGCTTCCCACCATTGAAGTCATAGGGAGAAGAAGCATCTCCCTTGCTACGCTATGGCCAAAATGAAATTAAAAGTAGCACTTGAGTAGCGAGGGGGGGGGTGGCCTGGATGCGTGGGCACCTGCATCCGATGCATATGAAACTTATGAATTGCGTGTCCAGATTAGGCTGTAGTCCTGTGATGCATGAGAGATGAAGCATGGGATACTTCTGATCCTAATAATTTTAGAGCGTATGTTCAGCATGTGTCTGTCTGTGTGTCTGTGTGGGTTTGTGTGTATATGTGTGAGAGAGAGACAGAGAGAGAGAGCAGGTTTTCAGAACGTCTACCGACCCTATGAAAAGTGTGGATTTCGTGCTATTTTCATTCTATCCCAGGGCCCAGTGGAAAACTGTGCATACAAGCCCGCTGGTCCCTTGAGTGTATGAATAGAGGTTAACAGGGTGGAAGAAACACTTCAACTTTTCTGTAATCCAGTTTTGAGATGGATGAGGAATCTGGCACTATAACAATAGCTTCCTGGGCTCAGAAGGGAAAAGGTTCAGTGGCTGATATGGGGAGGAAGGAGTTAACCAAGAGAGAGAAGGAAATGGTCTTATGTTCTCCTCTCACCTCTGTTTTCAGGGGTGACACATTACCTGTGGGTGATTATTTCATGCTCCCATCGCCTTTCAACTTGAAGTTTAATAGGCCAGTGATATATATGTGTATCTAAGACCATGAAACCAGAATTTGACCTGGTAGGTTAATAAACACTAGCAGTTACTGTAACTCACATATTACAGGTCCCAATTTTCACAGCCAGGTTGCAGGCATTAATTAAAACCAGTGTTACAAATCACAGCACTTCAGAATGCCTGCAATGTTTAAATTATCAATGGTGTTGCCGCCTTAATTTAAAAAAGGTACTTCTATCATTTTTCAAAGAGTATCGTAAAGCCAGCATAAGTCTATTTCTCAGGCTCACAGTCATTAAGATGCTGGGAGCAAATGAAAAATTTTAATGTCTTTCAATATGTTGAAGCACAAGTGATTGGGCTGGAGACTGGAGCTGCCTCTGCCCGTTATGACAATACAATACTTGAGAAGATGTTATTTTCAGCAAGCCTTTGCTTTGGCTTGGTTGGTTGTCTCCACCTCTCCGTGTCTCTCTCTGTCTACATTCTGAACAGAGTCGACATTGCCACATGGCATGGAAACTGGCCACGGTTACAGTGCCTGCTAATGGGCCACAGCCTGTAGATATATGACTGTGGAATTAAACTTTCATGAAATGGAGTGGCGAAGAAGGAAAGACATAGATTCCCTGAGGGTGGACTGCAAGTGATAAGATCCCATCTGCTTTAATGGGTTGAGTCGCTGACAGCTGATTTGGAGCAACCTAGTCAAATGAGTGTGACGTCACAGGCCTGTGATCCCAGCACGTGGGCCACAGAAGGAAAGCATTGTGAGTTCAAGGCCAACCTAGGTTGTACAGTGAGATCCTACCTTAAGAAGCAGGAGGAGGAACCATATAGGATAAAGAGTGTTTCTTAGCAGGGCTCGGGGGATGGCTCAGTTGGTAAAGTGTTTGCCATGCAAGCACAGGGACTTGGGTTTCATTCCTAACATCACCTCAAAGCCCAACACAAAAACTTGAGCCTGTGATCCTGGTGCTGGGGAGGAGAAGATGGGTGGATTCCTGGAACTCTTTTACCAGCCAGCCTGCCTGACTCAGAAAGCTCCAGGTGGAGCAAGAGACCCTGTCTCAGAAACTGAGGTAGAAGAGCTCTTGTAGAAGATTGTGTTTGGTTCTCAGAACCCACATGGTGGCTCACAGCCATCCATAACTCCAGTTCCAAGGGATCTGACCCCTTCTAATATGACTTCTGTGGCTATTAGGTAAACATGTGGTACATGGACATATACCTAGGCAAAACACTCATACACATGAAATAAAAGAAATTAAAAATATTTTTAGAAGAAGGATAAGGACTGAGGAAAACTCATAATGTGAATCTCTGGCCTCCATAGGCACCCACATTTGAGCGTATATACACACACCAAACACACTCACACACACACACACACACACACACACACACACATATCTTAAACATTTTCTCAAATGGCTTTTTATAAGTAAAAAAGAAATGTAGACTTTGGGCAGAGGATATAGATGTTCAAAACACAGACTAACCAGTGAGTAGCTGGTAATGCCCTCTGGGGAACAGAGAGAAGGGTGGACTGGGAGAAAAGAGCAGAAACCAGAGTCTGGAGTCTGAGGACAGTGATAATCCACTGGGTCAGGCAACAAGAGGGATGATGGGAAATGTAACAAAATTGTAGTGTCCTAAGAAGTTATGTGTGGCTGTGGTGCAGAACAGAAGGGAATGGTCTTCAGGGTAGGCAACAGGGCAGATGAAACTGTTGACAGGGTCTTGGCAATGGCTGTCCCGCCAGCAGAGGTTGGGCTGGGGTATCCCATGCTGCGATCCAGGAAAGGTAGGTTAAGTGATGGAGAAACATTGACTCTGAAACATTTTTGTTTTTCTCTGTAAGTGTTGGTGGTACCAACAATGGGAGCAGCTTGAACCAAGGGCTTGTTTCTGTTGACCAACCAGCCCTACACAGACAACTGTGGGCCAGCCCCAATCCAGCATCATCAGAGGAAGAGGCAGCTCCAGGCCAATGAAGCTGCGACATGACAGGACAGGGATGGCTCTTAGAAAAGAGAGCAGCAGAGGTTGGACACAGTGTTCTACAGAGTTGTGTCCCAATCCTAGCTCTGGAATCATCAACCCCATAGGCCAAATTCTTATCTCCTCATCCACGCCTAACATCTTTCTAGTAGGAACTACAGATGTGAGTATGATAGAAACTCTGATCTAAGATTCTTGTGAGGGCAGATTATATACCCTCAAGAAGTCAATGCCCCAGGCCATAGTGAGGCCTCCATGAGGGTGACCTGTTTCCCTTCTGACTGAGGAATTCTCTCCTACCATAGACACATCATTTCTGTCACTGGGCATCTCCACAGTAAGCAGCTAGTTAAAGAGACTCAATGTGGGAATTCAAATTTTGTTCATTGTGAGCTTTCAATGAGCTTCTCAACACCCTGGTTCTGCACAGAGTTCTTTATTTTTTCTCCTCCCTCAATATCCCTATTTCCACCCCTGGGTAATAGAAGACTCAAATCTATTTCCATCACCCCTTCAATACTGTCTTGATTTCTTCCCCTCTCTCTTTTTATCCCCCCCCCCCCTTCAGCTGAATAGTGTCTGGCTGAATAGTGCCTCAGTTATCCTAGAAAATAAGGGTCAGCCTGTAAGGACCAAAGCCCCTGTGACAGAACAGTGAGGAAGGATCATCCATTGGGTGAGTCTGCCAGAGCCGAGAGAACACAGTACCTCAGACTGTATACACACAGCACACACGCTTCCCCCTTCAGACTCCAGTCTGAAGGCTGGAGTCCAGCAGGGTGTAAATGTCTGAGGCTTCGTCCCTAGCTGGCAGGTGGTGTCTTCTCCATGTGATTTCACACAGCCTCCCTCTGTATGTGTCTGCACCCTAATATTCTCCTCCAGTGAGAACACCAGACACACATTAGTCTCTAGTGACACTGCTTTATTTTGATTGCTGTGTTAAAGTACCACATTGTAAGCTGCTGTGCTATGACCTGCAGACACCTTTCTGAGGTCTTCTGTGCCTACCTGTGGGGGTGAGGCTGTGGGCTGCGATGTTCCTTTAGAGAAGGATTGAGGTGTGGGGACCATTGGATTCTCACCTAAGGCACCCACCACTCTTCTGCCCTAATTGCAGGTGGGCCTGGGACCTAGGATCAGTGCTGGAGTGTAGCACAGGTAAGACTAAGAGAAACAGACTTCATCTACATGGCTATGGGGAATCCATCATCTGTAATGGCTGAGGACTTCCCAGTGCTTTGGGATCTCTCATGTTTCTATGAGTATCCCCTCACCCAAACTCTGTACATGAGCTCGGTAAACTCATTGGTTTCCCAGAGTGAACTGTGATAGAATCAAACTTTGATTAGTCAATGGGACCTTGTGAGGAAGTAGGATAGAGGCTGTTTTACAACCTTCCATCCAGAGAAGGAAATTTAGCAATGCTTTCATGTCTCCAAACACAGTTACTCACTGAGCTACAGGAGGATGGAACTTAGGGCTTAAACCTTTGAAGTCATTTCTAGAGGGTAAGAAGTACAGTTCAGCCCTGGACAACCCTTAGCAAGACTTGAGCCTGTGAACAGATGCTCATCCCCTCTGTTGGGGTTAAAACCTACTTGAACATAGGGAACCAACCCCAACTGAAGCTAACACAATACAAGAGAGGCTTGTTATGGAGTCCCACGTGCTGCCCCTGAGACAGAGCCTGGATACAAGATCCAGAGGTCTAACCATGAGTCAAAAGTCTCTGACACTGTGTCTCAGATCTGGCAACATAGCTCTCCTTCTATGTAATATGCTCTCTTTCTCTCTCTCTGTGTGTGTATGTATGTATGTAAGTGTGTATCCTGTCTCTGTCTCTCTGTCTATCTTTCCTTTCCCTCTTCTTTCCTCTGTCTTTATTGTCTCATAAAGCAATTAATCCTAAATCAGTACAATCTTTTATCACTAAAAAGATTAGTTATTGTTATAAATTCTCAGGCAACTGAGCAAGGGAGACAAAGAAGAAGGGAGAGGGAAGGAGAGAGAGATGTTAGAGTAAAAGATCACTTCTCCCAAAGACCTGATGCTCTGGGCTTGATCTCTCAGGAACGAGCATTGAAAGACAGAACCATTCCCCAAACACAGAGACGCTTTAAAGCTGACAGAAAGTCTGTGTTGTCAGCCAGAGGCTGTATGGGGAACTTGCCCAACGTCTGCATACAGGAGTCTCACCATCTTTTATGCACAAAACCATATCCTGGTTGAAACACTTTGGTTAGTAAGAACAGTTAGCGAGAAGCAGAACTATAGAAGGCGAAAGGCATAATTAGTACATTGTGGAATTTGCTGGATTCTGGAACTATGAGCCAGATTGTTGATGGGTTTTGCTCCCATTTGGCAGGAGTTGGGGCCTACAATACTGGGTTCTAAGCTCAGAATGGTGCCTCCAATACAATGTTAGTTGTGCTAGAGTCTGGGGGTCCCTGGGCATACCCATCATACACATAAGCACAATCAAATAACGATGCTCATGATATCTGTGTTTTGGTGCTAATAAGTAAAGTCTAACATTTTCATTACACAATTGTCCATAATTCAGAGAATCTTTCTAAAAAGGAAATGAGATAATGGATCAGATAATTTGCAAACTGGATAAGAGCTCACTGTAATATCATCATGTCATGGTTTACAGTTAGCCCTCAACAAAGATTGGCTGTGTCAAAAATCAGACGAGGGGCTCAGAACTCCAGAGCTGGAGACAGAACACAGCTCTGTGGTAGAATACTGAGGCTGGCAGCTGTGGCTTTTTGTGCTAACACCCATCCTCTCTTCTAGTGATTGCACTGTAGGCTGAGATTTTTCACCAAACCTACTCTATTTAGGGTTCTTAAGCACGTTAACCTCCCTTCCACCACCACCCTACCTTAGGTAGGAGCTTAGTAGGGCTGTAGACCTTTTTTATCTACTTCCTGCTGGGGTCGATGGGTCTTTAGGGAATTATCAAACTCAGTCATCAGGATACCAGCAGTCCAGGCCAACACCAAGCAGCATGGTTCAGAAGATCAGGACAAAAAGCCATAAGACTCAGTTGGATTCCCCCCAGAAGTTCTCTGGAAATTTTCCTTCTGGGAAGTCAAGTGTAGAAGCCTGAAGATCAGCACAGCAATGTTGGTCCAAAAAGCAATGTCTCCCTGTATGTGGGATTTTATATATCTCCTCTCCTCAGAGTCCACCCATGGATGTTCTCAGCTGGCCAAAGACATGCCCCTCACATGAGAAAGCTCACAGCAAAACATCACATGCCCTCTCACAAGACAGCCCCTAGGAAAACATCACACGACTCAACTGAGTCTTCAAAGAAACCAGAAACTTCCACTTCATTGCACAGCCTTGTGGCACTGGAAGCTGCCCCTTTCTCTGCTTTCTCCACATAAAGTTGGCCCCACAGCTGTCTATGCAGGGCCAGGCAATCCACACCTGTGTTAGTTACTCTTCTGTTGTTGAGATCACTAAAACACCATGACCAGAAGCAACCTGTGGAAGAGAGAGTTTAACTAGACCTGTGTGGTTCGAGAGGGAGAGTCTGTAATAATGGGGAAGGAATGGCAGCAGGTGTCCAGATCAGAAAGCTGAGAGACCATATCTTCATGAAGCACAGACAGAGGTTATGAACTCTGAAAACCTATCCCTGGTGACATACTTCCTCCAGCAAGCCTGTACCACCCATAGTCTCCCCCAGACAGCACCAGTGGGGAACCAAGAGTTCAACTACTGAGCTAATGAAGGATGTTTCTCAGTCAAACCAACATCAAAGCAAATAATCAAAAAGGATCATGTAGTTCAAATGGGTCTTTGTAGTTACCACCAACTCTTGGGAAAATCTAAAGAGGTACAAAGCCAGGGTCCCTCCCATCACCAACCCATCTTCCTCAGAAGTAGAAGAATGAGGGCTGTAGAGAATATCTGATTAGTTAAAAGTATACAACTTACCATAAAAGCTCAGAACACAATGTAAAGCAGGACAATATGTTAGGAAGTTTTACAGAGGATCAAAAATATTCTTCAATATTCTTAAGGCCCAAGAGTCCTCGGCCCTCTTCCTCTCCTTGAGTGATCTCACTGGTATACCCAGTCCTTTCTCTATCCCCTCTTCATCACTCTAACTGCTGAGATTACTTCTCTGAAAACAGGTTCTTTGTCAAACTCTGAAAGCTTTATAAGTGTTTGTATTATTTTCTCTGGCTTCAGAGAAAAGGGTCCACCAAATAGAAGCACTTACATGAAACAAACAATTTTTTTTCAATGCAAGTTATAAAGAACTCATTCTGTAGTCATGTCAGAAGCCATCTCCTGCTGCCATCAAATGAAGTTGTCCCATCTGGGAGGGCTGGAGGGCTGCCTTTCCTATTCGTCTCCCTTCCTCACACACCCATGCTAGCATACACAAAGGCTGTGTCACCCAGCGTGAGTCATAAGACTCTGTTGCCTGCTTTTGAACATGGAGAAAGGATGGGGATTTTGTGCTACAAATATTGCCTCAGGATGAATATTTTTGTAAATTCAAAATGCAATGAAATAGACATTTGCATGTCTCTAAGTATTAAAACCCTTTTAAGAGGGAGTACTTTGTTGTACGTGATGAGGAAAATAGCTCCCCTGATAACATCACCTCCATCTTTAATGTTCTGTATTTCTGGGTTACTGGATTTTCTTGATGAGAACCTTTTTTAACAGACACCATCCTAAATTTTGGCTCTGCCTTATGTTTTTAAAGTACATTGGTCACCCATTCAAAGACACACAAAGTCAATTAGACCAATGCTGACTAAGTTCTTCTGTCTTCTGTGTCCTGGCAAAAGAGTGGCCCTGATTCTGATTTTATTTATGTGTATGCCTCACGCTGAAAGCTGTGTTGTCTCAGCTGTACAAATGTCTACTAGAGTCCATTGGCTTGAGGTTTGGGAATTTGATTTTCTTTTCTTTTCACTTATATGGAGATGTATGTCTGTCTGTGCATGTGTGTGTGCAGGTGCCCAGGGAGGCCAGATGAGAATGATGTATCCCCTGGAGCTGAAATTACAGGCATTGTGGGTGCTGAGAACCAAACTTGGGTCCTCTGCAAGAACCGTAAGCATGCTTTACAGCCGAGCTACCTCTCGAGGCATTTGACTTAAGTGTGTATGCCAGTGAGCAGTGGACAGACTGTGGAGCATGAGCCTGAAGCCTGCAGTGGTCTGAACAAGGTTCAAGTGTGTCTCCTCAGGGTCTCTGAAAGTTAGAAACTTGGTCTTAAGTGTAACAATATTAATATATGTGGGGTCTTGAAGAAGTAGAATATAGTACTTTAGGTCTTCAGATCATTGGGGACCTAATTATTTCTTGGAAAGTATTAACCTGATTCATGAAGGATCCGGTATCTCCAGGTATTCCCAGCTTCTTCCTTTCATAAATTTGTTCTCATTGTTGTGATTCCATCTATGATAAGGTTCTCATCGTATGCGAGTCAGTCCTGGCCCCATGTCCTAGAACTTCTAGCCCTAGAAGAACTTCTTTATGTTGTACCAGCCTCAGGTATATTGCTGTAGTAACAGAAAAGTAAAATCACAATGACTTAACCTCCTAACCTGGCATTGAATTTTAACTCCATCATACATTAACCGTGAGGTCTTGAGCTAGTTGCTTCTCTCTTTTTCTTTGGTTTCCTTATCTTCAAAACAAAGTGAATGTGTATAAATTGCAGCAATGTCAGGAGCCATAGGCAAGAGTTCTAGGTCGAGTCTACATAGAACTCAGCAAGTGGTCCACTCATTCTCTTCTTTTCGACTGGCTTCGATGTTTTAAGGCTAGGAGAGGATTCAACAAAGAGATAGGAGGGAATAGAAGGGTCACATGAGACCTTTTTCTGTTTTTCTTTGTTCAGTTTTAGATAGACTTCTGTACATCCATCACTGTGACTGGCTTGTAACTTTCCTTATTGGTGTGACTCTGTCTACCGTGGCTATGAACGCTGTAGTGGATTTAAAAAGCAGGCTTTAGGGAGCAATTCCTCGTTTCCATTTTTCATATTAAAGTTTTATCATGAAAATTTCAAACAAACAGAATAAGAAAAAAATAATATAAAATGTCCCACCTGTCCATTACACAGCTTCAAGAATGGACAATGTGGTGAATTTCATTTTGTTTCTTTATAAAGACAATTTTGAATTATTTTAGCACATCCCAGACATACATCATTTCACCCACAAATATATCAATGTGTGTTTCTGAGAGATAGGGTTTCTTTTTTAAAGACACAGCCACAATGCCATGTGTGACACTAAAATTATTTTTCTTAGTCTTATACCAAGTTAGAAAAAAAATCATGTGAATGTTTTCCATTTGACAATTTCTCAGCTGAATTATTATTCCCTTATGGTCAACTTCATTTTATCTTAACTTATTCTCATTGTCCCCCTCTAAATTATTTTTAATTAACTCCCAGGCATTATGTAACTTGAATTTTAATATGTAGGCTGCAGATGGCTCAGCAGTTAAGAGGTCCTGCTACCCTTGCTGAGGACCTGAGCTCAGTTCCCAGCACCCACATTAGGTGCTTCCATAAGCACCTGTTACTCCAGCTGCAGAGGATCTGAGCCCTCTTCTGGTCTCCCCAGCTATCTACACTCGTGTGTCTGTATTCATCCACCCAATCACAGTTTGAGAAGGGCTGGGGCTTTCCCAAACTAATGTTACCTCTCAGGGAAACATGGCTCTCAAGGCTCTCCATTGTCTGGGGAGCAAGCTACCAGAACATGGCAACTGTGGGTGGGTATAAATATGAAGGCAGTATTGAGGTTTAAATCTGAAATGTGCCTCCGTGTAGCTTGCTCCTGAGAGAGAGTGGAGAGCCTTGAGAGCCTGTGGAACACTTGGGCGGTGGTGTCCAGCCAGTGGGAGCAGGTACATGACACCACAGGACCTCTCTACCCACAGTCACACCCATAGCCAGCTCACCCATACTGTACTAATCTCCATCAGAGTCTAGGCACTATTTGAGGATGATGGTCAAGGCCTTGGCATCTGTTAGGCAGACACTTGTTAGTTCAGGACTGTCAGGGTCCAGAGTATACTACAAAACCCACAGGTATTCACAGAGTACTGTGGTCCAATGAGAGTGGATCTGAGTATAAAGGGGTCAATTTTTTGGTATGTCCACAATAATGGCACCTGTGTGCAAGCCTTACTTGAGGGCCAGATGAGATGTACTTCTATTTACTCAATAAATATCTACAGACTCTTTGCTATGTATGGAACAGTGTCCTTTGAATTAGGACTACCCAGAGAGTAAGCAGGTAATGCGGGCTCTGGGAGCGAGAGAAGCTTTAACCCAGCAGTAATGAGAGCATGGGATGAGGGCCACAGAACAGTGGCAACTGCTGAGCGTCAGATGTCCTCTGCTGCTGGAAAAGCTCAGAGTCTAAAAGCTGAGTCAATGTTAGGGTAGACTTGTGTCTCTCAGGTTTGCATATCTGAAGCCCTAAACCCCAAGGTCATATGATATGACCTTCTTCGAAAACAGGAACATGACAGCTGTCACTTTTAATATAAGGGTGTGGCAGAATCTAGTGGGCCCCAACTGATGTAGCTGATAGCTTTGTAAGAAAAGAAATTTGGATATGGAAAGCCCCCAGGGAGGCAGCCATCTAAACACAATGGCATAGAGGGCATAAATTGGGAAGGAACATCACCCATGGCTGGCCAGCCACTAGAGACCACCTCTACGAGTCGGAAGATGCATGATCCGCCCCAACAAGGGTCCTCCTGTCTCGCTGGCATTGGGCAACCTCCAGGTGAGGTCTATACATCTCTGGTTGATGCCAGCCAGCTTATGGCACTTTCCACAAGGACTCTAGGACGCCCATGTTATTCATTAAGAGAGATGACAACCGATGCCAGGATCCCGTGCAAGGACATCACAACCCTGTCTCCCCACGTCTCATCATGACTCAGGGAGGCAGGCACTGCAGCTATCCCCATTTTACAGAGGATGATATAGAAGCAATCACCTCATCCGAGTTCAGAGGCAGTTGTAGGCATGAGGCAGAGGAGACTAGGTCAGATCTAAGCTCAGAGACTGTTTGGACCCACTTGACCTTGAAACCCAGATTTTTCAAAGGCACCAAAAGCCAATGCCACTTTGTATTTCTGGAATGATCTCTGACCTATTAGAGTAATATCATACCTTGTTATAAGCCCCATCCTCTGCACACAAGTCCAATATAAGCCCAAGAGTCAGTGCACTGGGGCAGCCCTATAAGGCTGTGTCTAAGCCAGCACATCTCCCATCTCCATCTTCTCTCTTCTGAGCCTGGAGAATGAAGGCAGCTGTGATGCACACATAGAGTTTTTAATCAGTGGCAGCTCCAAGGGTTGCTTCTGCATACACGTGAGCCAGGTTCCCGGCAGGACTCTTACTGGAAAGGGACTTTAGTGCCTCTGAGAACGAAGATTCATCTCAGGACTGCCTTCATATGGTATGACTCAGGGACGCAGGTCCTGCTCAGCAGTGGGCAGTGGACCAGCATGATGGGAAAGGCAGCACCAGGCATGATGGGAGGAGGACATGGAGTGAGGCTATTTTAAGTCCTGTTGAGGTGCAAAGGTGCCAGGGATCTCGCGCTTGTAGAAACATGCCAGCTCCTGCACTCATCCTCCTAATTCTTACTTCCTGGGCTACTGAAAAGAATCCATGTAATACATTTGACCCAGGAGCTGGAATGTTCCAGAAACACAGAAAAGTACTCCTTCCTCTTCTTTCCCTGGCATTTCCTCTATGCCAGTGGTGCCTTACCAACACTCTGGGGGTCACAGGTCATCTCAGTTCAAGCAGCGTTTACTAAAAGCCTCCATAACCAAGTATACAGCTTGGCCCAGGAAATCCAGAGATGAATGACAGAGACCTGGACCTGCCATCATGGCGCCTAGAGGAGCCCTAGAGTTTCCCATGGATAGTCCCTGGGAGCCGGTCCAGTGAGCATATTTTCTTTCGGGGTATCTGATTTTTTTTCCCAGCTTACCTGGGCTGTTAAGGCTGTTTGAGAAAGTCTGGGCAGACCATGAAGCGCTAGTGTCCCTAGTTCCAAGACCCTAATCCCCACCCCTAAACACACACCCTGAGTAACTCCTCTAAATAACGCATCAACTAGTTTCTGCACTATGTCTTATATGTTGTAAAATTTCAAAAATATTTTTGTTGGACTCATATACACATACACATACGCATATATGTATGTTTATACACACATGTATGTATGTATGTATGTATGTATGTATGTATGTATGTATGTATGTATGTATGTAT
>NW_026591598.1:20159703-20200455 GCF_907164565.1 Psammomys obesus | reverse complement strand
TATGTATGTATGTATGTATGTATGTATGTATGTATGTATGTATGTATATGCAGGGTTACGTAGCCCAGGCTGGCCTCAGACTATGTAGCTTATAACTATATAACTCTGAACTTCTTATTCTCCTGTCTCTCCTCTCTCAGTGCTGGGATTATGGGCAGGTGTCACTTTGCCTCGTTTATGTGTTGCTAGGGATCAAATCCAGGGCTCTGTACATTCTAGACAAGCATTTTTACCAAGTGGGCTACAGGCCGGCCCAGAAAGACTGTGTTTGGAACCTTAAGAATAGAGTTTTGACACCTTCCTTCTTTATCTGTCCCAGACACTGTTTCCAATGGCGATAATTAACTATTACTACTGGTTGTGAGTCTGTTACTAGATGGGACAGGCACAGGTGACCTCTTTGTCTGTAAAATGTGAGAACCACCAGGAAAGAGCTTCAGATCAAGACAGAGAAATCACCCATTATTATGATTCCAAGCTGGGCTACACGGCTTCGGCCAGGGTTCCATTGTCTTACTGACTGAATGGGTCGTATTTCTCACGAGCACCTGCAGCCCTGGTGTTTTCCCGTCAGCTTTGCACAAGTTATTACCGCGTAGCTTTGCTGCTCTGGGAACTCACATTGAATAAGGTGATCTAATTTCTCCCAAGACCCAGATACCCCTTTCCACGCAGCCATGTTAGCTTCTGAGCTCCAAACATTCTTTCCACCTGGAGACCTTATTACCAAGAAACAGGAGCCCCGCACAGTGTACCTGCAGCCCATGGGGCCCGCCTCCGCACCGGAGCCAGGCCAGCTTGCACTGAGCCATCTATTCCAGATTCTTTCCCGTTGCCCCAGGAGCCCAGGCTTCCTTCAGAGTTGGTAAGGTAGCCTTGACAACCACAGCCACCTGGAGACACCGAGTGCCCTTCGGGAAGATTCAGCCAGGAATATAATGCATGGTCCTGTCAGAATGGGGTGCCCTGGAGGCTAAGAGCCAGAGAATCACCTTGCTGGAAGCTGCAGGCTGCTTCTGTGATCCCTCTCTGCCCACCCACCCCCCCCAGCCTTGGAACTCCCATCTGCCCTTGTTCAGATGGAGGTCAAACAAGTGAGTTTATCTGTTCTCCAGGTAGCTAAGGGAAGGAAGGGGTTCGAAAGGCAAAGGACTTGGGGCGTGGTGCACAATTAGAAGTACCAGTATTGCTCAGAACCTGGTCCTTCTGAGTCATGCCTGTGTTTTCCTTTCACAGAATATTAATTGGGCTGCAGCCCTCTCAGACAAAACAACTCCCGGAGTTCTGAAGCGACCACTCCGGATCTGCTGACAGTACTGAGGTGTTCTGTCAAATGCCCAGATTTTAAAATCTTTCTTGAGGTAAAACTCCTTCTTGTGAAAGCAAAAATCCAGTTAATGCCAAGAAGGAAAGGCCCTGTGTTCCTGATTTAGTCTTTGTTTGTTTGCTTGCTTGCTTGTTTTAAACAGGGTCTCATGTAGCCCAGGCTAGCCTGGAGTCACTATGGAGCTGAAGGTGGCCTTGAATTTCTGATCCTTTGATCTCTGCCTCCTCAGGGCTAACATGACATACAGGTGCTGCCACAGCCACTTTGTGCAGTTCCTAGGATGGGATCCAGGGTTTTGTGCTTGCCCGGCAAGCTCTCTTCTGAGCCAGCTATGTCCCTTAAGGTTATTCTTACAGAGGATGCTGAGGGCCAGCAGGACGGCTCAGGAGATAAAGACACTTGCCACATAAGACCAAGGAACTAATTTGAGTTTGAACTCATAGTACAGGAGAGAACTGACTCCAAAAGTTGTTCTACACAGCATGCTACCGTATGAATTCACCTGTAGTCACACACACCAACACCAATAAAGCGAAGAACACGCCAGTGAGAGACCCTGCCTCAAAAACTGCGGTGGTTGTTACCTGAGGAATAACAACCAAAGTTGATCCCCCTGACACACACACATGCACACGTGTGCATATACACATTCACCTGCATACACTCGAACACACACACAGAGTCACACTCAGTCTTACACCACACACACACACACACACACACACACACACACACACACACACACACACAGAGTCTCCTGTACTAGGACTGCTGTGGCCATGCTGAGAACAGCTCCTGCAGAGGCAGCCTGCAGAGAAACAGCTGTACTTTTGGAATGAGAAAGCCACAGGGAACAGCTGGGCTAGGGCTGAGATGGGCCATCAGGGTGACTGCAACAGGAACAGGAGCCTGGGCCGAAGCCTAGAGTGGGAATGCCTGCATCTACCTGGGGATGTTGGGTGCAAGTACAGTGGAGGAAGCTTCTGGCACCCCATCCACAGAGCAGGAAGAACAGAGAGCATGTGCCCTTTACCTCGGAGTCTGAAAGCATCTTTTTGTTGTCTCCTCTGCCTTGCTTCTGTCATTGTAGAACTGCCATGGGGAGGGGGCTCTAGGGCCCAGGTGAGTGAAACCCTAAGGTGAGCCTTGGGAAGGGGGTGCTTAGGAAAAGCTGTACAATTGTGTCTTCTCTTTGGGGACCCTCCAGGGCTTGTCTATGGTAATCATGCAAGCTGGGAAGGGGAACAGAGACAAGAAGGGTGGGTAGAACCCTCCATCAGGGTAGCTGGTACATCTGGCAGGGTTGACTGATGTTCAGGGCTGGAGGCAGGAGCTAAGTGATGGGAGGCTCCCTCCAGGGATCTAACTCAGCCCAAGCTGCCTGCTGACCAGCCCCAACTCACCTCCTCCTCCAAGGTGTGTGGCACCAGGTCTGTGGGTGGGGGTGATGGATGGGTGCCTGCCTCCTGCTACTTCTTTTCTCTGAGTCTGCACTGGTGCTTCATGCCTCTAGCAGCAGCTTCTGATGGATGAGCTGAGCTGCCATCTCCCCAAGTACCTGTTTTCCTCAGCCCAGATAGTGTGAATGTGCTGGGTGGGACTGGGGAGCTGTGGCTGTCTGCTCCTGTCTGGTCTCCCTGCCTCCCTTCCATCCTCCTCCCCTCTGTGCTCAAGCCCCCAGCCTGCAGAAACCCGAACATTTGCTCAGCTTGTTGTCACTGTCCCATCCCTGTGCAGGTGTTGCTTCTGCTTCCTACACACGGCCAGAAACACGGACCCTCCCGGCTCCCTTTCTGCATCGCACAGACACACAAGGATACAAGAAGACACACTCTCGTTTCTGCAAGCCCAGCTCATTTCTAGGGGGTCTGTCCTGAGTTCTAAATGGGGGGCACCTCCCATGCCAGCCTAGTTCACGGTCCATGCTCAGAAAACACAAGCCCCATTGAGGCCGACGCCTGTGCACAGCTGTTCACAGTGCATGCATTTAAGGGGAATTACACAAGTGTTTTACAATAATGTAGGGTGGAGTTTCCGTGCTTTGTTCTCAGAAGATGGGCCTTATTGTCCCGCCACCCCCTCCCTTCCTCTCTTCTTCTCTCTCTTTCTCTATCCGGTGTATGTTGGCAGGCCGAGCATGTTTCACAATTATCCAGAAGCAAAGGCACAAGAGCTGAGTCACACCTCATTCAGTTAGCGGCGCATTCTGCTGTGAATAAAGAGAACACCTGGTCGCCTGAGCTCACGTAGGTCCTGCTTTTCTCTCCCCGGCAGCAAGTGCAGAGTGGGAGTTTTCCCTGGGCTCGGCGAGGCATTCGTATCAGGCCAGCATCCCTGTGGCTCTCTGAAGCTTCTCCGAGAGTTGCTTTGGTTAAAGAGCTAAGAGCTGTGCTCTGACTGTGGATTCTGCCATGTTTATAGCAAACCAGGGATGATATTGAACGTTGTGGGGGGAGATTTGGGTCCATCTGCTCTGATCAGAAAAGCAAAATTAATGGAGCCTGAGGTAGCCACCTTCTGTAGCTAGGTGGGGCTTCCAGTGGAGGGATAAAGGCACCAATCCACCCACCAAACCTTTGACCCAAAATATGTCCTCCCTATAAAATGCTCAGGAACAGAGATGGAGCAAAGATCAAGGGAATGGTCAACCAAAGCCTGGCCCTACTTGAGACCCATCCCACTGAAGATAACCAATCCATGACACTATTAATGTTACTCTGCTATACTTGTAGGCAGGAGCCTAGGATAACTCCTCTGAGAGGCTTCACCCAGCAGCTGATGGAAACAAGTGCAGAGACCCACCGACAAACATTAGACAGAGCTCAGGGAAGAGTTGGGAAAGTGACTGAGAGAGCCAGATGGGTCAAGGACTTTACAAGAAGACCTACAGAGTCAACCAATGTGCACCCATGGGGGCTCACAGGGATTGAACCACCAACCGAAGAGCATGTGTGGACAGGCCCCGTGCGCATGTGTAGCAGATGCGCAGCTTGGTCTTCATATGGACCCCCCAACAACTGGAGCAGGGGCCCTCTCTGACTCTGATGCCTGCCTTTGGATCCCATTCCCCTAACTGGGCTGCCTTGTCTGGCCTCAGTGGGAGAGGATGCGCCTAGTTCTGTAGCAAGTTAATGTGCCAGGGCGGGTTGGTATCCATGGGGGACCTTCTCCTTCTCTGAGTAGAAGAAGAGGGGAGGCTGGGGGCGAATGTGAGGGGAGGAGAGGAGATGGGGGCTGGAATCGGGAGGTAAAGTGAATAAATAAATAAAAATTTAAAAAGAGGGGGAAGAAGAAAAGCAAAATCCAATGTCTGTGGTGTCCCAGTGGCATGCTGTGTCTCTTGGTCATTCCACACCTTTCAGTGAGGCTGAACACTCACTCTTCATTTCCCAGCCTCTGCAGCAGAGGTGAACAAGGGGCAAGAGGGCTGTGGAAGAGCCAAATGCAGTATCGCTGGGCTCATCCCAGCTACACACCCTCTTCTGTGGATCTTCAGGTCCATTACCTCACTCCATTGGTAGATCCGGAGACAGGTAACTTCTGCCCTAGGAGACACAATGGCCAATGCACTGTTACCAAATACCCCACCGTTAGTCTCAGCCCCACCTCCTCCCACTCTTGCTTTCTCATTAGAAAAGGAAGAATAAGATTATGGCCTTGACTTTGATCAAATTTATATTAAAATGTAAGTCTTTGCCCAACCCATGACTATATTACAAGTCACAAATTATTGGGGATACCGCAATGGCTGCTGTTATCAGTTTGGGGGAATTGCTACCTGTGTGCCAGGTTGAAACAGCTGAATGAGGTAGGAGCAGATGTAAAATTGGTTCAAGAGTCTTCGTCTTGAAGAGGCCATTTTAAATGATGGTCTTTGTAAATTGCTCTCAAACTGCTCTAACATGACAGCAATGTCACTCATGGGCTCACCTCTGCGTTCCTCTTTGTCTTTTTCAATGAGACTCGTGATTGCATCTACATTAAGACATAGCAGTCTGTGCCCACGATGGAAGCTGTCCACCGTGCATGGCTGCATTTGGCCTTTACATGTGGGTCCTCTGCCACTGAGGTGTGATATATGCCATGGCAGGAAGCATGCACTAAAAGGGAAAACTGGCTCGTATCTTGACTGTGCCAGCTTGTTCTGCATTGGAAAACATTTGATGGATAATCACAGGAGCTGAGCCACAGCCACAGGGACTAAACAAGTGCAAGCCAGTGCCTTCTTTCCACACCTGGCTCCTTCTCCTCTCAATCTCAGGTGGCAGTCCTATCCCCTAAGTGTCCTTCCGTATTGATTATTTTTCTCATGGCTATGACAAGATACCTCATAAAAGCAGCTCAGGGAAGAAAGGGCCTTTGGTTTGCTTGTTTGGTTGGTTGGTTGGGGGGTCATGTTTTGAGGGATCCAGACTATCATGATGGGGAAGGCATGTAGTCAGGAGCATGAGATGGCTGGTCATGTTGTCCCCACACTCAGGAAGCAGAGTGAGGTGGATGTTAGCGCTTAGCTCAGTTTCTCTTTTTTATTCAGCACAGGACCCCAACCCATGGGATAGTGCTTCCCGAATTTAGAGGGTCTCTTCTCACTTCAATTAGCCCGGTCGAGAATCTTCCTCACAGACACACCAGAGGTTTCTCTCCGACTTGATCTTAGAGTCCATCAAATTGACAATCAGACAATCAATCACCTGTCCTGGGTTGATCTCTGTGGCTGTGATAAAACATTCTGAACATAAGGAAGAGAGTTTATTTGGCTTACATGTTCAGGAAACAATCCATCACTGAAGGAAGTCTGGGCAGGAACTCAAGCAGTCACAGAGGTAGGAACTGTGGAGGAAAGCTGCCTACTGGCTTACTCAGCTTGCTTTCTTGTAGCCCAAGCCCACCTGCCTAGGGATGAAACCACCCACAGTGGGCTGGACCTTCCCATATCAATTAGCAATCAAGAGGGGGCCACACAGACATGCTCACAGGCCGATCTGAGGGAAGTGATTCTTCAGTTGAGCTGCCCTTTGCCCAGGGGACCCTGCATTTGTGTCAAGTCGGCAGCTGGGGCTAGGACACCTGCCTTGGTTGGCTTTCTGTTGCTGCAGTAAACACTATAACCAAAAGCAACTTAGGAGGAAAAGAGGTTGTTTCACCAGACAGCTCAGAGTACATCAGGAAGTCAGAGCAAGAACTCGGGGCAGGAACCTAGAGACAAGAGCTGATGCAGAGACCATGGAGGAGCACTCCCTACTGGCTTTCTCTCATGGATTGCTCAGCCTGCTTTTTTACAGCACCAGGACCATCTGCCAAGGGAAGGAACCATCTATAGTGCTCTGGGCCTTCCAATACCAATAATCAATCAACAAAACACCCCCATAGATTTACCTTCAGGCCGACCTGAGTGGAGCATTTTCTTAATTAAAGTTCCTTTTCCTAGATGCCTCTAGCCTGTATTAAGTTGATAGAAACTAACCAGGACACCTTCATTGACCCCTCTGCTCATGTGATAGCTACCTGTTCAAGGACATTGCTTTCCTTGGTGGCACTTGGAATGCCCTTGAGTATATATTTGCTAACAGTCTGCCTCCCCCAATTATACTCTGAACCCCACGGGGATGGGAGCTTCCTCTTAACTGGGTCTTGCCACTGAGCACAGGATCTAGGCCTTGAATACTCGCTGAGTGCACAAATGAATAAAAGATGGAAGGTGCATTTTTTTTTTTTTTATCAGTAATGTCCCTCCCTGCTTCTCAGCTGATGGGCTCAGTCCTCTGGTTATGAGGGATGACAAGTTTGGGAGCAGAGGTCCCTTGAGTCATAGCAAAGAGAGAGAATGAGCAGACAGGTCTCTAATGAAGTTGTCACTGTTCCCCAGTCAGTGAAGACTGGAATGTAAATGGAAGTATGGTGTGTCCCCAGTTGCACTAGCAGGGACTTGAGGAGGAGAGTCAGATGAGCAGGCAAGTGGAGACCTCTTCTAGAGGAGGTTTCCAAATACTTTTTCAGACGACAGTAAGATGAGATCTTAAAGAACTCAGGGTGAATAGTTATCACCCCGAGGCCAGCCTATATGTCCCAGAAGCTGAGGGGACAGAATTGTTCCCGTTGAGATTAGCCTGGGTCTCGTAAAATACCTTAGTTGATTCTTACTGCTGGACTCTGTGAAATTAGATAGCAAATGTCATGCTCTGCAAGTGTCCATAAACAGTTACCAGGGGAGAAGGGTCATGGGTTTTCCTATATTCTCAGACGAGTCTGTGATTTCCAATCTTGGTTGAAGGCAGTACTCAGAGACTCCCTCCAGGGGGGAAGTCACAGACCATAATTCTATAGAAGGTAAATGAAAGTACATCAGCCAGAGGCTCCCCTACCTTTGCCTGCTCATGGGGAGCAGCCTGTGGTTGATGGAGGCAGTTTCCTGCGGTTCAGTGTTGGCTATGAATCAGGAGGGGTGAACCTCTGGGTGGGAGGTGGCTGTAGTGGGGTAGGGAAGAGACAGGACATGACAGTAGCTCGTGGCATTCCTGTGGGTGCTTCTGCCTGGGTGTTCTGGTCCTCACACCACTCTTGGTTTGCTTCTTTTAGGTACATTTAACCCCACGCTGCATTCTGTATTTCTTACTTGTCTCATGGCTATGACAAAATACCCAACAAAAGCAACTCCATGAAGAATGGTGTCCTGATTAGATTTTCCTGATGCTGTGATAAAGGCTACAACCAAACACAACTTAGACGAGGAAAGGATTTCATCTTACATTTGATAGTGAATTATCAAGGGAGGCCAAGGCAGGAGTCTGGAGGCAGGAGCTGAAGCAGAGACCACAGAGGGGCACGGCTTACTGCCTTGCTTTCTTGAACTTGCTCAGCTTGCTTTCTTCTACAGCCCGGGTCCACCTGCCAAGGGATTATACCGCCTACTATGGGTGGGGCATCTTATATCAGTTGGCAATTGAGAAAATGCCCCACAGAGGGCTAGAGAGAGATCTCAGTGGTTGAGAGCAATGGCTGCTCTTGCAGATTACCCAGGTTTGATTTCCAGCACCCACAGGATAGTTCACAACCATCTGTTACTCTAGTACCAGAGCACCTGACATCCTCTCAGCCTCCCCAGGCACCACACAGGCATGGCACACTGACATACATGTAGTCAAAAAACCCATACACATAATCATTTCTTTTCTTCTTGTTCATCATCATCATCTTTTTCTTCTTTTTCTCCCTCTTCCTTTTCTTCCTCCTCATCATCTTTCTCTTCTTCATCTTTTTTCTTCCTCCTTCTCCCCTTCCTCTTGCTCCTATTTGTTCTTCTTCTTTAGAAAGTGTCGTTCAGATATAGCAACAGGCTAATGTGATGAAAGCAATTCCTCAATTAAGATTCCCTCTTTCCCTGCGTGTCCTAAGTCTGTGCCAAGTGTACAAGAACTAACCAGAGCAGAGGGGGTTTTTGTTGCTGTTGTTTGGGGACCCTGTCCATCATGGCAGGGAAGTTGTGTCTGAAGAGCTTGAGGTGGCTGATCACCTTGCACATGCAGTCCAGAAGCAATGAGAGATGTATTCGTGCATGCTGGTGTTCATGTCACTTGCTCCGTTTTATAGACTGAAGGTCCTCTGAACGTCCATGCTTGCAGTTAAGATGGATCTTCTCTCCTTGATTAACCTAATCTAGACAAGCCCTCACCGATACAGCTGGAGTCTGCATAGTCCCTCACAGACATGCCTGGAACCTTGTTGACTACCAACATTAACAAACCCATAGACTCAGAAGGCTTGGGACTCCCTTCCCGCTGGTAAATAGGTGGCAGTGTTTTAGCCGGGTGTAGCCCATGGGCTTCCTGCATCACAGTCATTGGGACTACTTGTTAGAAATGCAAATTTTACAGTCATTCATAGAAGCACACACCTTTCATACCAGCCCTGAGAAGGCTGGGGTAAGAAGATCTTGACTCAGGCCTAGCCTGGACTACATGGCAAGTTCCAGGCTAGCCTGAGCAATGAAGGGAGATCCTGTCTTGGAAAACAAACTAACAAAACTATCCAGGTGACTGAGGCCAAGCTCAGTCCCACACCGTCAACTCATTAGAAACAAGAATATGTGTTTTGGACAGGTCCTTCAAGTCTTCATTCTGATATGTGAAGAAATTTGTACCTTGACCCTGGTGGAAACCTCTAGACATTCCCCAACAGGCCTCATATTGTGCAAAGCTTGTCTTTGCCTGTATCTGTTCCGCTTCCTATTAATGACAACTGAGTTCTCTCTGTCCCTCCAGCTCACCTCAGCTTCCTGACACACCACAAGTCCTCTTTAGATTTCTACAGGCTTTATTGGCTCTGTTCTTCTCCAGCCCCTGGGCAGTTTTTCCATGTTCCCTTTCCATTTATGTGCCTCTGGACTTCTCAGTTCAATTACAGTAACACACTCCACTGAGGTTGCTGTGTGCTCTTTCTCGCTGGAGCCTCAACCATCTCTAGAGGCAAGGAGACTGCTCAGCAAACAGTCTTCTCCACAGTGTATTTTCCTCTCACCATGGTGGCTAAGCTGGTTTTAGGCTCCACCTAATAGGAACCAAGTTGGTCTTACCTTGGCACTTGCAATTGCTGGTGGGGATGGCAGACCTTCCAGGAACCAGCGCCTCCCTTTTTTGTGTGTGATGATATGCATACAAATGTGTGTCTTGTACATGTAGAGGCCAGAGGCCAATGTCAGGTATCTTCCTAAATAGCTTTATATTTTGAAACAGGGTCCCTTATTGGACCTGGAACTTGATGGATGGGTAGTGCTGGCTGGCCTGTGGTCTGCCTGTCTCCACCTCCACAGCAAAGATTGCAGTCATGCACTACCACAGTGAGACAATTTTTTTAATATGTCTGCTGGATATCAAACTCAGGTCCTCATGCTCCCACACCAAATACTTTATAGACAGGGCCATCTCCCCAGCCACCATCTGCCATGTATTTTAGTTTCCCAAGGCTGCCTTTCTTCTTACTATTTATTTCCTTCTGAGGTAGTAATTACATTCTTTAAATGGTGAGTTCAGACACAGAGTTGGATGGCCATGGAAGTTCTGCAAAATGCTCATAGTTTCAATGTTTGTCTCTCATCCAACACCTCAGGGGAACAATCTTCTTTGAGACTTGCCACCGTGGAGATTTGACTGTTCCCCCTGAAAGATCCACATGCTGAACCTGTGGTCTTCAACCTGTGTGCTTTGGGGGGTGATGGACATGTTAGGAGGTGGGACCTAGTGGAAGGAAGTTAGGTCATTTGAAGTGTGTCCTTGCATGGGCCTCAGGGTCTCTTGTCCCTCCCCTTTCTCTGTTTCCCAACTGCTATGAAATAAACTGGTCTTTCCCAGGCATCTATGTCACCGTCTACTGTTTCATCTCAGGCTCTAATCAGAGAAGCCAGGCAGGTGCCTAA
Organism: Psammomys obesus; assembly: GCF_907164565.1. NCBI lineage: Eukaryota > Metazoa > Chordata > Mammalia > Rodentia > Muridae > Psammomys > Psammomys obesus. The sequence goes on along the minus strand of NW_026591598.1, from coordinate 20,189,719 downwards.
AATGCCTGAAATCACAGAACAATAGCCATCTTTCCTCTCTTGATTATCTCATAGTTTGCCCCACTTACACAAAGCTGACCAGCACAGGGTCCAGAGATGGCAAAGTCTTTCAGCGCGGTGCTTCCCAGAGAACCTTGTCAGGACCTTGAAAGGAAGCGCTGAGCAGGTCAAAGGCCAAAATCTGTAAGAAATGCCTGTGAGCCATTTGTTTTTCAGCCTGTCTCCATCCCATGAGCTCAGGATCCTTCCTGATAAGCTTCAGTGAACATCTGGAGGCATTTTGGCAGCTTGCTAACATCACATTCCATCCGTGGGAAGTTTGGTCCATTTCTTAACTTCATGTCAAGCATTGCTTTTTTTTTTTTCTGTCTGACACCAACCACAAAGGAAAGGACAATGAATTAATTTTAATACCTTTCCAGGGATCCAGGAGACTTTAGGAAAACAATGGGTTTTCAGAGTTCTCCCAAGGGTGCATCTGCATTTTATAAAGTCATTTGAAACCCCCTTTCTTAGTACATGTGGAATTACCTTTCCACAGTCTCAAGGCATGATGTCATTTACATCTGCATTTTTTTCTTCCTTTCTTGAATGGTTCACTGGATCTCCTGCAACTCTTAACAGAGACGTCAAGCGGAGGAGCTGATGAAGCCCCAGGACCACGTCACCTTTCATCAGAGTGTTCTTTTTTCTTTCTAGAAGTCGTAAGAAGCACAGTTGCTCTGCAGCCAAAGCTTGTTCTTCTTGTAATAAGAAGATGGAGCCAGGGGCCTCAGAATAAAAGGATTAGCATTTTAAAAACCGAGCACAGGCATGACCTGACTCTCTTCCTTTTCTGCATATTAGCGTGTTTGCACATTTGAGGATGGATGTACAGCTGTGTCTGGGCTGCATTTTCATTAGACAGCTTCAGCTATGGTTTGCTGAGCACCAACTAGGTAGAAGACAGGCAGCAGAGAAAAGCCACAGTCATTTCTTCCAGAATGAGCAACCCAGTAAAATCCAGGCTGGCAGCTGATTTTGCTTCTTTGAGGAACAGAAAAAAATAAGCCATGATATATGACATGATAGATCCAATTTAGATCTTGGAGTCAAAAGGCTGATCAGTGGGTGTGACAACTCCCTGACATGGAATGTAAACATCGGGATGTGCACGTGGTAGTTCATTTATCTGTCGCTATAACAAAATACCTGAAGCTGTGTAATTTATAGAGGAAAGAGGTTTTCTTAACTCACAGTATTGAATGTTGAAAGTGCAAGACAGAGAAGCCTCGTTAGTTTATTCACTGGTAAAGGCCAAATGGTTGACAGCAATATATGCGAGAAAGAGGTCACATGATGAGAAAGGAAGCCAGATCATCACAGATTAGACTTATTCTTAATAACAACTTATTTCTCACGAAAAGGAACTCATTCCTGAAGACTAGTATTAACTCCTTCCAATGGCAGAGCTCCAATGACCTAATTACTTCTGACAGATTCCGCGGCCAGGAGTGAGACGATGGCTCAGTGGATAATAATATGGTCCAGCGTTTCCCTCAAGCATGAGGACCTGAGTGTGGGATCCCAATCACCCGTGTTGTAACCCCAGCACTCAGGAGACAGACAGAAGGATTGCTGGAGCTAACTGGCCAGCCAGTCTAGCCAAATCAGTAAGATCCAGTGCAAGGAGAGACCCTGTCTCAAGAAATAAGGTAGAGAGGCAGTTGAGGAAAATCCTCAGTGTTGATATCTGGCCTACACACGCACGTGGACACACACACACACACACACACACACACACACACAAACGTTTTATCACCTCCCAATATGACCACATAGATGACCATGCTTTCTATCACACGAGCCCTTGAGGGACAAACCACGGGCAGGCAATCCACAGCAAGGCACAGGCTAGATTTTCCTGGAGAAGTTCATATTTCTGATCCAATTTCCACATCGCTTTGTGATCGCAAACAAAAAAGTGGAAAAACTGAAGTAGTGCAAGACTGTTCCAGGTCAGGATGTCTGTGTACGCGATCTGGAAGTGCAGGGACATAGTGACCGACTGGAGATGCAGGCAGTACCGCCCTGCAAACAATGCTATCTGTGAAGAGAAAGGTTAGATAATATGGGGTCTGTGAGGCTATGAGGAGCTGGCTCTGTTCCATTGTGTTTTAAATATTATGTATTTTTGGAATATTTTGTATATGAGTACTCTGCTATCATTCTTCCTCTCGTTCTCCCCCTAAATCCTGCTGTGTTGTTGTGTTCTTCCTACTTCTCTAATTCATGCCCCCCACTCACTTGTGCGCGTGCGCGCGCACACACGCGCACGTGCACACACGCGCGCGCGCACACACACACACACACACACATTATGAATTTGTAACCTGCTGAAACAATTCAACGTTGCTTTTATATGTTTAGGATTTTCTCCGTTATCATTAGTTATCTCTAGCTCTTCTCGTAGATGGTGAACCTTGTGAGAATTTCCTCATCCATGTTGGTATGTCAGTTGGTCACCCACAGATAAGTATAGTTCTCACATCACAGAAGAAACTTCTTCGTACGGCAGACAGGGACCATTACAGGAGGGCCACAACTGGTCAAAATGCAGAGAACAATTAACTGGGTTCCCAGCTCCAGCTGATTCATCTGTGATACAACCCTTATACCTAAGGGGACATCTTGGAAGGAAGGAAGGGAGGAAAACTGAAGGAGCCTAAGGACTGGGTTGAATATCAGCTATGAGACAGTGTCTTCTATATATGACAGGGAAACTGCATCTAGAATCTCAACACTGTGGTTGCCTAAACAAAGCCTGTTCTTCTGCCTTGAAGCCATGAGACCTTCATGGAACCCTGGGTAGCAATGTCTCTGCTAGGAATTAGAGCAACAGAGACGAAAGGTTTCCACTTACCCATCTTTAGTGAGCTCTAAGTCTGTGATAACAGAAAAGACACCCCTTTTGTATATCAGTTTTGTGGCTGTTAACCATCCAGAAACATCTGGAACAGTGTGGTGTCAATGGCAGAGGCCTCTCAGAACCCCACAAAAGCTCAGGCAGCATGAGCCCCTCACCCCATGAAGAACACATTCACTTTGATGAAGGCTTCTCCACATCCAGGCAGGAAGCTTGACAATTTCAGGTTCGAGGTATTTCATTGCATGGCTGAATGTCATGGCCCTGGGCATGAAGAATGTTACTCCTTTTTTAAAGTAAACTATCTTGTAATGTATTTGACTAAAGCATATTAGCACATCTTGGAAAATACTATATCTGGGGAAATTAAATTCTTATACATCTCTTTTTTTGCAATATCCCCCTAAGTTTGTCTTTTAAAGAGGTCTTTGATGGAGGCCTTTGGACCATCTCAGAATATCCAAGCTTAGACACATGAGTGATTTCTTTGTGGTTCTTGCTACTTATGGTCAGAAATCACAGCTTCTCTGCAGGTCACCTGGGAATGACTGAGAGAGAGATTCTGTATATAAGGGTTGAGCCTGTGGATAGTGGGGTTATCTATGAGACCCCAGCCCTTCCCGGGGAGTTAGTGACTATTCTTGGTTGCTGGAGGAGTTGATGTCATTTTTCTCTAATGGTGTTGCCACTGAGGAGCTAGGAAGGAAGAAAGGATTTAGAAGGAAAGAAAGGAGTTAATGGGGTGTGAATATACCCCATTGTCAAAAATAAAGAAAGATGAAATAGAAAAAAGGATGAGCATGGAACAGACTAGCTTCATTCTCTTTTAAAATTTTTATCTTATAGATAGATGCATTTATTTTTATCTAAGTATGTGTGTATATCTGTGTGTGCATGTATACCACATGTGTGGGTACCTGTGGAAGGAGGTACCCTCCTGAAGAGAATGTCAGGTCCCCTGCAGCTGGAGTTACAGGTGGTTGTGACACAACCAATATGGATGCTAAAAACTAAGCTCAGGTCCATGGTGAGAGCCTCAATTGCTCTTCACTGCTGAACCATCTCTGTAGTCTCTCTTTTTGTCCCTTCCTGATCCTAGCTTGAGGCTGGATAGTCACAAGACCTTGCCTGTCCTTTGCCACAGAGGTGTGTGTCCCAGGCTACTTGTTAGAAGGAATACCCTCTTCGATTCCACATGAACTGCCCCCCCATCCCCTGGTAATAAAATCCAAGGCCGGCTGAGTGAGGTGCAAGAGCTATGAGTGAGTCACTGCCAGAGCTGGTCAGATTTGCTCCAGCATGGCAAGCCCTAGGCAGTGCCAAGCTAGCTCCCAACCAGAAACATCTAGAAGGCTATGGGCTGGGACCCCAAAGGCACCAGCCTCATTGTCATGGGACAATGGAGAAGATGGCCATTGTTCACCACCCACCTCCTACTGGAAGTCTAGGGATGAGTTAAAATTCATGCTCCATGTTCGCTCTTCTCCCCACAGTTTTCTATGTCATGATCATGTTGCCACCAGTGAATGTGTTCTCCGATGGCCTTGGCATTGAACTAAACCCTGAACCCCCGCAAAGAATAGAGTACATGAGTCAGCTGAACGTGGAGCTGTCAACCTTTGGTGGCTCCACGGCTTCCTTGCCTCCTGATCCTCCAGTTTGAAATGACTCAGTTGTCCTCATTATCCTTGGCACCTGTGTTGCAGAACACTGCATGCAACCTTGGGCATGACTTATAGGCACATCCCCAATTGTATGTTTGGTGTCCTGCTAGGCATGCGATAGCTGGCGTGGGCATTTTGATCTGTGACAAAACTTGCTCAGAACTAATGTGTGAGGCTACTTCTACCTACTGTGAATGTCACCCGACTGTTGCTGACACCTGCATGGTCAGATGCCAATCTATGCTACGTCACAGAGCTCTTCCTCACAGGATCTCCTTTATAGGTGAGGAAACTGACTCCAAGAGTTTAAGGTGTTTCCAGAGATCTCTGTAGCCATACTAGTCCTAGACCTTGATCTACTCCAGCTAATTCCCAAGACCGTGACCTGGATCACCATGGGCACTGCCTGCCTCTATTTGAGCCCAATGCCCCCCCCACCAAGAGGCGCTGAAAATTCTGTGGATGTCTGGTGAGAATTAAAGTGTGTCTCAAGTCCCAAAGCATCTCCCCACTAATTATTTATCAACTACAAAAGGAGAAGCAGTCACTTCGCATTACAGACAATTGGAAGGTATGACCTCACTCAAATGATCAAAGCCAACATCCTCAGTACTGGGCCAAAAGGATCTTGATGTGATACACTAGGAAGGATCAAACGCCATGGTGGGCTTCCGGCCAGAAATGTGGGAGACACGGGGAATGTGCTTCTACACTGTCTTGTGTTCTTTACGCATGTTCAGAACAGAGACATGGGAACCAACCAGTTCCGAGACAGCTGAATTCAACGTTACTCCTGAGTTAGATCCACAAATGGGAAAACCCAGCTATGAAATACCCTTACCGAGGCAAACTAGTGAAATTTGAATATTGGCTATAAACGGTGTAGATTTCCTGGTTGAGTTAGCTCTTTTCATGAGTGTGTCAGAGAATATTCTTGGAAAGTACACACTGAGGCATTTAAGGTTTTCTGGATAAGAGAGCTCTAAATTACTCAGAATGTTCTAGAAATCATAAGATGCTACATAGAGGAGACATATGGAAAATCATGAGAGATCAACCAGATAAGATACAACCACTATGTAGACCCAGGTAAATGTTCTGTGAGGGTTCTGGGGCAGGAGGGGGGCACAAATAGCCCTTGAATGTTTTCTGAGATTTTAAGAACATTGTAAAGTTAAACATCGTAAAGATAGATTTTGAAGTTGTGGTTCCAAGGACAGACACTGAGTCAGAGAACAGTAAAGAGTGCGACCTTACAAAGGGGCGCATGTTTTAAGAAGCATGTGATTCCTGACTCTTATTGAGCATCACGTCGTATATGTATTAAACATGTATGCTTTGGGCCAAGTATTCACTTGATGTGATCAAGAGATGCAGAAAACTGGAGCTGAGGAGGCTGCTGATGCCATTTGTGACTGGTCTTCAGCCACTGCTGGTGCTGGATGAGGAGGCTGTGAAACCTTGAGGGGGTGGCACCGTGGTAGAGGAAGCATGGAGCTGCTGGAGGAAGTGAGTCTCTAGGGATAGGCTCTGAGGTTTCATTGCCCCACCCCATTTCCTGCTTCCTGTCTGGATCAGGTAGATACAAAAAAATCCATCTGCCTCACACTCTTCCCTGGTACCTTCCCCACCGTGATGGGCTGTGTCCCTTCCTATACTGAAAGCAAAATCAAACCCTTCTTTCTTTCCTTCCTTCCTTACGTTGCTTCCTGTCAGATTTGTTATTTCACAAGAAAAGAAACTAGTATACGCAGAAAGCTAGAAGTACTTAAAGTGTGATTGTGTGTGATAAATAGGGCTTGGGAGATGGTGGGTGGGTAACACAGTTGCTATGTAAGTGTGAGGACCGAGTTTGAATCCTCAGCCCTCACACAAACGGCAGGTGGGTATGGCAGTCTATGTGCAGCCCCCGTCTCAGGAGGCAGAGGCATAGAATCCTGGCAGAATCGCTGAGCTCCTGGTTCAAATGAGAGACACGACCTTGATGTGTAAGGTGGAGCGTTTTGAGGAGACAGCTGTCGTCAGCCAATGCCCTCTACACGGACGTGCCATATACACACACTTTGTGTGAACACCTACATATGTACATGCGTGCCCAAATATGTGTGAGCACGTGTGCATATGCCCCCCCCCCCCATACAACACATATATACAGAAAGGTGGAACACATGTGTAAATTAGCTACTTAGTTCTTGTGTCATGTAGTGTGTGTTGTGTGTAGTTGTATGTGGTACACTTTCGTACAATGGCCAGTGCAGAGGGTGTACGTCAACATCCACAAACACAAGAGGGATGCCTGGTGCAGCCATGTTATGACATCACTAGGTGACTGGTCTCAGCCAGCCTCACTGTATCTGATGGGTCCACCATCATATCAGCATTCAGCTGCTGAGACATTGCTACCAATATCATGGCTACACATAATCCAGACAGCCACATTCCAAATCTGCCTGGGCCTCAGTTCCCTTGCTTGTAAATACAGATAATGAAAAACCTATCCACTGGGAATCCCTGAGGAAGAAATGAAGCCATGCGCACAGACAACCCCAGCCCAGAGCTCCATAAGCAGTCATTCGGTACTAGCTAGAATCACCAGTGCCTGGACAGGCCGGTGGTGTCGGTTCTCTGTTCTGTCCCCTTTGTCTGAGAGGTGTGGTTCCTTGGACTGTCAGATCACCTTCAGGGGCGCATTTCTGAAAGACTTGGATTCAGTTTGGGGGTGATTTCGTCAGACAAACGCTGTCCTCTGAGGGCTTCAATGCACTTAACAAGAATTAATGAAAAGCCGGCAGGCTGATATGTCATGGCCCAGTCAAAATGTATGTGGAGACCCTCCGCTAACTAAGGCTCCACACCTCTCCCAGCCAGTGCCACCTGTAGGTTTGTCCAAGATAGATGTTTGTTTTTTTCCAGATGGCAGATGCCCAGAGTCCCAGGAGTCTGAAACCATAGCTCGAACTTAGGATAAAAGCAGAAATTAGGTATAACAAAATGAAAAAAATAAAGTGAAATAGGATTTTAAAAAGTGGTTCAGTTTTTGTGAGATGCTGTCCACTTGTCCAAAACTCCACTTTAAAGTGAAAAGCATCAGTCAGTTGACAAAGATTGACATACATTCATTCACAAGGCAGAAGCCACTGGTACTGTGGGGTTTGTGCATAAATACAATATGTGAGATTTAAAGCTGCCCTGAAATCATTTCAGTAGAGGAGCATGGTGTCAAGAAAAAGGAGAGGGGGGAGAGATAGGAGGGAGGGAGAGGAAGGAGGAAAGAGAAATGGAGAGTGTTAAGCCCAGGGAGAGCCCAATTGCTAGGAAGACAACTGAAGGAAACTCAAAGACTGATTGATGCAAATGCATGAGGTTTATTCAGGACAACGCAAGATTTGGGGCTATCTTGCCAGTAAGCGAGGAACAGAAGCCTTGAGTTTTCAAAAGAAAAAGCACAGGGAGGCACAGGGTTACAAGCTTGCCAATACAGAATTGGGTGAAGGTGCTATGGGGTGGTTGACTTTTAAAATGATTGGTTCATTTCAGGCGCCCAAGTCCAGCCAGTCCTGCCCCAGACATCTAGATGTATAAGTTATACCCAGCATGTTCTTCAATGTGCAGATTCAGTCTTAGTTGGGGAGGGGGGTGACCATCGCATCCTGTGGCTTCTCTGACAAGTGGAGTAAAGAGCTATCTGGGTGAGGGAGTTGTGACCTTCTGGACCAGTTGTCAGACAACCCTATCTTGTACTGCCGGACTGGACAGCCTGGATGTTCCTTTGCAACAAGGAGGAGACCTTGGGGGCAATCGATGGGCACTGCCAGCCTAGTTAAATTTTTTTTTTTTACAACAGGGTAGGTGTTGTCTCAATTCATCCACTTCTTTGAGTGGGAGGAAGGATAAAGGCAGTTGGAGGGGTCAAAGATACCACAAGAAGACCTACAGAGTAAACTAACCAGGACCTATGGGCACTCATAAAGACTGAACCACCAACCAAGGAGGATGCATTGTCTGGACCTAAACCCCCTACACAGATGTACAGATGTGCAGCTTGGTCATAATATGGGTTCTCTAACAATGGGAGTAGGGGATGTCTCTGACTCCATTGCCTGCCTTTGAATCCCTTTCCCCTACCTGGGCTGCCTGTCAGGCCTCAGTGGGAGAGGGTGCACTTAGTACTGCTGTGACTTGAGGTGCCATGGTGGGTTGGTACCCCTTGGGAACCTCTCCTTCAGTAGGAATGAGGAGAGGGGTATGTGAGGGTGGAATTGGGAGGGAGAGGAGGGTGGGGGCTGGGATCGGGCCATAAGTAATTACATATATATATATATATATATATATATATATATATATATATGACAAAGTTAAGGGACAAAATGATGGCCAGTGCTAGAGTGGGAGAATATAGATTCTGTTCCAAGTGTAACAAGAGCCTGCAAAAGGTGTTCAACGTGGGGAATGTCATTGACTTATTGACAGTCTGGAAAAACAGCAATAACAACAACAAATTAATTCTGTTAGTGATATGGGTTGGGTCCAAAGAAGGATGACTAGAAGAGGAAGCAGTCAGATCTCTTCAGGACAAGGGACGGTTCTAGGTTAAGAGCAAGTGAGGCAGGAGGAAAAGATAACAGTACCTGATAGGCTGAGCCATCAGGATTTGACACGAGACGACTGGGCTGGGCTGGGGTGCTGAACAACAGGTGATAGCCAAATGTGACTCCTAATGATGAGAGAAAGGTCAGACTTGAACATGTCATGGTGGGAAGATAGGACAGGAAGGAGGAAGTGAATAAACGTGAGACAGAACACAGGCCATGCCCGGAGAAGAAGGAGTCTATCTTAGATCCTTCTGGAGAGTGAGTTACAGAACAGAAAGATGTTAGAGACATGTTTGGAATTGGAAAATGACAGAACAAAGAAAATAGATTTCTTCCTGCCGGCAAAACTGAGTGACCATAGGATTCTGAACGCATTGGAAAACTCCCAGAGTGCTCCCATGCTTAGAATGCATCTACCACCTTCAATGACCTGTTCTTGAACTCAACGGCTGCAGAAGTGTCTTCTGTCTAGTATAAATCTCTCCATTGGTTCTCCAGAAAGCATCCTCCCCCACACACGTTGCTACCTCACTGCATTTTAAAATGTTCCAATTCCCTTTTTAAGGCTGCTGGTGAGCCAACATATTTACCAGACTATTGGCAACTTCACACACCCAAATTGTACTCTCCAACTTCTGCAAATAAAAGATCTTTATGTCCCCCAGTTGTGAAGTTTACTGAGAGTTTCTATGCAGAGTGCGCTGTCTGTGCCTGCATTTGGAGGCTCCGGGAACACATCTGCTAGCTGCCATGTTTGAGAATTCCCAAGGAATGTAGGTTTTGCTATGGAAGGCTGGGCCGCTCCCATTTTCCCCTTAAAGGGCACTTTACAGCATAACCCTGCAAGTGTGGCCAAGCAAGGAAGCCTTCAATGACGAGCTTGGTTGGGTCATGAGAGGTAGTATTGGAAATGCCTGTGGTGAGATAAGTCACTCCATATTGATGGAACTTCAGCAGGGAAATTCTGTCATGAAGGATTTGAAGTAGTGGATATCAAAGTCCTTTGTCACCATGGAGAGATGATTTGTCTTTTATTGAGCTGTAGATCCAGGCCTTTCTCCTGTACTATGAGGGAAGAGGGAGATAGCATGTGCCAAGAGCTTAAGAGTAAGCAAGGGCTTCACAGTCAGATGAGCCAGTCTTGGAGTCTTAGCCAGGAGACAATAAACTTTCCCACTCCATCTTAGTGTCCTTACCTGCACAAGGGCATGATAAAAAAATATTTTTTGTAGATTTGTTGGAATCATTAAGTATGATGATATGTGTGAAGTTTTAGCTTATAAGTTCTATTAAGGTTTTTTTTTTTTTAAATCTTATCTTATATCCATGTTGAAAGCAGTGTTTTACATTAAGCTGTTAGATGGAAAGGGATGTAAAGATGTAGAGAGGATTACTGGAATGAAAGAATAATGGGGAAGGCATCATGAACATCAGAATTGAGCCCCCAAAAGCCTATAAACACAACTTTGTATTTCCTCAGCATTTAACATCATGTGTTCAAGTTGCAACGTAGCTGATGGTAAAGGCTACACTCCATTTATGAGTCTTTCTTCTAGTGATTATGGAACTTAGCACAATGAGAGGCACTCAAAATACTTAATGGGGCTAGCTTACAGAGGTTCATTCTATTATTATGGTGGTAAGCATGGTGACATGTAGGTAGACATGGTGCTGGAGAGGTAGCTTGGAGTTCTACATCTGAATCAGCAGGCAGCAGGAAGAGAGAATGACACTGGGCCTGACTTGAGCATCTGAGACCTCAAAGCCCTCCCCCAGTGACACACTTCTTTCAATAAGACCACACCTATTGCAAACAAGGCCACACTTCCTAATAGTGCCATTTTTACAAGCATATGGAGTCCTGTCATTCAAACCACCATAATGAGTAGGTGGGTGGGTGAGTGGATGTACTGATGGATGGGTGGATGGTTAGATGGGTGGATAGATGAATGGATAAATGAATGGGTAAATGAATAGTTGGATAAATGGATGGGTGTGTGGGTTGATGTATGTATGAATGGATGGGTATATGGCTGGGTGCAAGGATGGATGGATGAATGAATTCAGGAGTGAATGGATGGATCTAAAAAGAAAAAAAGAATGTCATCCTAATCATAAACATACAAAAGCAATGAAAGCACATGAATGTCTGAAACAGACAGGCAAACACAGTGTGAAATCCTTTGGTTCTTATTCTGATTGGCTCCTGTAGAAATTCCTGCATATCCAGTGAGAACAGGCGAGTGTAGCCAACAGTACGGGCTCACATCACGGAGCATCCCGAGGGTTGTTCTTCCTCTCTGCATGACGTGCAATTTCTTCTTGGTCCAGCTACAAAGAGGCACAGAGATGCATGGCCTAAGGACAGCTAACCAAAGAAATGTACAGGTACAGATGTGGAACGAATAGCCTGTGGGGAGTTACAGTGTCTTAGCCAAGGCTACATTTTCATATCTCAATAATATCACAGAACAAATGGCTCTTGCTGGGACTCACTTCCCGGCTATCTGCTTACTCATAATTTACCACTGATTAGAACTGAGCAATTATCATCACAATTTGTCTTTATTGGCCTCATTTTCCACTTGAAGAAACCAAGCCATCATCATTTTTTTTCCAGGCATATGATTCTCAGCCCTTTTGAAATTTATGTCCTAGTTATTATTTATTTCATTCATAGTATCTCTCCATCCCCAAGTGGTTGATTTAGTGTATCTTTGGAGTGAGTTAAAATTAAACTAGATTTTGAAGAATTACTCAAGTTTGTCAACACACCTGATTCAAGGGATGACATCACGGATGTGATGATCTAAGCAGGAAGCCCTCTTCAAAGCTGGAGAGTCCTCGGATGGAACTCAGACACAGAGCAAGCTGCCTGACCTCTCCCACAGAGAAACCTTGGCCCAGGCGAAAAATAAAGTGACTCTGTTATGATCCTCTAACTAGTTTAGGATAGTGAAGCGACTCCTTCAACTAATTCAATTCTAAAAAGAAACTTAAAATGACAAACATCACATCTTTATAGGTAGGAAAGGACTATCAGTAGAAATGGATTAGAAATTAACAGTGAATATTGCCATCACAGAGAACCCAGGTTCTGCTCCCAGCACCCACATCTCGTGGCTCACAACTACCTATGGCTCTGGCTACAGGGGAACCAATGCTTTTAGGTTCCCTTTGCACCTACCCTTACATGTACACACACACACACAAACACACACAAACACACAACATATTAAAATTTTGTAAATGTACAAAATTAGCTTTGTGTGTGTGTGGTTGGTGAGAGGTGAGAACTGGGAGGAGAAGAGCACAATTCTGGGATGCTGATACATTGTTTCCATCTGTTGAATACATTAATTCATCAGCCGTGCTTCTGTGCTGAAAACTTTTCACTCTGTACCACTATGACTTGTATACTTTTGTATGAATATTGCAATGGTTAGCTAAGCTGCCTAACAAATGACCCCCAGGTGTGCTGGCTTGAAACATGCATTTGCTGAGAGTTCCTACCGACGAGGGACTCACTGAGGTGTCAGCCAGGGTTGCAGCTCATCCACAGGCTTAACCTGGGTCTGACCCACTGGCAAGCACTCTCAGGGAGTGATGGTAGATTCGGTTTTCCCCAAGATGTGGGCTAAGGGCCTCTGTCACTCCTGTTAGCCAAAGCCCTCTTTTCACCTTTGTGAAGCAGGCATCCCTACTATAGCAGCTCACTTTTCCACAGAATGTAAGCCAAGAGTCAACACACACACACACACACACACACACACACACACACACACATACAGGGGGAGAAAGATAGAGAGAGAGAGCCCCAGACAGAGGGAGATCAGGGTGAAAGCCAATCTTCTGTGGTTTAATCATGGATAAGATAGCTCATCATTTGTTGTTAAACAGTCACTGCTATCAAAGACACTGGTCATCTATAAACTAAAGAAAGGGAGTTGTGCAAATGCGAGCACCAGGAAGGATATCATTGGGAGCCACTGAAGAAGGCTTTATTCTATAAGCATTAATTTCAGTTAAAAAAAATAGCTGGTTAAGAGCCAGGGAGATGGCTCAGCACGTAACTGTGCTTATTACACAAGCTTCGAAACCTAAACTAAACCCCCACAACCAACATACAAATCCAGATGTGGTGGGACACATTTGTAATCCCAGCGCTCAGGAGGAAGACACAGGAGAATTAGCTGAACGCTCATGGGGCAGCCAGCCTGGGGTACATAGGGCAATAGAATCGGAGACAAGAACCTGATTACAGTGAGAACCAACCTCTGAGAGTTGTCTCCTGACATCCGTCTGCAGATCATGGTTAATGTGGAACACACACACATACTCACATACACACACACACTGACGTGCACACACACACACATACACACACATAGTCACTCACACGTGAACACACACATAGTGGCACATACACACACACACACACACACACGCACAGGCTTGGATATCAGGCCAACTTGAGTCTAAACCCCCACTTCTCCTACCTGCAATTTAAGATGCTAACATTCAGATTTCCATCTCTGAAACAGGACAGGGAAGGACCTTTTTCCTAGAATGGTCGTGTCTGTTCACCTAGGAAGGCCCCATGGTACCTGCAAAGCACAGTGGGGGTGGGCGCCACAGAAGGAAAACTGGGCCTTAAAAGTTATTATAGCTAATTAAAAGCAATCCCCGGGCTATCTTTATTGTGAGAAGAAGGAAACCACCAATATTTTGAAGAAAGAGACCCAGACACCAAGCAATCCATCTAGTAGCATGTGTAGACTCTGCAGATTCTGAGATCATTTTTGTCCTTGCAGCCCTCCTCTCCCCCCGCCCCCGCTTCCTTCCTCTTGCTTCTGACCCCTTGGGTTCTTTTGTCACACACTTTTTAGACCAAGATGTGAAACTCTCAGGTGCTCCTCCAGCACCAACTCTGTCATCACCGTGCCATGCTTCTTGTCATGACGATAATGGACTAAAACTCTGAAACTACAAGGCAGCCCAATTAAATGTTGTTCTTAGTTAAGTCTTGCCATGGTCACAGTGTCACAGCAATGAGACCCTAACTAAGGCAGGATGTCTATAAAGTCTCCCGTGATGTCCCCTTCTCCTTTTTACCTCCTTTCCATGTTTCTTACCGAATCTAGCCAATCATTTATGAATTTTGTTGAGGTTTTTTTTTTTTTTTTTTTTTTTTTGAGTTTTGTTCTGGTTTTTTTTTTTTGTTTTTTTTTTTTGTTTTGTTTTGTTTTGTTTTTTCTGTATTACATGTCCATTTGCTGTTATCTCTGCGGTGTTTGTTTCCTGTATTTTGGATTTGATTTGTTTTTCTGTATATCGGTTTCTAAGGGAACACACGGATCATTGATTTTTGGCTTTATTTTCTTTGTGTAGCAGGTAAAGATTTACAGCTTTGTCTGTTGTTTCCTATTTTTATTTAGTTCAAGGTATTTTCTAATTTCCCCTGTGATTTGTTCTTTGACTAACGGATTATATAAAAATATGTTATTTAATTACCAATTATCAGGGATTAAAAAAAAACACTTTTTTTAATTCTCGAATTTTACATATGTATCCAGTGCATCTTAATCCTATTTGTTCTCACTCTCTAGCTCCTTCCAGAATCCCCACAACATCCGTCTCCCTACTTCACGCTAGTGAGGTCCTGTGCATATGCGCACAGGCCCGTGACTGGCATGTGGGCCGTTCATCAGAGGCCACACCCCCTAGAGAAGACTGCGCCCGCCCCAACAGCGCTTCCGCTCAGGTGAGACTTCATGAGCGCCTCTCCTCTCTGTGTTAGAATTTTGATCCGGCGCAGGCAATCACAGCTGTTGTGATTTCAGGAGACAGCGACCATGCCGTATCTGGAAGACAGCATTTCATAGCATCTTCACCCCACCTCTGACTCTCGCCATCTTTCTGCCCCTTCTTCTGCAATGTTCCCTGAGCGTTGGGATGAGGCTGTGCAATGCTGATGTCTCATTTAGGGCTGAGCATGCCGCCAGCATTTGGTCTGTGTGTTTTGATCAGTATGAGTCTCTTTGTGAACTGCCTTCCACTGCAAAAGGAAGGTCTGAGGGCTGCCGTGATCTATGTGTATAAAGATAAATATTTGGGGAGCGGATTGCTTATCCTCATTCAGGAAAATAACAGCAGTTGATTCTCCCCTGTGGGAGAAAGAGTTCTGAGAATTTTTTTCTGATGTTAGTTTATAATTTAATTTTCTTCTGGTTAAAAACAGAGTTCATACATTTAAGTCATTTTCAGCTTATGGAGAACCTTGTTCTACAGCCTATACCAACCATATCATCTCTGTGGTTATCACACACATGTAGCTTGCTATGGACATGCACTCTGTGGTCAGTGTCACCTACAAATGTCGCACAGTCCAGGCAGGCTAAGAGAGAGTTGCTCATGTTTTCCATTTGCTTACTGTCTTTCTATCTGCTCTATCCGTTGATGATTGAAAGAATAATGTAGAATTTCCCACCACCTGTAAATGCATGGCCTTCTCCCTTCCCTTCTGTTAGCTGTTGCTTTTGTGAGATTTATTTTCTTAATTATATGTAAGCATGTATGTCTATGTGTGCATGTGGGCGCATGTTCGTGTCGGCTGGTTCGAAACAGCCCTGAACCTTCTGATCTTCCTCTAGGGAGTGCTGGACTCTGTACTCCAGAAAGACAGTGAAGTGATTAGCTGAACATTCGCTCTCAGCCTGGATGAGCTTTTGTTCTGATGGCTCTGGAGGAGCCTTTCCTGCAGGACTCTGGGTGTGGTCCATTTGGAGTCTCCCCTGAAAGAACACCCACTAAAGAGAAACTCCGCCACAGCCACTCTGCCTGAAATCAAGCTGTGCACAGCTGCAAGCCCCCCACCCCCGTGTGTTCATGGTGGCCTTTGCCTGCGTCACTCAGCACCCTGCTTACGTCGGCACTTCTTGGTCTCCTACATCCTACACATAAATCTCTGTTTCCGGAAAACTCTTGGGAGCTCTGGTACAAAGCTGTGGAGCAATTTTCCTCTGAAACTCCATCCTCCTAAAAAACCGGGGTGTGGCTCAGATGGTAGAACACTTGCCTCCTTGCACAAAGCTCTGGGCTCCATCCCTAGCACTGTGGGAGGCAGAGGCAGGAGGATCAGAAGTGCAACGTCACGGTTGGCTCCTTGGGGAATTTTAGGCCAGCCTGGTTTACATGGAGCCCTGTCAGCTGCATCTTCCCTGGGACCCAGCGCTGACTATCTGACCTCCCATTTTCATCTCTGCAGAAAGTCCTAGGTCTGCACATCAGTCGTCTCTCTCTCTCTCTCTCTAGTTTGCAGCACACTTCTCAGCAGGGGGTCAGAGCAATCACACACTCCATGTTTCCACTTATCTTTTCTCAGGGATCACAGAAATGATCCGTCTGCTGTCCAGTCTCCCAGAACTTTATTTCGTATACTATAGCCGGTGTTTTGGTGGTTGAAAGCTGGAGAATGAGTCAAATCCACGTTTTCCCCTTAGGAAGGTGAACAGAAATTCTTTACAAAACACAGCTTTTCAACTAAATCCAATTTGATGACTTTGTTCCTAATCTTATCCCATGAATAATGTATGTCAACCATAAACATGTATGCAGATTTGGCAACTTACTATCGTTGTTGTTGTTAAAGTCATAAAAGAATAATAATGCTAAATTTTCAAATATTTATTACTTACTGGTTCTAGTTCTAAAATTTTATGACCGGTATTTTATAAAAACCTTATCTTTTTTAAGGTGTGTGCATGCATGCATTTGTGCATATGTGTATGCGTGCGTGCATGCCAACATGAGTGCAGTACCCATGGAGGCCAGAAGAGGGCATCAGATTCACTGGCGCAGGAGTTACAGGTGTTGTAAACTATCTGACATGGCTGCTGGACACCAAACGTGGGTCCTCTGCAAGAGCAGTACGTGTTCTGCTAACTGCCAAGCCTTCTCTCCTGCCCCATTAGGCACCAATCTAAAAAGCTGTGGAATGGAGGCTTGAGAACAACATGGGTAGGATTGCACTCAAGCTCTAGGCCTGTTCTTCCCTCACTCACCGCATGTGTCTGAGTCTTTGGTAGAATTAGGAACATGGCCGAATCGATGCCATAACCACAAACAGATGCTCCATAGCTGCAGATCCCAGACTGAGGCAGGTAAAGGAGATACAGTCTCTCAGATTCAATCTCAACACACCTGAGTCATCATTTCTGATGAATTGTGTTTATAATTTATTTACAACAACGCTCTCCAATATCATGAGTATTCCGTGGCTGGCCATGGCCGCAAACTCTCCTAATAACATTCTTCTGAAGGGAATCTTGCAACAGCTGCTATGGTAGGCGCATTGAGGCAAAGCAGTGAGGTCTCCACTATACGCCTCAGATGCTGCCTGATGACATCCTTCGCCTTTGGGTTGATAGAATGCAGGGGTTTGTCTATACATTCCGAAAGGATTTACATTATAGTCACAGGGTCTTAGGTCACACACAGAAGTGGGCAAAAAAGGCTACTCAGGGGACCGATTATATTCCTGCCTGGCTCCCAAACTGGAGCATCGCCTCTGTATAGCCAGTCAGCCTTGTAAAGCGTTTGCTCTTCCTCTCGCTTCGGGAACCTCAGCTTACTTTATCTATTTTATTTAGGCTCTCAAGGGGTTTTTAGAGACACAAATCTGAGAATCACCACTGTGGCAACACTGGGGGGTTATTCGCTTCCCTAACCTTGATGTTAATCTTATCTCCAACTGTTGAGAAACGGCCACGGGAATTGTTTCCCTGACCTGATGCACCTGCAGCCCCTCCCTCATGCGCCACAATTCCTCCAGCTGCTATCTGATTTCCAGCGCTAAAAGGGAGCCTCAGCCCCTAAACCTTGCTGCGCAGAAACACAGAAACAGCACAGACTAAGTGTGTCCAGCGTTCACCTGCACCTGACGCTGTCATTTGCATTTAAATACGCTGAGGGTTTTTTTTTTTTTTTTTTTTTTTTTTTGTTAGGCAGGAAAATAATAATAAAACCAGCAGTCAGCTTTGCCTTCGCCTCAAGTACAACCTGCTTTGAATCACAAAGCTTTGAACTACAAAGTCCTGCTTCTATCAAAACAGGAGGCTTTACACTTTGGTTGGGTCTCTCGCTTCTAGAGACCCCAGTTTCCAAGGCTTTCAAATCAACATCGAGAACATCTAAAGTCTTTTCTATAGCTTTATTGCTTAAAATATGTATTTATTATCAGCAGAAGCCTTGTCTGTAATTTTTTTTTTTTGCTTTACCATTAAAAGAGCTTGAAGACACTTAGTTTTCAAAATCATACACTATGAAACTTTAACACTGTGAACAGTGCCAAGTGTGGATGGCATTGGCCTTCTGATATGCTCTCTGGGCCTCTTTGGCTTAGATGTTTTGGTTTGTCAAGGAGAAGACCTTACTGATGGAGATGCAGTCACACCATCAGGGAAGATAATCAGCCTGTGGAGTTTTAAAACACCCACCTTAGGGTTGGGGAGATGGTCCGAGAGAATGCTTGTCCTCTGATGGCTACAAACATGCCATGGCGCGAACGCCCCACCTTCACATCACAAACACACAATGATAACAGATAAATTGCATTTTTTAAAAGCCAGGTGCAATTGTGTGGTTCTCTATAATCTTAGTATGCTCCTGTTGGGAGATGGGAAGCAGAGGCAGGAGAATTGCCAGAAACTCAGTCTGGTGTATACAGTAGTGGACAAGAGTGAGCCTGTCTCAAAACAAGATGGAAGCCAGGAAGATAAAAACCCAAAGTTGTCCTCTTACTTCCACAAGCCCATCTTGACATGTGTGCAACACACACACACACACACACACACACACACACACACACACCCCTCAAAGTCAAAACCTTCCTAGGACATACATTTTTATATTAAGATTGAGGAAGAAAGAGGTTAAAAATAAATAAATAAAATGCCAGAGGAAGATATTTGTCTGTGTCAAGTTTGTTACCTGGGTCCTAGTTATTCGAACAGGAGTCTTCAGGTTACAAAACACTATTCCTCGCTGAGTGGTGCTTGCTTCAGGGGTCACTTAGAGGGTGCGTAGCTGCAGGAGGCCCTGTAGCGTTTTGAAGTCGAAACCTGGATCTGATAACTCAGCTCATGGAGGACAGCCACAGAACGTGCTGTTCATCGCGTCAGCCCCAGCCAGCTGCACTGCCGACTTTATTTGCATGGATTTGGTCAGAAAATTGATCATTGTGCACCATAAAGACATCATTCATTTCCTATTACCATTGATCCCAAGAGCATTGCACTCGAAACTTGCCAGAAATTGCAAATGGCAGGTGGCGCGACTATACTTTTCTAAGATTAATCATATACTCCAAATTCAGTGATTATGACTCATTAAAGCTCAGATTCCCTGTTAATGAATGTTAATAGTGCCAGGATTCAACCTACAGAAGCTGCAGACCCAAGGGCTGGGGTGCTAGCTCAGCCAGAAACATCCTTGCCTTGTAATCATGACTACGTGAGCTCAGATGCCCAGAACCTAAATATATAAGGCTAGCAACAGTGGCTGTGTGCAGACAGAGTGGTGTGTTTTTGTAACCTCATTGCTGGAGAAGCAAAGACCAGTGGATATCCCTGGAGCTCTATTTGTAGTAGCCAGAATCTGGAAACAACTCAGATGTCCCTCAATTGAGGAATGGATAAAAAAAAAAAAATTGTGGTACATTTACACAATGGAATACTGCTTAGCAATTAAAAACAAGGAAATCATGAAATTTGCAGGCAAATGGTGGGGACTAGGAAAAATCATCCTGAGTGAGATATCCCAGAAGCAGAAAGACACACACACTGTATATACTCACTTCTAAGTGGATCCTAGGTATATAATATAGGATAAACATACTAAAATCTGTACCAAGAAGCTAATCAAGGAGGAGCACCCGGGTAAGATGCTCAATCCTCATTCAGAAAGGCAAAAGGGGATGGACACCAGAAGAGAGTGAAAACAAGAAACAGCACAGGAGCCTACCACAGAGGGCCTCTGAAAGACTCTACCCAGCAGGGTATCAATGTAGATGTTGAGACTCATAGCCGAACTTTGGTCAGAGTTCAAGGAATCTTAGGAAAGAAGGGGGAGATAGAATGACCTGGAGGGGATTGGAACTCCACAAGGAGAGCAACACAACCCAAAAAAAAAAAAATCTGGACACAGGGGTCTTTTCTGAGACTGATACGCCAACCAAGGACCATGCATGGAGATAACGTAGAACCCGTGCATAGATGTAGCCAATGGCAGCTCAGTCTCCAAATGGGTTCCCTAGAAAGGGGAACAGGAGCTGTCTCTGACATAATCTCAGTGGCTGGCTCTTTGATAACTTCTTCCTAAGGTGGGGCAGCCTTACCAGACCACAGAGGATGACAATGCAGACAGTCCTGATGAGACCTGATAGGCTAGGGCCAGAGAGAAGGGGAAGAGAACCTCCCCTATCAGTGGACTGGGGAAGGATCATGGGAGGAGAAGAGGGAGGGAGGGTGGGATCAGGAGGAGGTTAGGAAGGGGGCTACAGCTGGGATATAAAGTGAACAAATCATAATAAATTAAAAAATTACAAAAAGTAAAAATAAATCTTGAAATACCTCACAAGTCACAAGGGTGTGACTTTCTCTAAACAACTCCATTTGTCCACAGAAAATGATGAGGCCTTTGACACAGAGTCTCATTCATGCTTGAGGCCTGAATTAGGGCGCCTTCAAAATGCCATAAGGTTAGCCTCCTGAAACCGTCTGTATCCCCTTCCGGTCACTCTATGTCCAATTTCCTAATGGCAAATGTTCTAGAAAGATGACATCTAAGCTGGGTGTGTCCAGTGTTTTACCTTGAGGAAAGGCCTCATAGTGGACAAGAAGTATGAGGTCGTGCCATGGCAATGGGCGATTCGCACATCTAGAGACTAACAATAGCACCAAACTTGTCATCTGCGCCGTAGCAGGGTTGGGTCACAGGGCAAAGAGGTGGAAGTTGTCTGGTCTTCTTACCCGGGGACCAAGACACTAGGAGTAAACCCACACTTGCCCTGGGCGGCCTCCACTGACCAAAGCCAGGCCCATGGCCACAGGATGGTGCGGGGAGCTGAGCCTGTAGATGCTGGTTTATAGCCCAGGTAGCTAGAGTCTGCAACTCAGCGAACAGCTCCCCCTTCCTCCCTCCATTCTTTCCCGCCTCCCTGCCTTCCGTGTTATTAAAGGCCTTTAATTGTTATGTTTGTGTCTATATGTGGGTATGTGCACATGTGTGTGAGTTCTTGCTGAGGCCAGAAGATAGTGTTGGATCCCTGGAACTGGGATTGCAGGTGATTATGAAAAATCAAATGGGTGCTGCGATTCAAATGTTGGTCCTCTTGCAAAAGCTCAAGGACTCTTAAGCATTGAGCCATTCATTGTTCCGGCCCTTCATTCCACTTCATCATTTCATTTTCTTTCCTTTCCTTTTTCTTCCTTTTTTCCATCCCCCTCCTCTCTTTTCTGGTGTGTGTTTGTGTGTGTGTGTGTGTGTGTGTGTGTGTGTACATGGAGGCCAGAGGACAACATTGTGTATATTCCTCAGACACTATCTGCTTTTTAAAAATAGACTCTCATTCTCTCACCTCCCCGGAGCTAACAGACCAATAACATGGCTACCCAGAAAGCCGAGGAGATCTGTCTGTCCCTACCTCCCCAGTACGGAGATTACAGACACGCATCACCAAGGCCAGCTTTTAAAACATGAGGCCTGAGCATCAAAATCAGGTCCTCCTGCTTAAGAAGGCACACACTTTATCAACTGAGTCATGTTCTCATCTCCCATCTTCCTTCTTACAAATATAACAATGCCTCCTCTGGAGACATTCCCCCTCATGCCGGACCCCACCTCAAAGCTGGGTGGGAGGAGAATCGCACACCCTTGGTATTTAATACAGTACCCTGAGGTACTTGGAACAGTTGATGAGATCTGAGGACCACAGGTTGGCTGGGTCTTTCCTTGAGACACTTTAGTCCATTAAAAGCATCTTTACCAATGAGGATGATGAAGTCATGGTACCTTCTATCCCACCCTTGCCACGGGTTGGGGTTTAAATGTTCCTTACTGTGCTAAAGTCTAATTAATTCTGTTGGTGTTCAAAACTGAGATGTGGTGGCTGCTGCTTCTTAGTTGAGAGCTACATGAATTAGTGGCCTTTCCCCTCCCCCCCTTTTTCACCACATCCTTTTCTTATTTGAAAACTTCCCGATTCTTTCCTGAATTCTCTCATACTTTTTACACCCTGCCAAATGTAGGCAACAGCAGCCTGCATGCCTTTTGGTACAAATAAGATATTTGACCTTACCCAGGTTCTAGTTTAATTTGTGTTGCTGGGTAAGGTACCCTCCAAAAGGAATTTAGAACAGAAAAGGGGTTTATTTCATCTTACAAGTCTAGGTTACAATCCATCAGCGCAGGAAAGTGAAGGCAGGAACTTCAGCTAGTCACATCATGGCCTCAGAGCTGAGAATCCATGCCTCAGAGCAGAGAATTCATGCACACTTGCTTGCTTGTTAGCTTGTTCTCTGCTCTCATTCTGGTTAGGTCCCCCTTCCTAGGGAATGGTGCTGCCCAAAGTGGGCGGGATCTCCCCACATTAATTAGCTTAATTAATACAATCCCTCACAGACATACCAATGCAGCCAGTCTGTCACCGAGACTCTCTTCAGGTGGTCCTTGGTTGTGCCACACTGATAGTTGACGCTAACATCACACATGGTTTCAGGGGTGCATGAAGTACCATTCTGCCAAGTTCTGTTAAGTTTTTCTCTGGTTGGAGAGTGCTGGAAACATCAGGCTCAAATATCTCATGCTGATTATTTCCTAACCTCTCAAGGGCTCCACATTTCTAAGGACTTTTCCCCCCCATCAAAGCCCCACTTATTCTGCTATGACTTGATACTAGACACTGAAGCGCTCTGTGTAGCCTTATTGGAAAATGTGTAATTTTCATCAGGCTACATAAAAAGTTATGAATGTAGCTCAGGAGCCCACATAATTACTTAGGTGACCCTAAATTTACACATGTCACTGAAAGGTGGCTGCTATTATCAAGTAATGTCTACATAGAGAATTCTCTAAGAGGAAGAAAAATAATTGGATGGAGGGGAAAAAAGATAGCTCAGAGACAAATTCTTCTACTTTATAGCTTTCCCTGATCCAAGTCTGTGATTCCAATACCTTGAAAAGAGCATGTGGGCAGGTTCTTGTATGGTCTTGTTCTCGCTGGGTCTCTCTCCTACCCTTTCCCTCTTCCTCTCCCCTTCTTCTCTTCCTCCCCAACTCCCCTCTTTCCTCTCTCTCTCCTTTCCCTCTCCCTCCTGAAAGGGCCCCTCCTTCTCCCTCTCTCCCTCTGTGCCCAACCTCATGTCTTCTGTGGATGTAAGAAGACAGCATCATCAGTGTGAGTATGGATGCCAGCAGACCCCACTGGAGCAGACCCACGGACACCCACAATATTCTGTGTTCAACATGGCCTAAAGATGCTGCTACATGAGCACTGTGCGAGGCTCCCTGCAATGGCTCCACACGCTCACTTATTAAAAATGATTTAGGACATCTCACCCAGGGAGACAGCTCCACGGATAAAGCACACACTCACAAATGTGAAGGTCTGAGTTCAGATCCTGGAGACCTACGTAAAAGCTGGGCATGGTCCAGCACTGTTGGTGCAGCCATGGAACTCAGACCTGCCGGAGGAGCAGACGAGCCTCAAAAGACAGAGTGGAGAGTGATCGAGGAAGGCATCCATTCCCATACACCACACACTTGTGCACACACTCACACACACTCACATACACTCACACTTACACACACACTCTCAAAATACAGGCACATGCACACACTCGAACCGACACGCATACTCACACACGTGAACACATACTTGTGCAGACACACACACATGCATGCACTCACATGCACGGACACTCATATGCACACTCACACAGGCATACACACTTGCACAAACACACTCACATGCCTGCAACTCACATATGTGCTCACAGTCACACACAGTCACACACCTGTGTCCACACATACACACTCACACACAGAAAAACACTCCCACACAAAGCTCTTCACTGGGAACTTCCGTATTCCTTTGTCAAGCCAGACTTCTACTAAGAATGCCAGATACTTAGGTCAAACCCTTGATCTGACATCTTCCCATTGTCACCTCAAAGTTCCACACTAGTCTTGCTTTACCTCTCAAATCCGCCTCCCTGAGTCATGAGCACCTCCACCAGCACTAGACATTCGAGAACTATAATCGAATCTTTCTTGTTGCTGGGGCCACACACCCAGGAGCCATCCTTGTTGTGTCCGTATTTCCCACATCACTGAAGAAGCCATTCAGAACTTTTATCAGCTCCATGACTTTTGAAACATATGGAGACAGGGATACCTTGTGAGAAGTGCATTGTGGGAACCTCAGAGTGGGTCAGTCTGGTTGATAGAGGGCCAACTGCTCTCCTTGGCTCTGTGGGAATGCCTACTCCTCCAGGCTGCACACTGGGACTGCATGTCAGCATACTGAACCCTTCGGGCAACTGGCACACACAGTGTCTGTGTCCCTAGTCAGACAACAGACCACCAAAAATATGGCACAAAAGGCAAAAGGTCTTCCCTCTGCATTGAATGCTAATACCTACGGCACTGGTTGGGCTAGAGGGTGCTCTCGGTGTCGGTGAGCAGGTGTGGGTGAGGGCGGAGGCTTGGAACATGGCTTTGTGACTCTGTGACCTTCACACACCCTCTGAACCTAGGCTGCACTCAAGTTTATCTGAAAAGGGAAGACAAAACAAACACACCGTGTCACCACCCTAGAGCCAGTGGGACCTGGGGAAATGGAACCAGTAAGTGAGGTGGACTCAAGTCTCATGGGAAGGTCAGCTTTATTCAGAGCACCGGGCAGTTTACACCATGAGGGTTAAGAAAGGTCACGTCAGTAAAGTTCTCATGAGTTCAAGCCGTATACAACCACAGGGTAAAAACAAAAAACAAACAAATAAAAAAAAGACATGGCTTTTCTTTTGTTTTTGTTTTTTTCCCATAGAGGCATCGAGAGGATCGTTTAAACACTTAACTGAGTAACAGTAGCAAGCAGTCATGAGTAATCTGAAGTAAACTCACTCCTATCTGCAACACCTGGCCAGAGCACAAAAACACATTCCAAGAACAATTCTGTGTTTTGAAGAAACTGAGGTCACAAGATGCTTGTCTTGTTTCCTTGGACTTTTCTCACAAGCACTCAGAACTCTCCTCACACAGCTCTATTCTTGGACCATGTTCTGATAATTCAATAATAAATTAGTTTTAGTTTACTGTAACAGTCACTGTACCTGTAAGTTTTCACGTGTCTGTAGACTTAGTTTTGGTTTTTGGTGTGTGTGTGTGTGTGTGTGTGTGTGTGTGTGTGTGTCTTGCATATGCCATAGTATGCATGTGGAGGTCAGAGGCCAACTTTTTGACTCATTTCCCTGCTTCCACTCTTATGTGAGTTCCAGGGATCAAACTCAGGTGCTCAAGCTTGTGCCACAAGCATTTTTATCCACTGAGCCATCCATCCCCTTCCACCTTCTAAACCTTCTGAGTCTTTTGTGATATCACTCAGCTTATATGGTGAAGCAGCATGAAATATTTTAACATTTTTTATTTTATTTATTTATTTATTTATTTATTTATTTAGTGTGCATGTGCGTGTGCACTCGTGTGTGTGTGTGTGTGTGTGCGCGTGCGTGCGTGCGTGCGCGCACGCACGCACACACACACGCTACTGCATTCTATGGTGCATAGCCAGAGGTCAGAGAAAAACTTGCAGGAATGAGTTTTCTCCGTCTCTACCATGTGGGTCCTGGGGAAATCAAGTCAAGGCTTGAGCAGAGCTGCTACCCTTGGAACCACTCATTGGTCCTGTTTCCTTTCCTTACGCCCCGTCTACAAGCCTTCTCATTTCCACTTTTTAAATTTTAACTTATCTAGAGAATCTCATACCTGAGTACTCTATTTACGTCATTTCTGCCCCTTTCTCTCTTCCCCAGCTCCCTCTCAAATTCATGACCTGTCTTTAACTTATGTAACACACATACATGTGCACACACACACACACACACACACACACACACACGTATGTATCTATATCTAAATACAGTATGCTGAGTTCATTTAGTGTTGCTCATATATGTATGTGTTTAGAGATGACCCTATTGGATTAGGTAACCTAAAATGTTCTTGGAGGGCCCCTGGAGATTGTAATTCTTCCCCTGCCGTTAGCCATTATTTCTTGTGGCTCTTCACCTGGAGGTGGAGCCTCCTGAGATTTCCTCCATCTACTCTGGTGAGCAACGGCTGCAATCCTTGTGTCCATCTTCTAAGTTAACCTTATTTTTAAGATGTCTTGACTAGAAGGCGTTATCTCACAGCAGACATTCTAGTCCTCCGGTTCTTACAATCTTTCTGCTCCCTCTTCTACGATGTTCCCTAAGCACCAGGTAAGATGGTTGTGTGGCAGATACATCCGCTGGGGCTGGGACCCCCTGGTCAGCTGTTCTCTGCATTTGGACCAGCTGTAGGTGGTGAATGTGCAATACTTGGTACCCACAAAGGGAGCTGAGGTCTCACCTTCAGGGCTCAGTTCAGCTGCTTCCTCCAAGTTCTTGATAATGCAGGCTTTCGCCATCCAACCCCTGCTGCCTCCGTATCACTCGTGGAGGCTCCTATCACTTCTGAGCAACAAACTCGGTGCCGTATTTTTGTAGTGTCCTTTTCGAAACCACCAGGT
This sequence comes from Psammomys obesus, assembly GCF_907164565.1. Classification (NCBI taxonomy): domain Eukaryota; kingdom Metazoa; phylum Chordata; class Mammalia; order Rodentia; family Muridae; genus Psammomys; species Psammomys obesus. The sequence continues at coordinate 20,162,728 of NW_026591598.1, read as the reverse complement.
CATCACAACCGAAAGTCTTTCCTCCCTTGTAAGGGCTGCCAAGGTGAGCTGTATTACGTGACACTGAGGCCAAGTCTGCAGTGACTGCATCTGGCTTTCCTTGCACTGGGTTTGCAGTCTTCCTAGCTCCACACAGTTGCTCCGACCAGGTGTGGCCAACTCCAACCAGCCTGCAGGCCGCTGGCACCAGGCAGGACAGGTGAATGCAACATCTCAGCAGACACTTGCCACTTGCCACCTGCAACAAAGTCTTTCCGCTGACAGAAGGCATGGATAGCCAGAACACACACACAGGTTGGGCAACAGACGCATTCGGAAGCTGCTCACTGGCTCACAGGTTTACAACAGGGACAGAGACCCCACCCTTCCAGGGAAGGGGGCATGTGACAGGTTGTCCTAGCTTCACTTCCTGTTGCTGAGACAAAATGTCTTGACAAAAGCAGCTTAAGGGAGGAAGATTTATTTGGCTCAGGATTTCAGGTGGCTGCCCATTCTTGTGGAAATATCAAGGCAGCAGGGCTTGGAGCAGCTGGTCACATCACATCCCCAGTCAGGAGCAGAGGACAATGAATTCACGCATGCATGCCAGTATTTGGCCTCCTTTCTCCCCCACTCTTCTGCAGTCCAGGATCTTCTGCCTAGGGAATGGTGCCACCCACAAATGGGCAGGTCTTCCCCACAGGCCAACCCAATCTAGACCTTTTGTCTTTGAGACTCTCTTTCCATGCAGTTCTAGATTGGGTCAAGTTGACAAGTTAAAATCAACCAGCACTCATAATTAACAAATTTGAATTTTAACTGAATTGTAAATTCATTAACCGTAAAAGCTGTGTCTTTCTACTTCTTATAATATTTTATTGGCAAGCATGGTGTCATAAATCTGTCATCTAAATAATTGAGAATCTGAGGCAGGAGGATTAACTCCTGTACCTAGGAATTTGAATACTGCCTGAACAAGACAGGGAGGCCTCTTCTCAAAAAATAAAACAAGACACCGTTTTTGTTATAGACCATGATACAAGCACATGAGTTAGCTTACCAGAAGCAGAACCATTGGGGTCTACCTTCCGTCTCCCACCCTGTCCCACTGAAGATCCTCGTGGAAAGAAATGAAAAGCAGCATCAATGATACATATTAAAGTGTGGGATTCTTTGACGAGGGGACGAGTGTCCAAGCAAAGGAGAAAGTGGAACAGGATATGGCCAGACTGGTGAGATTAGGATGGGCTTATGATACGTAGGCTTGGACACACAATCAAGGGAGTGAAGGCAGGTGTGGGTCCCTGAGAAAGAAGCCTTCCTGAGATGGAAAAGTCTGGGTGGTATGCTGTGGCAGCCACTGATACATACTGAGCGAGCACTGGGGTCGGAGGGGCAGCCAGCACCAGGTCATATGGGACACTGTGAGCCATGCAGGCCTTTGGCTTTCATCTAGTAGGAAGTCAGAAACTGTGAAGGATTGGGAGCTTGGGAAGGATGGGAGGGGCAGCAGGAAGCAGAAGGTGAGAAGTTGGGGCCTGACTGCAAAGTTTTCTCGAAGTTTACACTCACAGCTGTGGTCAGGTTCCAGCTTCTAGCCCTGTGGGGTCCCTGACAGTCTGCTCCTGGCTGGCAGCTGGCTTTTCCAGAGTTAATGATGAGACCAAGAGGGAGAGAGGGGCAGAAGAAGAAACGGATGTACCATGGCACCTTCCGTCACAAAAAGAAATTCATTCATCCTCCCATTTGTTACTTTTCTTTGTTATGCTAAAACACCAGGACCAAAAGGAACTCATGGAAGGAAGGCTTTGTTTGGGCTTATGGCCCCAGGACGGGTAAGAGTTCATCATGGCTGGGAGGCAGTGCAGTAAGTGGCAGACAGGAGAGCAAGAGCAAGAGGTTGAGAGAGCACATATTCCCAGCTGCCAGAATGAGCCTCCGAGTGGGCCTTCTGAATGAGCCCCAGATGTGTATCACACCGAGGAGAAATTGACTAGTATTGACTAATATAGAAATTGACTCTTAGAAACCCACAAAACAGTGTTGGACCAAATACCTGGGCATCCCATGGCCTAGTCAAGTCCACCCATAAGATGAATCAACATAAGAAAAACATAACTTTTGTCAGAAAGTGCAGTTTTTGACCCCCTTCCTATGATCTTCCCTCTCACCCTTAACTTCTTGTCATAAGGAACGTGGTATAAGACAGGAGCATTCCCAAGACACTTACCCTGCTCACGCTGCTAATGTACACAGCTCTCCCAAGCCCTTCCCTATAGAATTCCTTTGCTATGGTTGACTGGGGACTTTTGCCTTCCGTTAGACACACGCTTTGGAAGCTGCTGGCTCACTGGAAGCTAGCTCTCATTTATCTCTGGGTCCCTTGTGCCCTATAGCCATGCTTCGTATCTAGCCGATATTCAGAAAATATTTGTGAACCAAAATACAGAGCTATATATTTCTTTCTAGGCGATTACATAACCAAGTTTGGTTAAGCTCCAGATCATGGAAAATGCTTAAGTAGGTTTCTTCTTCTTTTCCCTCAGCAGTTTCCGTCGGTGGAGGTGAGAAGCTGGGGTACCATGGGGAATCAGATGGTCCAGGTTCAGGTCTTGACATTAGCAGACACAGAGTGATCTCAGACCATTCTTCCAAGCCTTCCTGGGCCTCAGAGTCCTTTTATCTATAAAGGAAAAAAAGGAGCATTTCAGTGCCAAGTCTGCATTGCCTCAAAGACACTGCTGGGGGCGGGTCTGATCTGGTTTTATGTGAGTTGTGGGTAATAGAGCACAAGGCACATGCTTTTTACCTCTAGACATGAAGGTTTCGTTGCGCCCTACAGAGGCCTCTTGAGACTGTCATGGCAGGGGAAGCCAGCGCTGTGGTTTGTTCTGAAGTTGCTGATCCTTAAAAGAAAATGTTTCCTTCTTTTCCTTTGAGCACTCAATAGCTTTTACTTGTTTCTCTCATTTAAAATAAAAGTAAAATGTCAGGGGCTAAGAGAGGTTGGGAGAGGCCGGGAGAGGCTGGGAGAGGCTGGGAGAGG
>NW_026591598.1:20156351-20159693 GCF_907164565.1 Psammomys obesus | reverse complement strand
GGGAGAGGCTGGGAGAGGCTGGGAGAGGCTGGGAGAGGCTGGGAGAGGCTGGGAGAAGGTGGGAGAGCCTGGGAGAGGCTGGGAGAGGCTGGGAGAGCCTGGGAGAAGCTGGGAGAGGCTGGGAGAGCCTGGGAGAGGCTGGGAGAAGCTGGGAGAAGCCGGGAGAGGCTGGGAGAGGCCCAGAACAGCCTCAGTAGTTAAGTGCTCACACCACCCTTGAGGACAGGAGTTCCATCCCAGAATCCACATAAGCAGCCAGGTATGTGTGTGTGCCTGTAACTTCAGCACTGGGAATTTGAAGTCAGACTGTCACCTGCCAGCTAGCTTGATTTAATCTGTGAGCCCCAGGTCTCAAAGGAGACCTAGTGTCAAATATAAGGTGGACAATGCCTGAGAAACGACACCCAAGGTTGACCTCTAGTTTCCATGCACACACACACACACATGCACACACACAGGCACTCCAGATCACCATCAAGTGCTACTCTTATTACCGAATGAAAGCCATGGCCTTTTTCTTTCTCAAAGATTGACCTTCATGCATTCCTCAGGAAAGTGGGTAGGCATCTCATGTTAGGGGGGTGTTTTCATCATCAGACATGCCCTCTGCCTGCACCTTACCCTGTTAGAGCATGGGCAGAGTCGCCCTCTTGCATATTCTATGACGTCATACCATTCATTGTTACGAGCCCCACAGTGGCTCTCACCCCAGAGTCCCTACATACTCCTATGACCACATCTCCTATGACCACATGTCCTCGCTGCCTTCCTGTCCGCCTGAGGCCGATGGCCTTTCTGCCTGCATGTCTCCACTTTCTTCCTTCTTCCTCCAAATCTGCATACACCTCTCTGCTCCTCTGAAAACACACAGGGATGCCCCTGTCTGGACCTGGACACGGGTGGCTTCTCCTCGAATGAATATCTTATCCCTCAGTCATCCACAAGGTCGGTCCCTCAGCTAAAGGCATCTTTGCTTAGTGCCTCTTCTCTAGCAGCCCTCCCCCCACCCCTCCACCAGATGAGTACATGGAGATTTAACCCAGCCTCTTACCCAGTTGGCTCTGCGCTCCCTAGCACCCACCATGCCCTGCCCTCTGCACACGGGGCTCACTTCTAACACGTTCATTACTTCCTTCTCAGCATGGAGTACCTGGAGGGTGCCGATTCTTTCTTCCACTGTGCGCCCTAGCAGATCTCCATGCCTGTTACACCTTGAACAAAACAGACCCTTAACAAGTGAATGAAAATATATGATTCCTATACTGACCTTAACCCAATGCTTGGCATGGAGGAAGGTCCCCTAAACCACCTGCAGCATCAGCAACCAGAGAGAAGAGGCCGGGTAGAGAGGTAGGTCAGCAAGGTGCTTGCCATGCAGACATGGGGCCTGTAGACCAATCCCCGGGTGAAAAGCGGAGTATGTTGGTATGCATTTGTATCCCAGTGCTGGGGAACAAAGACAGGAAGATCCCTGGGGCTCACTGGCCAGCCAGCTTAGATTAGTCAGTGAGCTCCAGGTCCCGTAGAAGCAAGGTGGACAGCTCCCAAGGAATGACACTGGAGGTTGCCCTATTGCCTCCATGAGTGTGCACATACTAACACACACACGGGGGGGGGGCAGGGGTGAAGGGAGGGAATGAAAGAGAGAGAGAGAGAGAGAGAGAGAGTAGGAGGGTGCCGGAAAAAGCAAGCTGGAGAAGAAAACGTATTTCCTGGGAACAAGGAGAGGAGCGGGTCAGTGCAGTGAGAGTCCTGAGCTCCAAGGGCGGCCAGAGAGGAGGGCAGAGGGCTGTCCTTTCTGGGTGGACTTTTCATTAATCCTTGCTCACTGCATGTCTCAGTTTGCACCTGGCACAGACTACTTCCCACTCAGTGCTATCTTTGGGTATTTGACTCCCAAAACATGGGGGCCAGGGGAGGGGGAAAACCAGAAAGGCTTAGTCCACTTCATATATTCTTAGGCCACTTTGGGGCAATTTATGGGAAATGGGCCTAAATAAACAAAGATGACAGTCAGTTGAAATGGATTACAAGAGCAAATGAGAACTCTCCTTTGTCCACTAAAAAGACTAGTGTTGGCTCTCTGCTCAGTTTTCCTGAGGTGACCCCAGAAGTCTGTGCCCCCAGAGCTACACAAAGGTTTCTCTGTGTGATGTTTTTAAAACCTCAGGCTGGCTAATGAGCTGCCCTCCACATGGACGGTCACTTAGGCTTTGGCAGCCACACTTTTGAGAAATGTGTTTTGTTTTTATTGATTATGATTGGAACCATACACTGAATCTTGTTCTAACATAGTTTGGAAACAAATGGAATTTTTCTTTAAAAAAAAAAATCCCCTTTTCAATTAATTCCGTTGCTAATTAGTTTTAGATTTAATTGATTTTGAGACCCATTTTGAGGCACGAAGCAGCGGCAGGCCTCTTTGTTCCCATCTCCTTCAGCAAACTCACTCAATTAAAAAAACATTACAGCGTTTTCATGGACAAAATGGGGACGCCATTTTGTTCTGTAAAAGTCGAGAACCGAAACCACAATGGCTACGTGACTCTAGGAGTTTCTTCTTTTCCCTGGGGAGGTGACAGGGCCAGACCTCTGCAGAGTCTGTCTATCTGGATTTATCTACCATAATTTTTGGTGTGTGTTTGTGTGTGTGTACTCACATAGGCACGTATGTGCATGGAGGCTAGCAATCACTCTCCACCTTATTTTTTTGACACAAATTCTCTCAGCGAACCTGGGGCTCACTGATTCAGCTAGAATATCTGGCCACCAAGCTTCAAGGGTCCTCCTGTTTCCACCTCCCCGGCGCTGGGATGATGGGTTCACACCATTGTGCCCATTTTTTTTTTGTGCCCATTTTTTTATACGAGTTCTAGGACTTGAAATCAGGCCCTTAAGCTTACAGGGTGGACACTTTACCCACTGAGGTATGTCCCCAGCACACCGACAGAACTCTTGTCTTTCCGTGGATGCCAATGTGTCACCTTCCAAGGTCACAGTCTGCAGACGTTACAACCTCCAGAGGACTGTGTGTTCATTTATTTCACTTATCAATTCCATTTTCAACACATGCTTACCAACAGACACTGTAACTAAGAGTTGTTCCCTGACTGCGACAGGAACACTGTGGTACATACAAACACACACACACACACACACACACACACAAGTGTAATAAAAATTGAAAAGCATATATAATATATTTATGTGTATTATCTTCATGGGCACCAGAAGAGGGCATCAGGTGGTATTTCAGACAGTCGTGAGCCATCATGTGGGTGCTGGGAATTGAACTCAGGTCCTCAGGAAGAGCAGCCAGTGCTCTTAACTGCAGAGCCATCT
>NW_026591598.1:20106335-20156341 GCF_907164565.1 Psammomys obesus | reverse complement strand
GGCTCAGTGGGTAAAATACTTACCGCACAACTTCGAGGACCTAAGTTTGAATCTGTAGAATGCACATAAAGCCAGATGTGGTAGCTCATGCCTGCAATCCGATCATACCTGTAGCAAGATGGCAGCTCCAGACGAGGGCAAAGGTTTGCTGTGCTCTGTCACTGACTCACCATGCTTCTGGGCAGGGCATTTACCCGCTCTGAGTCCTTCTGAAGTCTTAATATTCTTACTAAGAGACCCGGGGCACAGTGAACACCTGGCCCACACACTGCTTCTCACTGCTGCTGCCATCACCGCCAACTGCCTTGCATGCTCTAGAGCCAGGGTAAGATCTGAATCTGAGATACTGTCCCATAGGCTCATGCACGGAGCCTTCTTCTTGTCTTCTTCTGTTTCTCCTCCTCCTCCTCCTCTTTCTCCTTTCTCCATCTATTTTGGAAGGCTGAGGAGCCTTCAAATGGAAGGATCTAGCTGGCTGAAGTGGTCCACTAAGGGTGGAGGTTACAGCCTGGCTCCTGCCTCTCTCTTTCTCCCTTTCTCTCCCTCTCTGCTTCCCAGGCCTCTGTGATGTGAGCAGTCCCTGCCACATACCCCATAGCCAGGAATGTTGCTGCCCTACCACGGTGGATGGAGTTTTCTGAAACCGTGAGCCAAAATGAATCTTTCTTGCTTGTTTCTGGTGTTCTGTCAGGTAGGCTGGCCATGGTGGCTAGAATTTAACTAACGTAACCAACGCTTGCTGTAGAGGGGGCATCTGCTCCCTGAGACATTCAACAACGCCTGGATCTAGTTCGTGTTGTCATACTGTGAGGCAAAACAGGGTAGAAAAGGGGCTAGCAGAATCTAGTGCATAGAGTCCGGGGACTCTGTTAAATACCCTACAGTGCGCAGGACTGGTCCTGCAGCAGTGATGACCAGCCCACAGGCCCACAGGGTGGAAGGAGAGAGCAGCCTTCTTAGAGCTTTGGTCACTAGGGACCGACTTCAAAGAACAACCAAACAACAGGCCAAGGATGCCCACTCGCAGCCAGCCCTTTGCCCTCCAAGATTCTGATTGATTCTTCTGGCCACTGGCCCAGAAATCCAGGGGTTCTCTAGGACACTTCCATTCAGGTTTTTTTTAAGACTTATTTATTTTTATTTTATGTGTGTGAATGCTTTTCCTGCATGTATGTGTGTACAGCATGTGCGTGCAGTGTCTGCACTGGCCAGAAGAGGGCGCAGGATCCCTGGAACTGGAGTTACAGATGGTTGTAGCGGCCTGTGGGTGCTGAGAATCATATCGCCGTCTTTAGGAAGAGCAGCCAGTGCTCTTAACCGCTGGGCCATATCTGTACCCATGCCATTCAGTTTTGAACCTGTGCCCTGGCGGTCTCCCGACGACTGTTGCATGGTGACATGTGCCCCCTTGTGACCAGCTGGAGTGGAGACAAGCTTTGGCAATTCAGTTTAGGAGATACTTAGAATCTGTTTACAAAGGACGAACACGCAAGCCAACCGGCACCTTGCCACCTTTCACCTGGAGTGGCTCCTTTGCCCTGAGTCGCCAGGATCCCAGCAGCCCCTCCCTGCTTCCTAGCAGGTCCATCTCCGTTCTCATCCGGTGTCCCTGGGACACCACCCCTAACCCCGCGTCACCTCACCAGCAGTCTTGGAAAAATTCCAATATTTTACTTCTGAAAATAGCAATCACTGGCTCAGTGTGGCAAGTGCACAGGGAGGCAGAGGCAAGAAGGTTGGTTGCCTGGATTCCGAGGGCTGTGAAAGCTACACGGAAAACTCCAGTCTCGATCAAGTGAATAAATAACGATCATAATTAATAAATCAAACAGTAATCAGATTGAAAGTCCTGATTACTAAAAGCAAGAGGACGAGGCCACTTTGGCTGAAAGGATCCTGGCATGGGGAGGCTGCAGGGTGATCCTGCACCCTGTGAAGTGTGGGCACCCTGAACAAGCAGGCAGGAAACGCTCAACCTTCCGATGCTCTGCCACCCCATTCTGGACTCCCCCTCCCAGCACCATACCCTGGAGTCCATGCTCGATGTTCCAAAGAACCGGAGACACCGTACAAGAGTCACTATATCTTTCGAAGATTCCGAAATTAGCTGCTAGAATCTTGTTTAAAGTTTGGCTCGGACCTCACGACTCAGGAAATCTACGGAGGTTAAAAAAGAAGACGAACCTAAATATAGACACTCTTTCCCAGTATGTTAAGACCCCAGAACTGGCAAGATGGCTCAGCAGTTAAAGGTTCGTGCCAACCAAGCCTGCTGACCTGAGTTCAATCCTCAGAGCCCACATGGCTGAAGGAGAACGGACTCCTGCAGGCTGTGCTCTGAAGTCCTCGCATGAGCCATGCATGCACGTGCGCCTCCTATACAAACGACAGATAGACAAGCGCCATTAAAAATGGACAACATCTGAGCGCTCAGTTGCACAATTGCTGGAGTGGGGCTGTGAAACCCCTTGCAGGCATGTGACGATTTCTTTCGTTTTCCGGTTTCCTCCTCCTAGGGTTGGGGCTGCAGCTCTTTGCCAGGCCTCAGACATCCGGGTACATCCCGCAAGCTTGCTGCTGTGCTTGGCTGCAGAGGGGATGCTTACAGGTCTGTGGATGTCCATGGTCCATGGATGCCCGTGGTCCAAGGATGTCTGGAGTCTGTGGGAGCCTACGATTGTGTGCAACAAGTCATGGGATCGGCAGCATGTTTCCACTTTGGAAAGAGAGGGTTTTGAACATTAGTAAGGAAAAGAATATTAAAACCCTGAACTTTCTTTGGCTCCAGATACCTGAAGAGCTATCAAAAGCACCCAGAGTAGCTTATAACCAGGACTCTCCAAGCCCAACTATGTAAGGCTTCTTGGTTTGGAGTTTGTGACACGGCAGAACTGGCCTCTGCCCCTCGCTGTGAGCATGCTGGAAGGCACGGTACTGTGGTACTGTCTCATTATTCTGTGACTGATAAACTCACACTCCAGTGTGCTTATGTCCCGCTGCTTAGACAGCACTTTTCACACATTCTGACCAGAAATGGTTTATTCTCCTAACGGTCCATCCAGTAACTCACTCAGTTCTTACCTCTTTGGTCATATGAGAGAAACAAAAGTAAGCCAAAAGAACCTGCTCTTAGCCTCATGACACATTCATTGTCATCAGAAGGCAGGAAATTGTGAGACATCACAGCTAGCCATGGCTGTGCATGGCCAGAAAACTTTCAATTGTTTTTACTTAAAAAAAAAAAAAAAAAAAAGTAATCAGACTTGCTGGTACATGCCTGCAATCCCTACACTTGGGAGATGGCAGCATAAGGATTGGGAGTTCAAGGCCAGCCTTGGCTACATAGTAAGTTTAGAGCCAGCCTCCACTATATAGTGAGTTTGAGGCCAACCTAAGCTATATCACACCCTGTTTTAAAACAGTACATAAACAAAAAGTAAAAACAAAAGACAGTCCATCATGACTGTATGGAAGTTGTCCCAGACATGCAAAGTATACTTAACACTTAATGAAAACTCTTTCAGTAAAATTCATCATGTTGAGAGACCATAGAAAAATACGACATGGTTATTTAGCCAGATGGAGAAAAGCAGTTGGCAAAAAGTACTAATTCATGATTTTTTAAAAAATGATGATAGAAAGACTTTTTCTCAGTTTGTCAGTGTGTGAAAATGCAGTGACTGTCACATGCTTGCTGAAACATCAGGCACTCTTTCTGTGATGCTTCAGGCCAGTCTGCTTCTGTTATCATCCAGAGTCCCAGCCACTGCAGGGAGACAGGAGAGGGGTTAGGAAGATGGCACAGTGGTTAGAGCACTGGCTGGCCAAGTACTAGGACCCGAGTTCAAATCCTCAGAACCTAAGTAAAAAGCTGGGTAGCTGGAGCTTGCTGGACCCCAGCCTGATTTGAGGTTCAATGAGAGACCCTGTCTCAAGGAAGTAAGATGGAAAGTGATGGGACTGGACACTTGACACCCCCGGGGGGGGGCCTTTGCATGGGTGCACATGGCCAATAAAAATAATTATATACCCACAAGATTCTGAAGGAGTGACTCTCAGCCTTCCTATGCTGTGGCCCCTCCATACAGTTCCTCATGTTGCGGTGACCAGAAAACCATTGTCTCTGCTACTTTGCAACTAGAATGTTGCTATTGTTATGAATTTTAATGTAATGTTTTCTGATGGTAGGCACCCCTGTGAATGGATCCTTTGATCGCAACCCACAGACTGAGAAGCACTGTGAATACTCTACCAAAACCTGTGTCAGACTAGAAGGTGAATTATCACCTGCGCAGCTACAAAGTCAGTGTAGAATATTCTGTTTCCGTACATGAATAATTGGATACCACACAAAGAATACTGCTTAAAACAGTACCCCAAATCACACAATACTTGGGGGGGCATTTAAAATAGATGTCAAGACCTTTCATTGAAAAGCTGAAGAAAGTTGATGACAGAAAGTAGAGATTTCTCCGAACAGAGCAAGGTCGTAGGGTCTGGAGTGAATACAGTGTTATCCAGGGCTCACATCTCTTCAGGATGATCTATGGATTTTACCCTCATCAAAAAGCCTAGCCATCTCTTTAGCAGGATATAAATCAGCTGATCTCAAAATCTCCTTGAAAATGCAAATGATATAGATTGCAAAAATAACATTTAATAGGACCAGATTGGAACAGTTGCTTTCTCTGACTTAAAAATGTGCTGCGAGGTTATAACAACTATGGGTGTGTTATCGTGGGGGACAGGAGGGTCTGGAAGCATGGCTGACAGGAGGGCCAGGCGGTCCAAGGAGGAATAGGAAGTGTTTTTAACATGTGGTAGAACCTGCAGATATTGGAAGCATAATTGGACCTTTGTCCCTGCCTCACACAGAAAACAAAACTTCATGTTGGATCGACTGCACAACAAATATGAAAACCACAAGCCGCAGAAACTTTAGAAGAAAAGGCAGGGCTGTGTCTTCCCACCCTCAGGTTCAGCAAAGACCTCTTAGGTGCCAGGGAGCAAGAAAAAGAAGCTAAAATAATTGATAGAGTGTGGTTAACACGAGAAAGCCTTTGCTTACCATTAGAAAAATAGAAGAGGGGCCTGTAATCAGCTGGTAGACTGCTTGTCCAGCAAAGAGGGCCTGGGTTCCACCCCCTGCACTTAAACTAGGTGTGAGTGTGTGTGTGTGTGTGTGTGTGTGTGTGTGTGTGTGTGTGTGATGCCTGAAATCCCAGCACTGGAAAAGTGAAGCAGAAGAACCAAAAGTTCAAGGTCATCCTCAGCTACATAGCAAGTTTCAAACCAGCCTCGGCTACAAGACCCTGTCTTCAGTACATACATGCATTAGATATATGTACATCATATACATATCCACATGCTGCGCATGCACAAGGTAAGGTACAAGCGAAGAGAAAACCTGAACAGCATGTATACCTGACAAAGTACCCCTATCTAGAACATAAAAGACCTCCTGTAACCCAACAATAGAATAACAATTCAAGGAAAAACGACCAAATTACTTGACAATTAGCTCAGAAGAAAACATCTGTAAATAATCAGTATCAATAGAAGATGCACAGATGATCGATATGAATACGGTCACGGGTTGGGAATGAGGCTCAAGAGTACAGCATTCGCCAAGCATGTGTGAAGCCCTGGGATCATCTCCAGCACCATGAAAGACAATGACAGTCCATAGTCGTGGGTTCAACTGAGAGACTCTGCACGCCTCTTCAGATATCCAAAGCTAAAGACTGATAAAGGGGCCAGCCAAATGGCTCAGTGGGCAAGGGGCTTGCAACCAAGCCTGGCCACCTGAGTTCTGAGTTCGATCTCTGGAAAGAACCATCTCCCACAAGTTGTTCTCTGACGCCTACCTGTGTGCTATGCGCGGCCTACAGTAAACAAATACCATAATACGGTTTTGTTTTTAAAAGATGGACAATGAGAAGGACGTGAAGTCCAACAACCTAGAATTCTCACGGTTGCCTGGCCTAAATGAGTGTAAAATAATAGCCTGAGGTTCAAAACTGGGCCATCCTTAAAATGGTAATTGTATATTCCTCCTATCATCCTCTAGATAAAACTTCCAGAAAGAAATAAAAACGTCTGTGTGAAAAGTTACAAGCCAAGAATGATGATAGCAACTTGATTGACAACAGCCCCAAACATTTAAGAACAAGAGAACAGATGAATGAACTGTGTGACATTTGTACTGTGGAATATTACAAAGCACTAAAAAGGAGAAAGAAAACAAGTAGCTACTAATACAGGGAACAAGGGCAAGTCTCAAAAACACTGTGATAAAGGACACCAGACACAAACTGTCCCAACCCACTTTCAGGAAGTTTCCCAACTGACCCAAGACACCTGAAGTCCTGAAGCTCAAAGTAGTGGCAGTGTATGTGTGCATTTATCAGAACTGGTTCTGGGCCAAAACAGATCCAACTCTGCTTAAGACCTATGCGCTGTACGGAATGCAGTTCGTGCCTGAAAGTTAGTCATCCTGCCAATAGTCTGAAATTGCACAGATGGCGGCTATTTTGAATGGCAAAACTCAGCATGTCCAAACTAAAACAGTTTTGTGAAATAAAAGAACAGAGCAAGTCATACACCAAGACCAAGACATTTGAAAAAAAAAATAGACTTGGGGGAATATCAGGAAGGCAGAAACTCAGCTAGGGGTCTCTAAGTTAATATATAATGAAGGGTTTTTGATTTTTGTTTTACTTGTTTTTGACAACCACAAGGATGCTAGGTTAGGCTGGGAAGTGGCTGTAATTAGAGTTTGGACCTGCAGCATTCCAACCTCTAGTATCACTGTTGCTCTGGCTTGTAGGGTAATCAATGAGAGGCACAGTTTTTTTCCTGGAATTTCCATGCATAGGAATTTTTTGCTGGAAGCCAGACCAACCCAAGGCTTTCCCTGAGGCCCCAGTGAAAGGACAAAGGGAGCTTTAGTATTGTGTTCTCATCCAGGAGTACGCTTGGCAAGGTCTAGTCTGGGTCTGGGGCCAGTACCTTGAAGGAGTCAAAACTGGTGATTCTGGGGATCCAACCCTTTTCTCCTGGGCTCTCCCCAAGGCAGCTGTGTCTGAGGTGTCCCGTGTTGTCTTTGCCAGCATTGTCTGACTTAGCACTCTGCTGACCTTGGTCATTTCCCCTTTCAAATAGTTATATACGCTGCACTGAATAAGCTTGATTGACAAGTCCGTTAGCTTACCCAAGACCTCCTGCTCTCAGCTATCGCTTTGTCTTTATTTCTCATTTTCTTTCTTTCTAAACCTCCCAGGTCTTCCTCAACAACTTGACACCTTGTTGTTCAGGATCTCTATTCCTGTCATTTTGGATCAACTTATTGCAAGATATATCTGTGTTCTTATGCAATATAACCTCACAGATGTCATTCTAGGGTCTTTGCCATATTTTATTAATTAGGAACAAGCCACAGGTCTAGCCCACACCAGTGAGGGCCACTCGAGAGTATGAATGCAGCAGGTGGGGTGACCTGACTGACACAACCCAAGTGGCAGGAAGTCTAAACTGCTCTCTACCCACTACACCCCAGCAACTGTTGAAACACACACCCGGTCCGTCTTCATCTCCCACCCACACCTTAACACTGGGGATTTTTTAAATTGGCAAATAATAATTAGTAACAATAATAAACGTGGCACGGGCTACAGTGTGGTTATTTGATGCCTGTGTCTGGGCTGCTGCAATCGCATCAAGTACTGATATATCCTTCAGATCCCATAACCATGGCCTTGGGTGGCTCTGGTTGCTGTTTCCAAATGCAGTTCGACGTTGCTAACTGTGATAACACCAAGTGGCCATGGCACATGCTGCTTGTAACTGTATCTGTGGAACCTTTATTCTATTACTATTTGCTCCTAATTGAAACAGTCCCTCCTGAAAGGACAGGGGAGCCCCTCAGGCTCAAGAACCTCAAGAGAGTTACAAGCTTCCCAAGAGTGCCTCCCCCAGGGTTTAAAAACAGCAAGGGCCACTGGAGGCGATGAATTGCCTGCAAGCTGGGTATCTTACTCCAGGAATGTAGCTCTCGGGAGTCCTCACCCATGCTGCACTGGGCTTTTTAGTGACTCAGGGGACTCTGAGTCACCCGTGTTTCTATAAATAAATCCATCACCCAAGCTCCTGTAGGTCACCGCAGTAAACTCACAAGTTCACCAAATTAGGCTTGTCAGGGGAATCATTTCTATAGTCTGCTGTTAGTGCCCTGTCTGGAGCTTGTTCCTGTCTCCCCAGGAAAAGGCACACTTTAGCCTTCTGTCTTCATGCTTTCCCCTGGCTCTACTTCCTATCCTGTCCACAGTGTTTGGCAACTACCCTTCTCCGACAGTCAATGTTGTTGTTTTTTTGTTTTTTACTTTAATTTTGCATAAGGTACATATAAGGTAAGAAACAAAAAAATCATTCCTCCATTTTGTGGATGAGGTAAATGAGAGAAAAGACCATTTGTTCGGTTTCCCATAGCTAGAAAACAGCAGGCTTAGATTCACACCAGGCTTGTTTGATGCCGAAGTGTATCCCTGTGTCTCTTACCGCCTGGAAGACATAACTTCTCACTTTCATGGTTCCGAGACAGGCTCTACTGTAGCCTAGACTGAGAAACACTGGATTTAAAAATATACCTCTGAGGGGCTGGGAAGGTGGCTGTGCTGGTAAAACGCTTGCTGGGCAAGCATGTGGACCTGAGTGTGGGTCCAGCAGCCGAGAAGAAGCAGGGGGTGATGGTACATCCTTGCAATCCCAGTGCCGGGGAGGCAGAGGTGTGACCATCCCTAGGGCTCCCTGGCCAGCCAGTTTGACTGAGTTGGTGAACTCCAGGCCAGTAAGAGAAGCTGTCTCCAAAAACCAAGGTGATCTGGATGTGGTGGCACCATTTCCTCGATGGGAGGCCTGAGAGGCAGAGACAGGCACATCTCTGTCACTCCAAGGTTAGCCTGGCCTAAGTAGAGAAACGCCGTCTCAAACAAAAAGCCAGAGCCAACTAAGCAAACAAAACAAGAAAATGGACACCATCTTGGAACAACTCCTAGGGTTGACCTCTGACCTCCTCCTGCATGCACATACTTGCCATACATGTGGACTTGCCATGCACACGCACAAATACCCAAAACACACTTTCTTGGGTAATTTAAAGCAAAGATTTTTCTCCAGCATGCTGCGGAGTTGGCTAAGGCAGCAGTTAAGCCTTAAAATGAGGATATTCCTCTTATGGTGTATTGCTAATAATAATGACTCGGATTTTTGCATCCCCCAGCAGATCTTTCTGCTGAGATAAATAGCCCTACCTGGAGGCCGTCGCTATTATTGTTAGTTCATAAGCGAGTCGTGGCTTAAAATGTAAATTGCTCAGCAATAAAGCAAATGCAATGACATAATAATAAAAAGGCAAATCGACTCCTCCAGAAATACACATCTGTTCGGTTGAGCCGCCTGCCAGTCCAGCACAGCTGTTCCTGTTTAAAAACGAGAGATCTAAACATAATCCTTTACAGTGGAAAGTTGGGTAAGAGCATATTCGTGAAGTCTGGAAGCAGTTTGGCAATTAAGTGCGGTTTATTTTGTGTATGAGCTCCGGTGCTGCCCCCTGAATGTGCAGATGGAAAATAAGCTGTTGCCCGGCTCCCTCGAGGCGGCTGACCATGAAGTGTCGTGAAATTCAAATCTTGCTGGGGCCATGCAGGGGCTGCTGGACATGAGCTGCTCAGTTCTTCCTCTGAATTCAGGAAACGGGGATGATTGCCAAGGCACACACGATTGCTGCACTGGCAGCGTTCAGCCTGCTGGTCCCCGCGCCGTGTATCACAGAGAGAAGATCTGGGCTGGAGCCGGGAAGGTGGCTCAGCGGGAAAGTGCGCCTGGCCTCCCCGCATACTAGCACATGCCTGTTGTCCTAGCACTAGAGAGGCAGAGACCCCGGGGCTCACTGACCAGTCAGCCTAGCTGAGTCGGTGAGGTCCAGGTTCACTGAGAGATCCTGTCTCAGAATAAACAAGAGAGGGGGCAGGACGATAGCTCAGTGGTTGGGAGGACGAGCTGCTCTTTTAAAAGACCCATCTTAGTAGCCCAGCACTCCCATGGCTTCCATGTGGACACGCGCGCGCGCACACACACACACACACACACACACACACACTACAGTGTGAAAACCGAGAGAAGCCAGAGGTCGTCGACACAGGGTGTCTTCCTCGACCGATTCCCATCTCATCTTTCCATTTGCATTATTTTATGAGTCTTTTGCCTGTATGCATGTATATACACCATGTGCATGTGAGACCCACAAAGGCCAGAGGAAGGCATTGGATGCCCTGGGACTAAGTTACGGGCGGCTGTGAGCCACCATGTGGGTGCTGGGCTCCTAACATGGGTCTTCTGAAAGAGCAGCCAGTGCTCCCCACAGACATGCCCACTGATCCTGTCAGTTTTACAGCCCATGTTAACCACCATGCTGTCAGGAATGGGAGATAAAACCGGCACAGGTGCCTAGCATGCCACACACACACAGAAGCCCGGAGGACAGGCTCGGTGTGGACCATTCTTTAATTTGAGATTTCCCAGATCTTGAATTTCCCAGATTTCCTCTATTAGGCTCTGCTGGCTGAGCAGCAAGTTCTGAGGAATCTACCATCCTCGGATTAAAGGTGTGTGGTGCTGACCCTGGCTTTTCCACATTGGATTCCAGGAACCAAACTCAAATCCTCATGCTTGTTCATGAGTGCTCTGCCTAATCTCTCTCTGCCACCCTGGAAACCGGATGTTTGTGGTGTACCAAGGAGTTCCATGAGTTCACAGCCCCATCTCTTCCTGGAGAGCACATTTTAAAAAGGGGGACTAAGAGGGCTGGAGAGAGGACTCAGTGGTAAGGAGCTCTTGATGCTCTTCCAAAGGACCCAACTTCTGTTCCCGGCCCGCACATCAGGTGGCTCTCAGCCATCTGTAACTCTAGTGCCAAGGGACCCTACACTTCTGGCATCTGCAGGCATCTGCACCCACGTGACTGTGTGCACACGGGGTGTGTCTCTGGAGCAACAGTCTCAGGAAAAGTCAGAGACAGGAATATCTCAGCCCGAAGTGCAGCACCCTCAGGATGGCTGCTTCCTCTGAGCAAAGGCTCTTAATGAGCACTGGCTGGGGCTGACTGGTCTGCCACTGCAGTCCAGGTGGTAGAACTGTGGAAAATGGACCGTTGTTGCTCGGCACCCGAGTCATTAGCTTCAGCACTACCCGAGTGCTCACATGACAGGATTTATCTTAACGGGAACGCATGGTTTTCTGTTTAAAAGGCAAGCTCCCAACAGGAGAAACCTGCATGGAAGAATCCACTCAGCTGCCCTAGAAGGAGCCTTGTAATGCTGTCTCCAGAGCTGTGAGTGGCCTTCTCCAGGTGGAGAATGACAAAAGGAAGGGACGGTTTAGAAAGTCTGCTGGCTAGTTTCATGTCAACTTGACACAAGCTAGAGTTATCAAAGCAGAGACACTCAACTGAGAAGATGCCTGCTGTAAGGCAGGAACTGAAAAGTTCCTGCTGTAAGGCACTTTCTTGAGTAGTGATTGATGGGGAGGGCCCAGCCCATTGTGGGTGGTGCCATCCCTGGGATGGTGGCCCTGGGTTCTGTAGGAAAGCAGGCTGAGCAAGCCAGGAGCAAGCCAGTAAGCAGTGTCCTCCATGGTCTCTGCATTGGTTCCTGCCTCCAGGTTGCTTCCCTGTTTGAGCTCCTGTCCTACCTTTCTTCAGTGATGAACAGTGATTTAGAAGCATAGCCAAATAACCCCACCCCCAACTTGCTTTTGGCTGTAGTGTTTCATCACAGCAGTAGTTACCCCAACTAGGACAGCAGTTGGCAAGGATTTGAGATACAGCTTAATGAATAATATACAAGCATGAGAACTCGAGTTTAGATCTCCAGAAGCCATATAAAAGCTAGGCATAGTGGTATGTTCCCCAATACTAGGATGAAGGGGAGACAGGAAAGCCTTGGGGCTCACTGGACAGCTAATCTAGCTGAAACACATCAAGCCCTGGTTTGGTGAAAGACCCTATCTCAAAATATAAGGTAAGGAGCAACAGAAGAAGCCAGCCAAGGTCAACCTTTGGGCTCCACGGTAACAGACACATTCATACTATGCATACATCACACACAATAAAACATTAATAAATTAATAATAAATTAATAATAATAATAATAAATTAATAAATTAAAGAATAAAAGGAGACTGGAAAGATTGCTCAGGCATTAAGTGCACTTACAGAAGACTTAGGTTCTGTTCACAGTACTCACACAGAAGCTCACAACCACCTGTAACTCCAGTGCCAGAGGACACAACACCCTTCGCTGGCCTCCGTCGGCCCAGGCCTGCCATGTGCTATACTCTCATAAACAGAAAATAAAATCCTGACAAATAAATAAGTGAAATCAACATGGAAAGAATGGGGAGAAGAAAAAAAATAGGTTGACTTTGTCTGTCCCGAGGTCAAGTTAGGTTCTAAATTACAAATGGCCTGTGAGGGCTGCAGTGTTTGCAGAGGACTCAGTAATCAGAGGACTCTCAGGGAAGGTGTCTGGTCAATGAAGCAAAGCAGGGTTGGATGACTTGGCCAAGGCATGTTGGGAAAACCTTGCTGCTCACCAGGGACAGTGTGAGCAAGGGTACTGTTTGCTCTGAGGCCGGGGACTTCCCTCTTTTACTTGTGTGTTCTTCTCTCTATTGGACTACAATCCTGGGACTTCCATGGAAGTCACAAAAGAAGTCATTTGCCATTGGCCAGGGCAGGGGATGATGAAACTTGGCACTCTGGATAAAGCTTGAGCCTCTGCATATATTTCTGAGCTCCTGGCTCCTCTGAAGCCTTGTGAAAGAATGGATGGCTGGGCCACCTCTGACTCCAGCCCAAGTACTGTGGGGCTCAACCCTAGAAAGTTTCCAGGTGCTGCTGATCCCTCTCAGCTGAGGGCCTTCCTTTCATCAGAGGCCAAACAACACCTTCACAGTCTCTGCTTTCATTGGATCCTAAGACTCCAACTACGTCTTAGCCCCATCATGCAAAAGTGCCTTATATGACAGAAAGCCTGCTCTTAGAAGCTGTAGGTCAGCCTATCCCAATACAGATGAGATCAATTTGAAATTAAATGTGGATGAGGGCTTATGCCTGGGAATATTTGGTGGAGCAGTGAGAATAAATTGGAGAGTTTGGGGGTCTTGTCACTACTCCCTAATCATCTGGGTTCCCAAGGAATCTATACTCCTGGAGGAAATAGTCTCTGGAACCACTTTGCAGTTTAGGAAGTCCAGGAAGAGGTGAAGAGCCTCCTCTGCCTCTGTCGGGCTCATCAGCATCAATACATATGAATTAACTTCCTAAAATGCATTCCTGTGCTCAGAAGACTCAGAGGTCCAGGAGAAAAGGTTCTTGCCCTCCAAAACAGGCCATATTCTAAAGAGGAACGCACACATACACACAGAGACTCACACACAACCAAAGACTTAGGATTTCTCTGGAAGGAAAGCACGAACCTCATGAAAGATGCAATTGGTGTTTCTCGAAGGCAGTGGGCCTGAAATACACAGAAATGAATGCTTTCGTAAACGAAGTTAGATTTTAAATGCATGAGAGGAGCCAACTCTTTAAAGGAACCTGGCAGAGAAATGTTCTCCGTCTACCAAAAAAAAAAAAAAGAAATCACTTAGCAATGAAAATAACCACCACCTTATCGTTCAACCTTATTAGTATCGATTTTTCATTTTGGAGGATTGAGGGTGGGGGGCGGAATCTGAAAATGCCAGACATCGGACTTTTCTACATCCTTACTTTGAGGAAAAGCAAATGACAACTTTGTCTCTGAGATTGTTAAGAGTCTGTTGTGTGTTTTATTGGGACCATCAAAGCTGTCCCTAGAATTCCTCATAAGTTCTAGTATGATTGAATAATGATGGAGGTCTTGCCAAAGAGATGTCAATAAAAGATTTACTGTTAAATATAGGCTGAGGAGATGGCATGGTCAGGAAAGGGCTGACAGGGATCCAAGTATCATTCCCAGACTGTGTATGTGAATTTGTGTATGTGTGTTGATTTTTTTTAATGAAATTCTTGATGATGTACTATCTCAGGCTTATAACCCTGGTTCTGGGGAAGCAAAATCAGGCAAATCCCTTGGTTCACTAGCCAGCCAGCCTAGCTGAATCAATTGGTAGACTCCGGGCAAAAGTGAGATATACTGCCTCCAAACAACAACTAAAACAAAACGACAAGGTGAGCAGTGTGTAAGAATGCAAGAATGCCAGCCAAGGCTGTCCTCTGACCTACACACACACACACTGGCACCTAGGAGTGCAGGAGTACACACGCAGTATTTAAACGTTCCTTTAACCACAGCATCGTGAATGGATGGGTTGCATTAGCCACACTGTTTTGACCTCTTTGGAAATTGTTCATCCAGATACATGGCGTAAACATGGCGACTTCCGGGCATGTCCTCTCATCCTCGCCAGGGGCCAGGTGTTCCTCGATGTGAGGGCTCTCCTGAACATGTGAGCTATTTAGTGGTGGTGTGGCTCAAATTATAGGATGACAGTGACACCGGTCCAGTTGTAACAATTAGAAGTTTTTCCAGTTGTGACAAATGTTCATACAGGTATGCATGTGTGGAAAAAGAAACTAACCCCCCTTCAGGGACCGTTGTTCTGAGGCTACATGTCACTCACACAGCTAACGCTTTTCATGGACAATTCTGTATCATCTTCACAAAGCAAGGTGAACTCGCTGAATGGGATCTCGCCCTGCGACAATTGTCCATTGTGCCACAAGCAGCAGGAAACTAATGGGCTATTCACTTATTTAGTCATTCACAAAAATATGCACTAAGCATGTGTCATTGGCCAGGTGTTGAGGGGTAAGCGAGAAGAGTGAGGACCCTTCCTTTAGGAAGATGAGGGCTCCTGGGGAGAGGCAGCTGACACAGGGAAGTTTATGAATGATAAAGTATAAAGCACATCTCCGTCCCCCTAGTGCTGAGGTTATAGATGCAGGCCATGGCACCGGGATATTCGGGATGCAAACTCAGGGTCTCATGCTTGTGTGTCGAGCACTCTACTCAGGGGACGTCTGTCCAGCCTCCGGCGCAAGCCCTTGATGCGTTGTGATGTCCATCTCCGTTGGAGAGCGCAGCGGCTTTACTGATTGCACTGACTCCAATGCCACCGCCATCCAGAAATGCCGACACAGACATACTTAGAAGTGATGGCTCACCAGAGATGTCTGGGCAGCTCCCTGCCCTGGAAAGTTGATGTGTAGAATTAACAAGGTCCATCTAGTAATCCAAGCAGAAGCCACATGATTGTGAAGCCCTGGTAGATGGACCTGGTGTAAGCGCTCCTTCTCTATCCCAGGGAGCACATATACAAGGTGACTGCAGACTTCAGAGGGAATGGGGTGGCTCTTCCCAAAGATGCAGTGTGCTTGACCAGGCCATTTCTTAAATGGATAGCATGTAAAAGTGGAAAATATAACATCAGCTTTACAAAACTATCCACACAGGGATGTAAACTGGCATAAGCCAATTTGACTTGCTCACCTTCTTTTTGGTGGCTATTGACAGCTGCCAGTAACTGGACGGGGTCTAGAATTAGCTACTCTGGCCAGTCGATTAGATTTGGGTGTGAAGTTGCTATACCAAAACAGAACAAGAGCCTCCTTTTGCCTCACATGCTTCATGCACAGGGAAGATTCCCCCAGGCTGCAGAATTAGTTTGCTGGGACACAGTACCAAACAGGACTCACCGAGTATCAGGGGCCTTCCTGGGAACCAGACATTTATGTAAGTCATCTGTTATGTTAGAACAGAATAGCTTCTTGCATAACCACTGAAGAAAAGCAGCAACTTCTGCTCCCGAGTTCCTTCTAAGTGGAAGAAGCCAGAATGTTTTGTTGAGGAGTTTAAATAGAGTGCATTCTGAGATTGCTGGAAGCTATGAGGACCGAAGAAATAGCACAGGCAGGAAGCAACCTACTATATAAGTCTTTGGAACCTGCCATTGGCGTCACTTGATTATTCCTTAAGCACTGTCTATTCAAGAGGTAACGAACGGGGAGGGGAGTCTTGAAGCAATCAGAGGGGGCAGGCACAGGGGGCCACTTCAAAAGCCGATGAATGATGACAACAATCAATCTATTCCCCTCTACCTCAAGAGAAATGCTCTCCATGGCAACAGCGACTGTCCCGAAGGTAGGCAGTAATTTCCCCATGTTGGAGACCAGCCCCTGCAGACACCTTCCTTGAGTGCTACTCACCTGTGGTGCTGGGCTGATCTCTGTGGTGAGAGGGTAGCTCACACATGTCAGGCTCTTCCGGCCTCTTGGGCCTCCACCTTCCGGGTGCCAGCAGCTTCCCCTCCCCCAAACAGGAAGACTGAGACTGTCTTCCGATGCTAACAAATGTCCCCTGTCATCCCTCATGCATTCATTCATTCATTTAATGAATATTCAATGAGTCTCTACATTGCTAGCCATTCATTCACTCAATGAATATTCAATGAGTCTCTACCTTGCTAACCACCTATGCTTCCGAAGTGGACCAGCACCGGTGTAATGGTTCACCTAGGAGACAAGCCTCAGCGCATGCCTCATTATCTAGGGTGGGTTAGTTGAGGTGGGAAGATAGCACCATCCTGGGCTGGAGTCCTGGACCACTTTAAAGGGGAAAGCACTCACCTCTCCTTGCTTCCAGGCTGTGGGTGTGAGGTGAGCAGCCACCTATTACCATGCACCCCCCCACCACACACCAATGGACTGTACCCTAGAACTGTGAAGCCAGATAAAACCTTTCTCCCTTGAATTGCTTTTGTCAGGATGCTTTCTCACAGCAACAGAAAGATTAGCTAACACATCCTGTTTGGGGATTCTGATGAGCTCAGACAAACACTGAAGTAATAACTAAACCAAACCAACAAGGAAGACAGTTATACAATTTCCCTCATCAAGGCCTGATGTGTTTCATGTACGGAATTATTATTAATGCAAATAAACCTCAATTACTTAATTCTCACTATCAACATTAATTGGACTGCACCTATAATCAAAAGATTTTTTTTTCTTGGAAAAAAAAATGAACGGAGCTAACTCACATAAAAAAATAGATACATTTTAAAATATGGTAAATAAATTTAAATTTATTTTTTCCCAGCTGCCAGAATAGCATCTGCTATGTATAAATAAATGTTACCAAGTTCTGACTTATGTCAGTCACAGATTGTGGTGGTTTGAATGAAAATAGCCCAAATAGGCCCATATTGAGGGGCACTATTTGGAGGTGTGGTCTCAGATGCTCAAGCCCAGCTCAGTGTCTTCCTCTTTTCCTGCTGCTTGCCTATCTGGATGTAGAACTCTCAGCTACCTCTCCATATCTGCCTGTATACCACCATGCTTCCCTTCCTGACCTTAACAGACTAAACCTCTGAACTGTAAGCCATCCCCAATTTAATGTTTTTCATGTAAGAATTGCCGTGCTTAGACTGTCTCTTCATAGCAATAGGAACCCTAACTAAGACACAGGTCAAACAGCTACCATGAGCTAGGCATTGATTGGGTTACAGAGATGAAGCATGGAGTGAAACAGAAAAGAGCCCCTGTTCACGAGAGGCCTAGAGTCCAGCGGGAAAGATAAAATATCAGGCTGGGGACATGGGTCAGTGGGTATGGTGCTTGCCTAGCATGATTGAAGCCTTGGGTTCAATCCCCAGCATTGCATAAACTAGGTCTGGTGACACAAGCTTGTCTTAACAGCACCCAGGAAGCTTAGGCAGGAGGATCAAGAATCCTGTCCTATCCTTAGCTACATAGTAAGTTTGAAGCCAGCCTGAGCTACATGGGGTCCTGTATGGAAAAAGGAATGAGTCAGAAAAGTGAGATAAATAAGTAGTGTCATGTGTACTGTCCTCTTCTAAGTAAAAACAGACATCTTTTAGGAAGGGGGGTTCTAAATGTTTGTGGGACCTGAAATGCTCTAAGGGAGGCCAGATGTCTCCACCAGGAGGTAGCGTTTGAGTGAAGCTGTACGGGAGATGATGGAAAGATCAGGTGCTGCAGAAAAAGCATTCTCTGCAGAGCGGACATGCTTGGACACCCAGAGAGAGGACCGAGTATGTCACTGCTGGATGCTTCCCACACCAGGCAATGGAGTCAGAGCTCAATTCCAGTAGACGCTGTCTTCCTTCATGTGCGTTGTTCTCACACAAGTCTGGACACTGGTGACTCAGAATGCACAGGAGTTTGTTGGCTCATAGTTCTGGAGGCTGGGAAGTCAAGACTGACACCCAGGGAGGACCTTCTTGTTGCATCATCCCATGAGGGAAGGCAGAAGGGCTAAGTGGCCCATGGGTGCTGAACTTGCCCTCTCTGTAACACTCCTTCACAAGTCCCACTCTCTTATTCCACCATGGACATTCAGCATCAACATGGATTTTAGAGAGGACAGATCAAAGCACGACAGGCCGTGACGGGATGAAGTCACTGTAAAGATGCTAGACTTGACTCTGAGATCGGTACCCCTGGAAGTCCTATATAGAGGGATGGGGTCTAACTGAGGGTCTGAGGTCTGAGCACAGACAGGGGTATGAAACCCCTTAGAGATCAGGGGAGCTGGCAGGAGTAAGCCCTGGTCTTTTCTGCTATTTAGTCACATTGTGTGTGTGTGTGTGTGTGTGTGTGTGTGTGTGTGTATGTATTTGTGTACACCCAGTTAGCCCCCAGCATCTGCCTGTATCAACCTTCCCAGCACTAAAATCTTACATGGGTCTTAAGGATTAGAACTCAGGACCTCATGCTTACACAATAAATGTGTTAGCAAGTGAGCCACCTCCCCAGCCTCTCAGTGGGTTTTGAGACATCCTTCCCTGCATCCGACTCCAAACACTGGCATTCCTCTACTCATCTCTCTGCTCACAATGCCCACTCCTTGGTGAGCTCACATCATCCTGTACCTTCAGACTCTCCTGGGCTCTCATAACTACCTGCTGAAGCTCACCTCTGAGATATCTTACCTCAACTCCTGGGACTGTCCCAGCCTGTTCCTTCATCTTGGCAGCCTGTCCCTTCTCTCCTACTCACCTCTGACATGTCAGAGTGAATCTACTGCCCACCACCATCATAGTGATAACGAGAAAATAAGTTAGAATGGAGGAACCCCAATATTTCCATCCTCCAAGTCATCAACGGAGATGTGCCCAGGGGGCACAGCCAGGCCCTCATGGTGTCTTCAGATTTGTACACTTGCTCTTTTCTTTGTGCTGGGGTGCCAGGGTATTCAGTTAGATTGCCATTTCTCTTTCTACCACTTGTGTACATGAAACTCTCCCATGTATGTACAGAGAGAGAGAGAGACAGGGACAGGGACAGGAAGAGAGACAGGAAGAAAGGGAGAGAGGACTGATGAGCAACAGAGGGTAGAGGAAGGACCCAGATCCAGAACCTCTGGACTTCGAGGCAGTAGCTACTGCATTACAACATCAACTCCAGAAATTCATTATCAGGTACAGAAGATGGTGCTACCAAGTGCTAGTCCATTGCTCCAGCACACTGTCCAGTCCATGTCCCAGCACCCGCTGTGCTACTCATCTGAATGTGTCCCATCGGAATGTCAGGTGCCACCTGGCCTTTGAGAGATGGTGTGGGTTCTTCCCTGGTGCCTGGGAGTCAGGCCCCTATAAAAGGCCTTCTCATGCAGGCTCCGGCAAGCCTGCCATGACATGGCATGATGTCCCTCTCTTCTGGAGATGTGGGATCCGCACTGGAAGCACAATCTGGATCCTTGCTAGACAAGGAAACTTGCCAGCACTTCAACCTTGGTTCTTCTACCCTTGAGTTCTCTGAGCAGTACATTTGTGTCCTTATAAACCACCCACACCGTGGTCATCTGTTACAAGAGTGTACATGGACTGCTCAGGTCCCTTTAGAATCAGGAAAGGTGTGATGATGTCTTCTCTGCAGCCTTCCCTGAAACAATGTCTATAGATGCTGCCAAATGGCTTCTGGGGTCCAAGGTTGGCCCGCTGAGAACCACTCATCTAACCCAGTGGAATTAGAGAAAAACTCAGTTCCAAAGTGATGTGATGATATTGCCTGTTGCAGGTGACATATGGCCAGCAGCTGCAGGATGTGTGGTACCCTCCCCAGTCTCTGAGTTTTAGTATTGATGGACAGATGTGTTTTCCAAAGTCTACCAAGATCCCATAGCTACCATTCAGTGTCTGAATCAGGGTGAATGACTGCTGATAAAAGTCACAGAAACTCTACCTATAAACTCCCCACAGATGGAGGGAAGATTAAAAAATTAAAAAGCAGTTGGGAAGCCCTTTAAGCGAATGCAAATTGTACCAGGAGAATTAGTGGTTTGCTTTAAGGATTTGGTGATCAAAGACAGGCAGCCCCGACTGGCGTTTATCTTTTACTAAGCAGCTGCTTCAACTTTTGATCCCTTCCCCTCCACTGCCACCGGATGGGCAGGGTACAAGAGACACTGGTCTCGCATGGTGAGGACCTCCCTTCGCAGTGACACAGGACAGGGGTGGCCTCAAAGAGATCAAGCGTGCTTGCTGCCTTCCTGCTTACAAGGTAGGAGAGAGCCTGGAGGGATGTTAAGAATGGCAGACATCAGGAGCTGTGCAGATGGCTCAGCCTGTGGTGTGCTGGCTGTGCATGCATGAGGACCTGAGGTGAGATCCCCAGCATCCATGTAAAAAGACAGGTGTGATAGCTCATGTCTGTAACCCCAGCGCTGGGGCCTGGACATAGGAGGATCCCTGGAGTTCACTGACCAGCTGATGAAGCCAAAGTGAGTTAACTCCAGGTTCAGTGGGAGACCCTGTCTCAAAAGAGAAGATAGGGAATGACCAAGGAAGACCTCTGGCTTTCACACACTTGTGCACACACCCATATGAACATGCATACAAACACACACACACACACACACACACACACACACACACACCGAATGACACACGCTCTTACATCCTGGGAAACCTCTTTTACCTCTGCAAATTTGGAGGACAATTTCCTTTGCAGTATTCATCTATCCAAGACTATCTCAAGATTATAATAAATAAGCAACAGGGGAACCTAGGACGAGGCAGGAGCAGTCACCTGCCTGGCTGTGGGAAGGAACAGAGGAGTGTGTCAAAACACAAGCCCGCACTGCGTGATAACAAATGCTTCTGTTTGGTTGATGCTCTTATTATGTTCATAATCTGGAGGTTTATTAGTATTATCTCATAGGATCCTCAAAGCCCTGCTGGAGGATGGTGGAAGATAATACTTCATAATAGCTCTATTAAAACAGCAAAGTTAAGTAGCTTGCCTAAGATGTGGTACTTTTCACCACGGAATGGCCTTACTAGTGTTTTTCCTGTGCTAAGAATGAAAGGTGGGGCCTTCTGGGTGTCAGGGCTTGCCTTGGCTCAGCTGGCAGCATTCTGCATCTCTTATCATGTAGAATGCTCACAGGTGCTCTGTGAGGGCAGCCTGGAGCACCTGTGATTTATAAATGTGGGGCAGTGGCCAATAGGCTTAATCAATATGTCCAAAGTAAGAAACTGGTGGGGAGATAGAACACTAATGTGACCCAGGTCTGTGCACTCAGAGCCTCTTCTCAGCGCAGTTCACTTTGCCCTTTGGTGATGGCATCCATTTTGGACCCCAAGCTTCTGGAGGAAAAGGTTGTCTCAACTCCCCTTTGTCATCCTGTTTCTGAGCACAGGTGCTGCTGCAGAAAGGGCTAGTAAGGACTGAGGGATAAAGAGAGAGAGAGAGAGAGAGGGAGAAGAAAGGGGGAAAGCAAGAAAAGGTGGGAGATAGAGGCCCAAAGAAGGGAGAGAGAGAGGAGAAAGGAAGAGATGGTAGGAGAGGAAAGGAGAGGGGATAGGAAGAGGGGGAGAAGAGAAGAGAAGAGAAGAGAAGAGAAGAGAAGAGAAGAGAAGAGAAGAGAAGAGAAGAGAAGAGAAGAGGGGGAGGGAGAGAGGGAGGGGAGAGGGAGGGGGAGAAGGGGAAAGAGAGAGGGGGAGAAGGAAAGGGAGAGAGGGAGAGGAGGAGAGGGAGAGGGGGAGAGGGAGAGGAGGAGAAGGAGAGAAGAGTGAGGAACCAGTCTGTTTGATGTTTTCGGTCTTCTCCAATGAAACAGAAAGGCAGCCTGCACTCATGCCATGACTGTCCCTGGTTATGGTAATGAATACGTAAGTGGTACCACAGGTCTCTCCAATCCCAACTCTTCTTTGAGAATCTTGAGGCAGTCTGATTCTGAAGGGTAGACGGCATAGCCCGAATAAGTTTAACTAAGCTTCCAGCTTTAAAGGAGACTTGGGTGGGGCTGGTCAGCAGCTTGTACTCTCATAACCTCTGGGGCTGAAGGAGGGGTGGGCGTGTCTCCTGGAATCAGAGAAGGAGTTGCATGGCTATTGTTGCTGCTCAATTGTCACCAAAAAGGAACAACTTACTCCAACTTCTCTGCTCTGGTCCTTCAGTTCCCTGAGGGTCCTCACTGCTCCAACAGTAAGCCCCAGGGATAGAATAGCCTTGATTCAAAAATATCAGCCTCTTGGGAGGGATGACAGTATAGCTGAAGGGACAACTCAGAGATCTCCTAAAAGAGAGAGACCAAGGATATTCAGCAAGATGAAAAGGAGGAGGAAGTGAGCACTGGCGAGTCAGAGAAATATCAACCCCAAGAACATCACAGTTAAGCTCTTCCTGTAGGGAAGAAACCTTAGGCCAGGCTGCACCTAATGTGGGTCCCCAGCAAAGACACCACAGTGCTTCATGGGAATTCATCCTAATAGTTTCTAGCCAGCCGGGGCCCACACAGGCTGAAACCCAGTCCCTTCTCTGCCCTGGGCACTCCCAGCAGCCAGTGAGATGGAGATGCCCTTTCCCCAAGGCCAACATCTAACACCACTTTCACTGTGTGAAAATCCCATAGTGTTGGCAAGGCCCTCTTAGCAGACTCATCCTTTTAGCACGTGAGAGTTTTCCAAACTTATTTTGACAGATGAAATTGCGGATAATTAGCTTGGCTCTGCCAACTTGAAATTACCGAGGATGATTTCTATGGCTGTGTACTTGAGTTTCTGAGAGATAATCTAAAATTGAGAAACAGGCCAGTATTATCCTCATCTTACCCCTCCAACATGTCCTCACAAGTGTGGAAGAGAACTCTGGCCATAGATGTTTATGATAAAGGCAGGGCAAATGTGCCTCTCCGCTAATACCAGGCAGCCTGGATGTGCTCAAGGGAGTAAGATTGAGAATTATCCTTGCTTAACCGCCTCAGCATAAGCCTGTAAGAACGTGATGCAAGAATCCAGCTGCTGCTCAGGCCTCAGCACCTGCAGCTCCCTCCCTCCCTCCCGAAGACAGCCACAGGCTCGGATGCTATGGGTCCCCAGCTCACAGGCAGGGCCAGGAGCCCTCACCTGGGAAGTGAGTTTGCACCAGAGCAGATACACGGGATCAAAGAGTCTGCCACACGCTTGCACTGTGAAGCTTTCCAGGTCCTCAGAAAGACACACAAACCAACCCTGCTTCTGTCCTAGGGGCCCTAATCTCTCCCCTCAGAGCCCCTGGCATGCTATCTGGTGTTGGATCCCAATCTCCACCAAGCTGTTGTCTGTCTGTCTCTGTTGGCTTGTGGTTTTAAAACCTCTTCTGATGGACTCCCTACTCCCAGTGGTCCAGCTCAGCATCATTCTTGAACCCCCTGTCCAAGACCTTTCACAGCCACTGATGCAGGCAGATCTCATATTCTCAGCTCTGAGCATTCCTTTTGACTCTGAACCAGATTGGCACCTGGAGGGCAAAGAGTTTGTGGTCAGCCCTGTCTCCATCTCTCCAGTGACTTCCAGGGTGAGGAGCTTTGGAAGTTTGTTTCTTTGTCTGCCACGTGCAGGCAACCTACCTGTTAATATCAAAGTAGGGGGACAGCCATCCTGGCCTCCCATCACCCCTCCCTGGGCCAGTTCCCTTTATCCCTTGACAATGTTTTTCCTGTGAAGGTGAAGGTGTTTCTTTCCCTCCTCATGTGCCCCAGTCCGCCCAGGTCTTGTAACAAATACCACACACTGGGACGCTTCGGCAGCAAACACTTCTCTGTTTTCTAACTGTGTTATTTGTGGTGGGGATGTGGGGGCAGGGGTCAGAAGATAATGTATGTGAGTCTTTCGTCCCATGCTATCACAGGGGTTCTGAGCACCTAACTCAAGGTGTAAGGCCTTTCCCCCTGAGCTGTCTCACCAGCCCAACAGACCCTTTGTCCCACCATGCTGGAGGCTGGGCGTCTGAGATCAGAGTGCTGGCATGCTGGGATTTCTAGAGCGACCCTCAGCCTGCCTTGTGCATGGCTACTGTCCTAGTGAGGGATACTGCTGCCGTGAGGAGACAAGTGGGCAAAGTAACCTGGTGAGGAGAGGGTTCACTTGGCTTGTGTTTCCATGTTTCCATATCACTGTTCTTCATCAAAGAAGCTCAAACAGGGCAGGGGCCCGTGGGCAGGAGCTCATGCAGAGGCCATGGAGGAGTAGATTTACTAGCTTGCTTCCCATGGTTTGTGCAGCCTGCTTCCTTATAGACCCCAGGACCACCAGCCCAAGCGTGGCTCCGCCCACAGTGGGATGGGCCCTCCTACATAGGTCACTAATATAAGAAAATGGCCTGCAGGCTTGCCTACCGCCCTATCTTATGGAGGCATTATCTCATTTGAGCCTCCCTCCTTTCTGGTGGTTCTAGGCTGTGTCAAGCTTGTGTCACAACTAGCCCAGCACAGCTACCTTCTTGCTGTTTACACATGGAAGATGAGAGGAGGGGGAGGGCAGTGGGGGGATGGAGGGGGATGGAGGGCAATGAAGGGGGATGGAGGGGGAGAACATACTGTCTCTTCCTCTTATAAGAACATTGTGATGGCTCATATTATCTGGTAGGACCTAAAATTACCTAGGCAACAAGCCTTGTTGACAGGACCTGCTGGCACTTATCTACCTGGTAGGACCTAAAATTACCTAGGCAACAAGCCCTGTTGACAGGTTCTGCTTACACTGAAAACTTCCCACGGATCATGGAGTTGAGGGGCTGGACCCATTCCTGGATGATCCTTTTTCCGGTCTGTCCATTCAAGGAAGGGTTGTATCCTCACATCTGTCCTCCACAGCTGCAGATAGCCTGAGGTCACAGAGGCAGGAGCAGGGCTGGGCCCAGCACCTGCTCTCAGGCTCTCCCCCCACAAGTCTCTACTGTCCCCACCATTCTCCACTGAGCAGAGATGGCATCGAGGTCACCAGGGAAGTTACACCCTTGACTGCTGTCTGTGTGCTGTTTGTGTTCAGAACAATCAGGCTCTCCTATAAGCATGGAGGTGGCTTCCCTGGTCGATTTCATCCTCCATAAACTTTGCCTAGCTGCTGTCTCCCAGCCCCGGCCTCTGCCACAGTGCCCTGGCCCTGCCTCCCTATTAGAACACAAGTAACAGTGTCTCTTGCAGCTCCTGCCAGATGTGGCTATCTCCCAAGAATTAACATCAGAAACCAGTTAAAAATAAGAGCCTATTTTTTCTCCTCCTCCATGCTATTTCTGTCTTCCTTGGGTGTGTGTATTTGGAATATGATGAGTGCAGCACTCCTGTGGTTGAGCTACTCAGCAACAAATGTCTACTAGATATCCATAAGAGAAAGGCAGACCTGGTGTTGGAACCCACAGGAGTCAGTTTGCACCCTGAACAGTGAGAACAGATGCTTCAGGCGTGTCCAAGTGCATTGGTCCAAGGCTACCTGGGAGAGTAGTGTAATGAAGGTCCCAAAATGGTAAGGGATACAGGAAAAGAGGGCCACGTAAGATCAAGAAGGCTATACGACTTGCATTCCTGAGAAATGTTCACAGCAGGAATGGGGAGAACACTTGAGGTAGAGAAGATGGTTTGGGCCTGAATTATGTCAAAGGCAGCCCCCCCTTACTTGTTTATTTTTTTATTGTTCTTTCTTTATTTTCCTTGTGTGTGTGTGGAAGGTGCTCTCATGCAGGCCAGAAGGAAGCCTGTGGGTATTGGTTCTTCTCCTTCACAACACGGGTCTGGGAGATCAAACTCAGGTCATCAGGCTTGGTGGCAACCACTTTTACCCACTTAGCTCTCTTTCTGCCTCAAAGGTGGCTTTTATCAAAGCTTCCAACAGGCAGATGCTGAACTTTCCTTATGCATTTTTAAACACACAGACAGACAGACAGACACACATACACACAAGCACGCACACACAAATGGGAAGCAATTTTAGAATGTTTCTGGCAGGACCTCATCATTACAGTTCATTCTCACTTCTTAGACATGGCGCAGTCTTAAATAAAGTGATTCAATACAACAAATCCAGCAGCATGCTGAAGTCAATGCTTGGTGATGAGTGAGCTTCATCCTGTAAAGGCCAGGAATGTGTGACTCAGTATGCCAAGAGATCAAAGGACAAATGTCACATGATCTGTTCCATAGCTGCTGAGAGAGTGGTCAGTAAACTTCGATATTCATTCATAACTTAAGAGAAGAAAGAAAGAAGAAAGAAAGAAAGAAAGAAAGAAAGAAAGAAAGAAAGAAAGAAAGGAAAGAAAGAAAGGAAATCTTTTATCAACTGGAGACAGATCAAAATACCCCCAGAACTAAAAATAAGAATGATACTTGATGGTAAATATGGTAGCATTCCAGAGACATTCAAAGATGGGCGCCTGCCATTCATCTATTATTTAGCATGATGTTTTCAGTCTTTGTCAATGCAGTAAACAAGAAGAAAGTCGGCTTAAGAAGAAGAAAAAAAATAACACTCAGTATCTGCAAAAACTAGGGCCCTCTATATTAAAACCTAAGGAGAGTTATAAGTAAAATCTTAGAACTTAAAAAAGAATTCAAAAAAGTATATGGGTACAAGATTCATGGTAAAAAAAAAAAAAAAAAAGTTCTATGTCCTTTTATAGGACAGACAATATATTAGAAAACAGGGGGGAAAAAAGCCTGCTGATTTTTGTGTGTGACTTCTCTGTGCTACCACTTTGCTATGTGTGTGTATCAGCCGTGGGAGTTCTCTGCTGGATCTTCTTTTTTATGTGCAGAATCGTCTCACCTGAAAACACATCCCTGTTTGTACCCCTTTATCTCCTTCTCTTGTCTTCTGTGATGGCTACGGCTTCATGCAGTATGTTGAGCAGGTGTAGAAAGAGTGGGCATTCTTGCCTTGCCCCTGACTTTAGCGCAAGTGCTTTGCGCTAAAGTCTTCTCCATTTGGAATGTTCACCTCTATGTAAGCCCCAAAGGGGGCACATGTGCTGTGGGCTGGCAACTCCACCCAGAATCCTAGGCCCCAGAATTTTCCCCCGTGCTCCTAAGGAGCTACCCTGTGTATGGAGATGGCCCCTGGGCTGTTGTTTAATCTCGGGAGGAAAACGATTTCCATGTCTGTACAAAGGAGAAAGGATAAAATGCCCCTATTTGTAAGCTGTTATTTCATTAAGGGAAAAAGCTACTAAAATTTCTCAGAAGACTGACAGCAAAAGACAGCAACCCAAACAACCACAGACTGATGCGCAGATGAGCAAAAGCATGTGCTACCATTGGCACGCTGCTTGATAGAATAAAAAGAAACCTGCATTGAAGAACACCTAGCACATCCCTCAAAAGCCGTATCTACCTGAGTTCTTTTGCCGCATTGCTGAGAGTGAGACAAATATGGAAAAACCTCACCAAGAACCAAATGTTTTTGTATTTTTCTGTTACGTTAAGGCAGCTTAGAAACACTGTGTATGTGATCTATTCGAGAGTTGGCAGTTGTGTGCATACATTCACCTCCTGAATACAAAGAGGACAAAATGCGTTCAGCTTAGAACTTTGCATTGACATCCCAGCGCAGCTCCAGGCCAGGTGTTGTCATAACAACAAATGGTGATGTGAAATGTAGATTCTGCCTTTCCCCTGATTGAAACCCTGGAGGACCATGGGATATTTTGTATTGGTGATGAGCCTGTTAAAGTTCAGATGTGTTATTAGACATCAGTTGTGTGCCTAGCAGGAAAGAAAGAAAATGTATGATGTATGAGGCCTCCAAGATGAGACTCATGTGAGGTTGTAGGAAAGCTTGTCCGTTCTGGTTATGAAATTTTCACACTTAAAATTCTCTCTGAGTCTGGCAGCCCTGTAATAGGGCCTTCCTGTCGTATTGGGGAAGCAGTGGCCTTGAGGCAGCGTAGGCAGCGCAGGCTGGCTAGTTCAGGGGCAGGCTTCTCTACTCCCTAAGGCTTACGTTGTTTACAAATGTGCAGAACAATAAGGGGTGTGCATGCTGAGGAAGGGTGTCCCTAAGCATGTGTGTGTAGCTAGGTAGGTAGGAGAGAGAGGGGGGTGGGCGAGGGAAAGAGAGAGAACAGAAATATTTGTTCGTTTTCCTGTTGATTAGTTGGCCTGTTGGCTGGTTTCTTGAGACAGGGCCTTAGGCCGTCACTGTAGACTGGCCTGGAAAGAGCGGCAATCCCCTCGCCTCAGCCTCCCAAGCACCGAGGAGATAGTTGGAGATGTACAGACGCGTGCATGCATGTAAGGGCCAAGGTCAGCCTCTGGTGTCACTTCTCAGGAAGCCATCCATTCTTGTTTTTTGAGGCGGTTTCTCTCATTGGACAGAAGCTCTCCAATTTTGCTAGCCTGTCTGGTCAGCAAACCCCTGGGAGTCATCCTGTCTGAACCTGCTCAGCTCCAGAAGACAGAGATTCGTCATAAAGAGTTGGCACGTAATATTATGGACGTTTCCATACCTCCCCATCCTCAGGGATAGTGACTAGCTAGGGATCCAGGATAGGAGATGGGAGTATCCTAGTCCAAGCTGGCCAGCTCAGGAAAACCCAAGAGAAGGCCATGGTTTTGGCCTAAAAGCTACCAGACAGATGCAGTTACTGTTTACTTGGAAAGGGACCAGCATTTGGATCTATGCAGTCTCGAGTGTAGGCAGATTTTATTTTTTTTTAAACCAGCATGCTGTTGATATCAAACCAGACAGGAGGCAGGGAGAGCCTCTGGAGCCATGGGCCGTACAACCTTCAAAGTCCCTCTCATCCTACTTCCGCTTGCCAGGCTCCAGCTGCTGAATTCTCCCCAGCTCCACCGCAGTACCACAGGCTGAGAACCAAGCACTCAAAACATGACATGGTAACTGTGTTTCAGATTCAAAGCCTCACAAGAATCTGTGAGCTGGAGGAGACATATGCTGTGATGCACAATCCTAAGGGCCTTGGCTGCCATGACAGCACTGTGTGTCATCATTTGGGCTCAATGGACAATGACCAAGTTCACAGATCAACAGAGCAGGTTTGGGCTATGCTCAGCTCCACAAAGGAGGTGAAGGGAGACTGACAGAATGATGGGGTGGTGTTGTTCTTCAGGGAAGTTCCCGGATGGCACATCAGCAGAGGGATGAGGAAGAGTGAACCCTGGAAAACATTTCAGAGGGATTCAAGAGAGATGGAGGTGTGTGCCAAGGAGTGCTGAGAAGAACAACGGGGCCTAGCTGGGGTTATTACCCATGAGACAGACTACCCGACAGAACAGATTCTTAGCCACATTCAACAAAGGTCTTTTAATGTTACTTATTCCTTCCCATGTTTCCCTGCGCTACCTGTCCTTCCATCCCCCACCCCAGTTCACCCTTCCTATTCTGTTGTTCTTCGTTCCTCCCTCATACCACCCGGATTCTCCCAGTCTGGCCTTGAAATCCCAACCCTAGGTGAGTAGATGTGGCAATTGATGGCTATTGGAGGAGGAAGAGTCAGGTTTCTTCAGGGCTGCAGCTCCGAGAGGCTACTCATGCTCCGGTAAATGGTCCCACACATGGGCATGTGCAGACAGTCCTAGGCAGACTCAAACTCAGTGGGCTTGAAGTTAAGAGGCACATGAAGTTAAGAGGAAAGAGTGATGGAGAAATGGGAATGAATTAGAGGGAAAAGAGTGAATGGAGGTGATCAAAACACATTATTTGTGCATGAAATATTCAAACAACAAAATAAATGTTTGAAAAAACACAACAAGCACTGTTTTTAGTGCATATACCAGTGTCTGAAAAAATGAAAGTGATTCTAAGAGCCAAGTGCCAAAGAAGAGGTGAGAAGCTATCTTAGTGACCGAGGGGCTAGTGGTTTTATTGCATGAAAGGGTACAGTAATTGAGGTCTTGGGTTCAAGAGAAAGGGATAATAAGAAAAGTCTCACATGATGCCAGGATGCTGGAAATGCTAACACTATCCATCCCATAAAAGATGGAGAGAAAAATACTTATATACTTAGTAAGATGGTTAGCTCCAACTGTCACATAGAAGCTAGAATCACCCCTAAAGAGAGTCTCAATTCATAAGGGATTGTCTAGGCTGGGTTGGCTTATGGGCGTGGCCTATGGAGAATTTCCACCATTAAGTTAATTGTTATGGGAAGGCTCAGTGCACTGTGGGCAGCACGATTCCTTAGGCAGAGTTCCTGAACTATGTGACAATAGAGAAACTGAGCTGAGCATAAACAAGCAAGTGAGCACGGACGCATTCCTTTTTCTCTGCCCGTGACTGATGGTGTGATGTGACCAGCCGCTTTAAGCTCTTGAAAGTCCCTGCTGTGACAAACCTGGAATTCTAAGCCAAACAAACCAATGTTTCCCCCAAGTCACCTGTCACCAGAGTATCAAACCAGGTCATTTAGGAAGATGAGATGCTGAGTTGCTTGATCTGGATCCTCAGAAAGAAAATGGCTGGAAGCAGGAGAGATGGCACCGTAGTTGAAGAGTGCATACTGTTCCTGCAGAGGGCCTGGGTTCAGTTCCCAGCTTCCATGTAATAGTTCACAGCCACCTGTAACTCAGTGTCAAGAGAGCTGATGTCCTCTTCTGGCCACTATGAGTTCTACATGTACATGCATATGCACACACATGCACATAAAACCCTCATACACATGAAATGAAAAGAAATCTATTTTTTTCTAATTTAATTAATTTTTTAAGAAACAGAGGAAATGAACCTATGAAGGTTAATTCCAAGTATGCGCTCTTACAGCAGTTCAGGATTCAAATCTATACCACCCACATTACTCTAGAATATGTTCAGAAAGCAATGACATCTATGGAGAATCAGGAAGAAATACCAGGTTGCTAGAGCCTTTCCCCCTCAGTCCAGGCCACACAGAATTCCCAGGCTTTGCTGGGAGTGAGCCCTGATCTCCAACTATAAATGCACCCTCCCATGCCCCCCCAAATACAAATGCTGATCATGTATAAGGGTCAACAACAATAATAAAATAGCCTGACCCTTCCTCCTCAAGAACTAGCAAAAAGATGGCATGATATATTTATAATAATTAAGTAGTAAAACAGGTCATTACAAAACAGGATGTGGCAGACATTTCATGAGGGAAAGCAAGGAAGATTCTAAAAATAATGCAACAGAATTCCACTATAAAATAAGAACAAAGCCCAAGTTTGGGGTGATAATTTGGTAATTCGGAGAGCAGATAGATAGATCAGGTATAAAAATGAAAGATGCAAATGATAGCTAAGATAACATCAAAGATGAACTAGGAAGGCTCAGTTTCTTTTTAATAGGAACGAACTAGAGAACAGAGAGAATTATGATGGCGGTGCCCTTCCGGCCATCAGTTTGGCAGCGATAGGTATGTACAGTAGGCTGAGTTATGGCTGCTCAGAGATCTGAAGCTCTGATCTTTGTTGGTGAAATGAATTTAAAGATCTCAGCACAATGGTAGGAAAAGCCTGCTTTGTACAGCTGGTTCCTAACCACAGCCCCAGGTACCCATATGAGGAGGAGGAGGAGACGGCACTTTCATACAAAGATGCTCAAAGAATGAGATGTTAACGCTGAACCCAGAGAAATCGGGAGGGGCTGGCTCCTGAGGGTAGACTGAGGCACCATTAAATACAGGGTGCTGGCAGCCAGAAACCCACAGATAAGGAAGAACAGACTCTCTCGAGCTTCCAAACAATTCTGCTGAGGCTTCGTTTTGGCCAAAGATTCTGATCTGTAATTTTAGATCTTCAGAATAGATGCAAAATCATTTCTGGGGTGTGTGTGTGGGGGTGTCTGTCTGTCTGTCTATGTTTGTGTGTGTGTGTGTGTGTGTGTGCGCGCGCGCGCGCGCGTGCGCACACATCTGGGGACAATCTCAGGTGTCATTCTTGTTTTTGAAAACAGTCCCTTACAGGCCTGGAACTATCAAACAGGCAAGACTGACGGGCCAGTGAGCCACAGGAATGCACATGGCTTTGCTTCCCGGCCACTAGAATCACACATACACCACCATGCCTGGATTTTTTATTTTTTTAACATGGATTCTGGGACGGAACCAGGTCTCATGCAAAGCAGGCACTATGTTGACTGAGCCATCATCCCGCTCCAACTTTCTGATGTTTTAACCCACCAAGTCTGTAGCAATTTAACTTAGTAATTTTAAATGCACATGTGATAAAGAAGCCTACCAATAGAGTGAATCATATGAAAGAGAAACCGGAGAAAGAAAATTTATACCAAACTTTAAGCTCAAGATTAGATTAACAAAATCTCTGTTTGTAAATCTATATTAAGATGTAAAAAAAAAAAATTGCAAAATCAATCTAAAAATAATCTTGCCATTTAAAAGGCAGAATTCTTTGGACATAATTTATTAATTTTTTTGTTTATGAGTGTTGAGCCTGCCTGTATGTCTGTGTGCGTTGTGTGTGTCTGGTGCCCACCGAGATCAGAAGAGGGCATCAGATCCCCTGGAACTGGAGTTACAGATGGTTGTGAGCTGCCATGGAAATGATGGAAACTGAACCTGGGCCCTCTGCAAGAACGGCAGTGCTCTTAACTGCTGAGCCATCTCTTCAGCCCCTAGCGAAAGCACCCCAAATAAAATCAAACAAGTATCAATACATTGGAAAGGGAGGAAAAAAACAAACTATCATTATTTCAAAGCATAACCATTGATTTGGAAAAGGCAGTTAGTCTTCTTGCAAAATCATAACACTAAATTGTGAATTTAGCCATTTTGCTGAGCATAAGCTCAGATCTATAGAAATCGATTGCACATATCAGCCAATGCAATTAGAAAATGCAGTTTTTGAAAAGATACCATGTAAAGACTTGCAATAAAAAGCTAAAGGTACCTGGGAATAAAACTTTATGGAGAAATTTCTGAAACTTTATTGAGAGACATAAAGAAGAAAGATCTAGAGAAAGGAGTGTGTGGGTGATAGGTCCTGTTCATTAATGCAAAGTCAATATTATAAAAAGAAAATGCTGCCAAAGCTTTACATAATTTCAGTCATAATCGCAATAGAATTTTTCATGGAAATCTTATGTGCAGAAGGGAGGAGGAAAATAAAAAGAATACGGGCTGGGAATGGGGCTACCCAAGTTTAACCTCAGCATTCAGCAGGTAGAGGCAGGTGGATATCTAAGAGTTTAAGGCAACACTGGGCTATTCTGTAGGACCTTGTCTCAAAAAAGCCAAAACAAAATAACAGCACAGAAAGAGCAGTATAGAGAGGGGGGTTTCCTCCCTAGATAGCCAGGTACTGTGAAGCTGTATGATTAAGGCAATGTTTCAGACATGGAGATACAAGTCTGCCGTCAACAACTCCAGAGATGGAGGCAAGCGGCTCATTTAAAGTTGCCCCCTGTTATATAACCAGCTTGAGACCAGCCTGGGCTCAGAAGTGAAGTGATGTGATATGGAGTCAGAAGCACACAAACAGATCGGTGAACTGAAACAGGGTACTCGGATTTTAACACACTCACATACCTACACACAGACACACACATACAGATACACACGCATAAACACACACACATGTATAGACATACACACATCACACATTCATAATAGGCATGCTATCCCAAAGTGCTGAGAAATATCTTACATTCAGAATTAAATCTAGCCTGACATTTTTCCATTCAAAGTTCATTTCCTGTTCATCTCAAAACACAGAATCCACCCCAAGTTAAAAAGAAAAAGAGAGAGAGAGAGAGAAAAACAACAACAACTAAATATGAAGAGGTTACAACCCAACAGGAAGGAGAATACCTTCAAGAGACCAGGAAAGGGCTGGCTGTGCAAGCGACAAGGCTGTGTTGGATCCAGTGAGCTCACAGGCAAACTCTGGGAATGGTTGCACATGTGTGTAATCCAGTGTTGAGGTGGCAGAGACGGGTAGACCCCGAGGCCTGCCAGGTCTAGCCTACTTGGTGAGCTTTGGGCCAGCGGGTGACCCTGTCTCAGAAAACAGACAGACGGAATGCGAGGAATGATAACCAAGGCTGTCCCCTGGCCTCCACAGCAAGCACATCCACACCCCTCTTACACACGTGCCTCACGCTAACACACACACACACACACACACACACACACACACACACACACACACACTTTCTCTCTAAAAACAAACCCTGGCAGCTTCCCATCTAGCACATTAAAAATACCCAGAGAGAAAAAAACAAGCAACCTGTGCAAGACAAGGTAAAGCGCAGAAACAGGAAACTGGCCACCTACAACTCTGTTTAAAATGTCTACCTCATTAGCAACCAGGG
This sequence comes from Psammomys obesus, assembly GCF_907164565.1. Lineage (NCBI taxonomy): Eukaryota > Metazoa > Chordata > Mammalia > Rodentia > Muridae > Psammomys > Psammomys obesus. Next base: position 20,121,718 of record NW_026591598.1, on the reverse strand, counting down.
AGATGTGTGCTATGACAGAGATCTTTTCAATGAAGCACAAAAATGTCCAAGGCTGATACGCTCTGAACAAGACTGACGAAAGTCGATGATGGGGGGGGGGGGACTGACACGGATGCAATGAGGTGGGGGTCCTATCCTTTCTGTAGAACAACCGAGCCAGTATTAGAGAGGGCCACACCCAGCCTGTGCTTGCTTTAAATCACATTATCTATTTGTGTGCTTACTGTGGGGGTCAGAGAAGAACTCAAGTGGCGAGTCTGTTTACTCTTTTCCAAGTGTGTCCCGGGAATTGAACTCAGGCCGTCAGGCTTGCTAGCAAGCCCCTTTCCCTATTGACTTGTCTTGTCATTCCCCGGGGACCCCTTCTCGTTCTTATCAGTTCTACGTCCCCCAAATGTATCAGAGGATGAGCTGCTGGTGCTTACTGAGCTGCTGGTGACCAGAAGGACACTTCCCGAGATACTAGCTGTAACTGGAAAAGAACATTCTTCCCATGCTTGGGAGAGGGAAGAATATACAAAACAAAAAAGATAATTTGTAGCGCATACACAATGCTCAAACTGTACAGCTATTGGGCTAGGGCTGGAGCTTAGTAGGGGAGAGTAGACCCGATGCCCTTAGGACTGGAACTATCTGGGCACGCAGAAGTTGGCATGCAATGTCCTTGCTTCCTTGCCCCTGGCTGGCCAGGGTTCCGCTTGGCTTGTTCTCGGTTCCCCCCGTGCCTCAGCTTCAGCAGGTGAGGTAGCACAGTCTTTGACTGCCCCACTATGGCCTTGGTCACTTCCAATATCACCTCCACTTTACCTGGGGAACGTCTCCGCTGTGCCTTAGATCAGCTCCTGAGGGAGTCCACGGTACAGGTGCGTCCATGTTGCCCTGTCAGTCTGGAAAAAAAAAATGAGAAGAAGAAACACCAGATGCAAGTGAAGGGGGAAGTACCGCAAGCAGGCGACAGAAAGCAGAGCTGAGGGGCAGAGTGAAGATGGGCAAGGAAGACGAAGTGCCTGCCAGAGTCGTGGATCAGGTGACATCCTAAGAGGCAGAGCCCAGCTGTGGAGCCCCCTCAGCCCTGGGACTGGCTGGTGTCTGTCTGTGGCAGTGTGTCTTTCCCACCCCTCCTCCTCCTGATCCTGTGCCATGCTGGGTCAGATCCCACGGGAATGTCACCATTCCGTATTCTCATTCCAGACATGTCCACAGAGTGGGGCTTGGCACAGATGGATTCCGCTGTGACAAGAAATATTACTGAATGTCACTAGAGAGTGATTTCTTGATACAGCATGAAATAACAGCCTGGCTTCCCTCAAAGTGAAATTTTAGAAGAGAATTAAAACACATTTGCCTTGGCAGGAATATATATAAAAAAAATAATGAGTGTTTGAAATTTTAATTGTATCTTATGTAAACACACACATACACACACAATCCCAATAATTCTAAACATCTCAGGCACGGTCACTGCACTGAGGTGGCAACACTCAGCATTAAATAAGCTTTTTACAACTTTTGAAGCCTGAATCCATCACGCTTGACCGCCATGTGAATGTCACTGTTATCGGAGGCAAAGGCACCATCATTCTCGCTATTTCCCTGGCTGCTGATGGGGGAGAGAAAGGCTTGCCTTGATTTTGCCTCCTTACCACCGTGAATAAGACATTCCCCAAGGAAACCAGCTGTGGCTCCTTCATCAGTGGTGTCTGTCTCTCGACTCGCAGTCCATGGCAAGCGTTGGTTTAAATGACTATCGGGATGACAGCCTGAGCTGGCGACCCCTCCCAGCTGGCTGACGTAGATTCAGGAGACAGATGGCCCACTCTAGGCACAAACCATAGACATCCCAGTGGGGAGCAGTCTCAATCTTTGTGACAGGTTGAAAATCACCTAGGGGACAAACCTCTGGGCTATGACTTTGAGGGAATTTCTAGGTTGGGCTAATTGGGGTAAAAAGACCCACCCTGAACACAGGCAGCAGTATCCCATTGGCTGAGGGCCTGGACGACAGAGCAGGAGAAAGCTGGCTGAACACCAGCGTTCTTCCCGCTTTGCTTTCTGACTCTAGTTGCCATGTGACCGCCTCACACTCCTGCCACCCAAACTGTGAGTCAAAATAAACCCTTCCTCCCTTAAGTGGCTTCTTGTCAGTCATAGCAATAAGAAAAGTAAGACGATCTTCCAGGCCATTGGAAATATCATCATCTGCAATGGAAGTTAGAAAACATCAGTAGGAAAGATTTACTCTCTAGGCTCCACCTGTCCCAGGACATGGCAGGTGTGCATTAAACAATAGGACCACGAACACCTATGTATGGAATACCTATATTCTATCTATCTATCTACCTATCTACCTATCTATCTATCTATCTATCTATCTATCTATCTATCTATCTATCTATCTATAATATAGTTTATAATATCTATATTCTACACGGAATATCTATATTCTGTCTACGGAATACCCACCCAGGGAAACTAGGCCCAACAGAGATGAGCAGATGTGTAATAAAACCTTGTGAAAATCTTTCCAAAGCCAGTATCAAAGAGATGTTAAGAGCTCAACAAAGTCCGGTGTATCTGAGTTCAGACTGGGACTCTACTGTGTCAAATGTCTAAGCTCATGGGCCAGTTTGTGTCTTCTTGAAGCCTTGCCATCATCTCCGTGGCAAAATCTGAAGCTGTGCAGCTCCATGTTGAGGAGTGAGCGTGCAACGGCATCACACCGTGTTGGGTGCAGACTCGGCACTCGGGCGGCAGTGGCTGGTACACCCATTATTGCACCAGGGAGCCACCAGAGCACCAAATTCTGCCTCTGCCTTTGGCACATTTTTTTCAGGTGGGGAAGGAATTCTGCCCTGGGTACAAGGAAAAGGATCTTGGAGATCAGGGAAGCCGTCAGACTTTATGAACATCAAACGAGGAATTTGCCTCGAAACAGCAGAGCTCAGAGCTTACCCTGGAGACAAGTCCGTGGGCGTTTCTGGCTAGTGGAAGAAAGTTGTCATCAGATCTGGCTCCTAACTGGATGCTCCCCAAGCAGCTTCTTATCAGAGATGCTGAGTGGGACAGGCTAAATGCCTCTCCAAGTTCTGAAGCCAGCCTTTCTCCCAGGAGGAATCATGGGGTCTGTTATGGGCTCATTCCTAAGCCTCCTGGGTCGCTGCATGAAGAGCAGGCATGCGCAGAAGTGCTGAACAGACAGGGGAGGCTGTGCCTGTGTGAGCACCTCCACACTGGGAACCGCCTCCCTAAGCCAGCCTTCTTGTTTGTGTTTTTGTTTGTTTGTTTGTTTGTTTGTTTTGGACAGAGTCTCCTGTAGCCCAGGCTGGTCTCGAGCTCTCTATTTAGCAGAGAAAGACTTTGAACCTGTATCCTGCCTCCACCTCCTGATCCCGGGATTATAAGCAGGCACCAACACATCCATTTTTATACTGTGCTAGAGATGCAACGCCTAGCCTCCTACACAGTAATAGCTCTCTGGAAACTGATCCATATTCTCAGCCCCCTTCCTATGACCTCTCAACGAACACCCCCCCAACACACACACACACACACACACACACACACACACACACACACACACCAGACCTGTTAATGAGCTGAAATGGTCGACAGGTACTCAGTGAACACAGCCGATGCTGGAATTCTCCCTCCTGCATAAGGATGATTTTGTGGAAAGAGGTTTGGAAGTTCTCCATCACCCTGAGGGTGATGGGGTGACCTGCATGTACTACTATACCTGGTTTATACGGGGCTGGAACTCAAACCCAGGGCTTTGTGCGTGCTAAGCAAGCTCTCTACCAACTGAGCTACATCCCCAGCCCCCAAGCACACTGAGGCCAGATGACTTCTCAAAGTCAGTCAGCAGGCTTTTAGTGCTGGCCCTCTGAAGTTGTAACTCTCTCCATCCTCTGCCCCCCCACTGTTGGTGATGCCAGTTGATCCTCTCAGATCACCCTCCATCCCCCCACCCCACTCCACTCCAAGTCATAAGAGCCTAAGGCCTGAGCTCATCCCAAGACCATCCTGAATGTTTGAGTCCTCCCTGGTCTTAACAGAATAAAGGCAAGCATTTTCTGGGCAGGGAATAGTCTTTGATCCTTGACAATGTGCCTTAGGTTGTGCCTAGAGAAACTATATCAATTAAAAGGACATAAATAGCTATAACCAGCTTCCACGGATGATAAATCACTGTTGTCCTTGCCCCTGAGCGTGGTGTGCAACTCCCACACTCCTGGGAGTGCTTCCGTGGAGACTCTCAAATCATGTGGGTGTGGCCCCCATCTGACAGGCTCATTGACAGCCTGTCAGATGTTGCTATGGGTTTTTTGGAGGGGAGAGTTGGATGCTACAGTCAACCCTGCCAACAGTGCCTGTGAGGTCTGAGTCCTAGAAGGGCACAAAAGAGCCACTTCAGGAGAAGACAGCCATACTCGGGGCTCAGAATGTGGTTTCCCATGAAACCCCTCAGCACAGATGACTGTCCTTTTTGACAGTTACCGGGTCAAGCAGGGCTGTGTCAAATCGTGATTCCAAGGTCAAACTGTGAGGAAGGCAAGGGGCCCAGCCCAAAGCCTGAGGGACACAATGGATGCCCTCTTTCAGTTTGTAGTCAACACTGTTGAGCAATAATATCTGTGCTCAGAACTCCACAGAATGCTCTTTGTGCCTCTGGGAATGAAGCTCACCAAACCCCTGTTTATGCTGACTGTGATCAAATTTGGCAAAGTTCACTTTTCAAGATGCTTGTGTGGATATTACACTCTCCCACCTCCCATACCACAGACATATATCGCTTTCTAACATTCGGATAACCAGCTGAGATGAGCCTGTGGCCCACAGCCTGTGCCGGGTCATTTCTATGGCGCAGGCGTTGCCTGTGTCGTCTTCCACAGGATGGTGGAGTACCAATGCACGCTTAGTACATGGGCTGTCAGACGGTCTGTGGCAACTCATGCCAGTGTTCGGCAAAGTGACTTCTGGAAGATCTTTCCCTGACCATCCCAGGATCCAGTGGCTTAGTAAAGGCTCTGAGATATTTTGACAGCAAGAGAACCACACAGCATCACAAATAAACATCTTCTGCCTTTTAAATAGCTCTTTCTGTGTTTGGGATCTGGTGAGGGAGCTTTGCATTCTGGGTTCCGCTTGGGATGTGCCTCCAGGAATATCCATGAGCAGCTACATTCACTCATCGCAGTGTCAGAGCCCCATCATCACGAGGCTACCAATCCAGACCGTGTTGGAAGTAGATCTGAGCATCTCTCTTCTTCTGCAGATTAGGAAAATAGACTTTACACCCTAGCCCATCCCTGCACAAAAGCAAGCGCTTTGCCAACTCCAGCCAAATGTAAAGCTATTTGGAAAACAAAGAGCTCTCTCCCTTCCTTTCTTCCTTCTTTCCTTCCTCCCCCTTCCCCTCATTCCTTCCTTTCTTTCCTTTTACACAGGGTCTCTCGTGTTCTGGGACTCACTTTGTAGACCAGGCTGGCCTCAAGTTCACAGAGATCCTCCTGCCACTGCCTCCCTGAGTGCTGGGAAGTGTGTGCCACCACCAACCAGAAAAATCAATTCTTTGCAGAAGCCAGGTTTGGGGACTTTATGTAAGGTGTCTCAGGCACATTGTCTGGGGTGCTGTTTACTGTACCTACTGCGTACCAGATTTCACTGGGTCCCAATCCTCTTACTCATACATATTCTCTCGGTGAGCACACACAGTGGCTGAGAAAGTCAGAATCCCAACCTTCCTTCATCTGGAATCTGTGCAGTTTGTACAGAGCTCCCTCAGTGACTCAACTCGGGGAGTGCCCTGTGACCCGGACCCGGACAGCACAGCTAGGGAGAGGCACACTGTACTTCCATACTTCCGAGAGGTGAGTGCTAAAGACTGCATGTGCCTGGTTGGCACCGGTAGAGACACTGGCTGGATGTCAGCCATTGAGGAAAGAGTTCTGCCAAATGTAGGTGGGAAAGAGCGAGTTTCAGGCCAGAACTGGAGCCCCTGGCTACAGCTGTTCCTGAAGCAGTCTTGGGCACTCCAGTCTCCTGAAGTGGCAGGTTTTACATGCTTTAGCCAGTTCTAGTTGAGCTTCTGACATAACCAAGAGCTCCCTGTACTGTAACGACCTGGGGAGAGGTGCTTGGCCTTGGTCAGTCTTGCCTTTCTATTTCAGAGTGAGATGGAGCACACGCCACATAGGGTCACGTAGAACTCTCTTGATCGTTGTACTTCACACACGTCCTGATTTTTTTTTTTTAATCTGGTTTTGGTCTGAGCACAGGAGAACTGGCTTTGCTGCCCAGTAACAATACTATGCCAAAGGGAAATTAGGTTCTTCATCTAAAGTCCAATGCTGACATTCAGGTACTGTGCACCAAATGGCTAGTGTCCGTTCCTTCAAGGTCAGATTTGCCCACCATACGTAGAGAATCACATGCAGGCTTTTCGCTCACACAGATGCTGATGTGAATGTCCCTTTTGAGGGCTGTGAAGCACACAGCCTGACTATCATCCCAAGCTCCACAGGATCTCATGAGGATAGATACCAGGTAGTCATCCTGGATGCACACATTGTAAAGAACCCATTGACTGGGCTGGTCCTTCTCACCTCTTCCCCAGGTCTCTCCCAGATCCTTCATCTTTGTCCCAAGCCTCCAGCTTGTTGTGCCAAAAGTTCTTCAGTGTATCATCAAAGAAAAGAAGGGCCAGAAGGGTTCTCAGGTCACCCTTGCTCTCCAAGACCCCCCAGCCTTTTGTCTGTGACATCAGCTGCTCTGACATGACAGACGAATCTCCTTTACCTTTCCCTGAAGCTGAGGAGCTAGCTGTAGAAAAGTACACCATGAAAAACTCCAACTCCTCAGTGCCCTTCACAGAACAGAATCTAAAGCCCTCTGGCCAGGTGGGAGAGGCTCACAGCACAAGCACCGGTTGGGATGCTGGCCTCAGTGTTTACACCAAAGCCTGTCCTGAACTGGCTGGGTCATGGCTATGGTCCGATGCGACACCAGGCAGCTTGCTCAGTTGCTCTCTCCCAGATTCATGCATGACACAGAAAGGGTAGAAGCATGGGAGAGGAGGTGTGCCCTCACCACAGCCACCCCATGTGTCAGTCCATCTCGGCTTTCCAGTCTCTAGAACTGTGGAAAGCCAATCCCATTGTGGAGAGAGAGAGAGAGAGAGGAACATATGTGTGTGCCTATGTGTGTGTGTGTGAATGGAGGTCAGAGATCAGCACTTGGTGTCTTCCTCAGTCTCTCCACATTATTTTTAGAACTCACCTCCTGGCTAGACTGGCTGGACAATATTCCTTCTATCTCTGCCTCAAACCCCGGGGCTGGGCAGTACAGGTGCATGCCAGTGTTTCCTGATTTTTGTGGTTCTGGAGATCCAAAATCAGGTTGTCATGCTTGTGTGACAGGCACTCTGCCTGCTAAGCCACCGCCCACTTCATTGTCATCATTTTAGCTGTCTTGTGTATAGTATTTCATCAAGGTCATAGCCCCAGACACCTCCATTCCCCCTTCTTGTCCTGCTCTATTGTGGGACTAGATGGATGCAGGGGTCCTGCCCCCAAGTCTGAATGATCCCTAAAATTATGAAATGCTATTACGGACCACCTTACGCTCTTCTCTGCCACTTCTCTCATGACCACTGTGCTGTGGGTTCTGATCTCCAGCTGACACACCCTGCTTTTTGCAAGGGGCTGCAGCTAAGGCTGTGTCTCTGGAGCATGCTCAGGAACAGATGTTGTTCTTGCCAGATGTGCCCATCTCTCCCACCTGCCTTAAGCTCTTCCTTAACCTATCAAGTCCACATTTTCTCTCTCAGATAGAGACAGCGATAGGGACAGAGCCTCATGGCAACACTGACTCATATGTAACACGACCATAGGTTACATGCATTGTCCTGTTCTTAACATGGATTCTTCCATTTGATCTGAACCAAATACTGTCATGATCTCCTTGGTGAATAAGGAGCCAAAAGTGTGTGTGTATGTGTGTGTGTGTGTGTGTGTTCTCTCCCCCCCCCCGCACGCATACACACATACACAGAGAAAGTATGTATGTGTGTGTATGAGAGAGAGAGAGAGAGAGAGATAATATTCCATCCAGAGTCACCCAAGCATCCAAGCAGTGAAGGTCAATTAAACAATGATGATGACAGTGATGAGGATGATGGTGACAATGGCCTTTATCTAACTGGGTATTTGTGACAGGCATGCCTGTCTGTTTTCTTGCTTAACTCCTAAACCTCTTGGAGATGTGGGCTCTCTGACCTACCCATTTTACAGCAAGGAAGATGCAAGCCCAGTTAATCACTTGCCAAGGCTAGACAGTTCAAACTCAGGTCTGATTCCAGAATCTTTCCCCACCAAGATAACTGACCTCACTAATCCCCATGGGTCCCTTGGACTCCTTCAACCAATTATAGTTCAATTTTAGAATCATCATCCTTTGACCTGTTTCTCTGCTCACACTTTACCTTCCATTGCCCATTCCATGATCCCTGATGAGACCTTGGTCCTCTGGGGAACAAGGGGATTTGATAAGAAGTCCATTCCGTTCACCTGCCTCTGCTCTGTTGGGAGACTGCTTCGCCAGCACCTATGTTCCCCTGAAGAGATCCTGCATGGAGCTGCAAGCTCCAAAGAAGAGCCTGTGATGGATGAACAGATGAATTTGCAGCATGCAGAGACCTAGACTCTCATACTGTCTGCAACCTGTACAGCCTACGTCTGGGTTCTGGCTTGCGGCAGGACCCTCGCTACCCCTTAACTCACAAACCTGAGCACACTGAAGCTGATGAGGCTCATTTTCAGAACAAAGCCAAGGAGCAGTACATGTGGGAGAGTCTGGGCTTCCCTTTAAAGTCCTTATGGGGGCCGGCAAGCAATTTCCAAGGATCACAAAGAATGGCGCTTTGTGCACGGACCGGGAGAGTTAGAAGCGAGGCCTGCATCTTTGTCTTGCTCTGCCTAGCCTCACCCCTAGCAGTCAGAGACAGCGTGTGGCAGAGATAATTGTGCAATTTTTTCCAACAAGATCAATTTGCTGTAATTTCCTTAAAAGAAAGGGAAGGTAGGAGCCTTGTCAGCCACATCCCTCTCCCATCCCTGCCTCCACCTCTCTGAGTCTGACTCCTACCAGAGAGTCAGTCCCCGTGGCCAGGCTGGCTGGACTTGAGAAGCTGGGAGGAGACACCTCACACTGAGAGGTTTCAAGGAAAAGCGTGACACCTTCCCCCTGCATGTTTCCACCCTGGCTATTTAAAAAGAGTCAAAGGGGGCATCATTTGAAGTGATAATAGGGAAGAAGAGGAGGAGGAAAAAGAGGAGGAGGAAAAGCAGGAGGAGGAGCTGCCACCTGCCACCAGCTTCAGAGATGGGATGACGTGCTCCCATTTCCTCATGTCCCCCTGAAAGAAGACAGCATGATTGAGGCTCTACTGAGCAAACCAGCACTTTTGCGCACTGGATACCCCATTTGCATTCCTTAGAAAACCGTCAGGACTGCCAGAGTGTCTCTGTTTCCCTGCGGTGAAGGAGGTGGGATCTCACAGTGTACCCCACCTTCCTGTGCTGGGTGCTCTCAATGGCCTGTGAGCTGCGGACAGATGCTTGCGGGGATGTTCAACACAGATGATGACCCTGGGATTCCACGTGGGTTGAACACCGATCCCCAAGTCTCTGCAAGCCTTGATGGATGAAACAGCTGCTCTCTAGAGACAGGAGAAGCCCTTAGAGGAATCCGCATCACGAGTACGTAGGATGCCTACCGGAAATAGGTATCATGAAAAAGGCAACTATAGTCAGGGGACAGGAATGTGCGGTGTTCCGTTCATGTGTGTGAAGGACTGGGCCGTGGTGGTGCCTGAGCAAAATATTCTAGGCAGAAGAAACAAACCCCAGTGCAAAGTCCCTGGGTCAGGAAGTCTGATCTGCTGCCATGTGATGCTGTCTTTTGAAAGTAACCAGTGTTAGTTACTTTCCTTGTTGTTGTAACAAAATACCCAACAAAAACAACTGCCCAGAAGAAGGGTCTACTTTGAGGGTTCCGGTCTGTTATGGTGGGGCCATCACTGCAGCAGGAGCATGAGGCAGCTAGCTGGTCACGTGGCAACCACAGTCGGGAAGGTGCTGAGAGGCACCAGTGAGTGGCAGGAGGGGTGAATGCTGGGCTCAGCTGGCTTGCTTCCTCCTGGTTTAGTCTGCAGCCCTGGAGGATGGGAAGAATGCTCTCCAGTGTTAGGGTGCATGGTCCCACCTCGGTCATCCCAGTCTGGCATCATCCTCACAACGCACCACCAGAGGTGTGTTCTAGAACGTGTCAAGTTGACAGTCGATATTAACCATCACAGGGGCTGCAAACTTCAGTCTCTGTAGCCTTCATGACCCCCCAAGTGCCGGGGATTACAGGTGTGAGCCTACTTTAACAAGCCCCCCCCCACACACACACACTTTTTTAAAAATAAACTAAGATTGGGGCTTCGACTCAGTCGTAGAGAACTTGGCCTAGCAATCTCAAGGGTTCCGTCCTTGATCTCCAGTGCTACAGACACACAGGCACAGACCACACCCCCACCAGCCTCCTTAGAAGCAGCAGACAAAGGCTGCTGGCAGCTTGTTAAAGGTGCAAGTCCTAAGGCACCTCTGGAATCGGGAACTTGGGTGAGGAGGCTTCAGGATCCACAAGTTCATGGGTCCTCTAGGGAATTTCACTGTCCTTCAAGTATAAGAGTATTTGATCCAGTGGTTTGGAAAGCCAGGCCTTGCGATGTTCTTTTTAGAATAATTTATTTATTTTTATTTTATGTGCATTGATATTTTGACTGTGTGTATGTCTGTGTGAGGGTGTCAGGTTCCCTGGAACTAGAGTTACAGTTGTAAGCTGCCATGTGGGTCCTGGGAATTGAACCCGGGTCCTCTAGAAGAGCAGCCAGTGCTCTTAATGGCTGAGTCGTCTCTCCAGCCTGTGGGTTTGGATTCCATGTTCAGGGATTTCACAAAGTGAGTCGTGATCCTGAGCCCCCTAGGTTGGTTCACCTGAGGACACTGGCTTCATTTATCAGAGGAGAGGAATGAGAGGAGAACATCATGCGTTTCCGCAGGGCGAAGTTGTATGTGTATGTGTGTGAGGGGTGCATGTATGTAGCATGTGTGCATGCGTGTGGCAGCCAGAGGACCGTACCCAGTGTCTTCCTCTATCTCTCTCCACCCTCTGTGCTATGCCTTTGGAGACTTTTTTCTCATTTGTTTTCTTTTTACATGTATGATGTATGCATGCATGTGTACATACATGTGTATGGGCATACATGTACCTGTGCACGTTTGTGTGCTGTGGACCTGAGACTGACATCAGATTTGAACTCCAACACTCCCCACTTTATTCACCGAGGCAGGCTCTCTCAGTCGGCCCTGAGCACAGGGATGTGCTAGTCTGTCTATCCAGCTTGCCCTGGGATGCCCCACCCACCCGGCACGTCCGTGGTTCAAGGGATGTGAGGTCTGGTCCTCATGCTTTTGGGCTGGGTGCTTTAAGACACCGAGCCATCTTCCCAGCTTTCCACCTTAACTCCTGAGGCAAGTCCCTTCGTTGGACTTGGCGCTCACCCACTGGCTAGACTGACTGGCCAGTGCGCTCCAGCAATCCGTCTGGCTCCACCCCTCCAGCTCTGTGCCAGTTTTTTTGGGGGGGTGGATTTGGGGGTGCTGGGGATCTAAGCCCAGGCCTCATGCTCATGCAGCACGCACTCACCCACTGCACTACCTTCCAGGACCTATGCATGGCCCTTCCGTGAACATAAAACAAACCATCTGTTAACATGAAAGTAGAAAGCTGGAAGCACAGGCTTCTAACCAAGAACTTGCAGAAGTCAGCCTTCCAAGCCTTGGTTTCTTTGCCTACAATAAGAGGAACTAATGCCCAGGGATGTGAGGTAAGGTCGGGCAGGTTACGCCCTGATGAAGGGAGCCCAGATGATGGACAGGGGGAAGCTGAAGTCCAGCTGGGCCAGGCTTTGTCCCCCAGAGGAGGAAACGTCTTTGTGTAATGGTTCTGAGGCAGCAAGGGTTGAGCTGTAGCTCTGGCAGCGCCTGCCCCTGCTCAGGTCACACAACTGTGAGGATCCACAGAGAGGACGACAGAGGAAGCCATTTGTGAAGGACACGGTGCCAGATCAAGAAGCGGCAAGAGACTGCGGGATGCTCAGTGGGCGCAACGCTCACCACAGAGGCCTGAGGCCCTGAGTTCAGATCCCCAGGATGTGTATCAAAGCCATGTGTATCAAAGCATGTCACTGTGACCCCAGCGTAGGGGAGGTGGAGCAGGAGGCTCCCCGAGGTCATGGGCCAGACAGTTCAGCCTGAGGGTGAGCTCCAAGTTCAGTGAGAGATTTTGCTGAAAAAAAAAAAAAAAAAAAAAAAGAGGTGGAGAATAAGACAGTGTCAGCCCCTGGTACTCACATGCACACGTGTGCACACACATGAATACTGTTCGTTCAACTCACTTGGAGGTGACTTCTGTTTTGTATCTAAGAGGAAAGAAGATACAGCATAGTTGCCCTCCCCCCCCCGACCTGACTTCTTAAGTATCAGTACTGAGGATGCATTTGCATGTGCGTGTGTCTGTGTGTCTGTATCTGCGTCTCTGTGTCTGTGTCTGAGTGGGTCTGTGTATTTATGTGTCTCTGTGTGTGTCTGTATCTGTCTGTGTGTATGTATGTGTGTCTGGGCGTCTGTGTATCTGCGTGCCTATGTATGTGAGTGTGTCTGTGTGTCTGTGTACGCCTATGTGTGTCTGTGTGCATGTCTGTGTGTGTGCCTCTGTTTGTGTGCACATCCATGAGCGTGTGTCTATGAATGTATGCACAACTTCAAGTGCCTTTCCTCAGGCTCTTTTCACTTTCTGTTTTAAGCTCGGTCTGTTCTTGGCCTGTAACTTCACCGAGTAGGCTGGCCCTGCTGGACAGTGGGCCACAGCAGTCCACCTGACTTTGACTCTCGTGTCAGCATCACAGGCATTAGTAGTGTGAACTCCCATTCCTCACTTTTGATGCGGATCCTGGAGACGGAACCCAACTCTTCACACTTGCTTTATCTACCGAGCCGTGTCCCCAGCCCCTTAGAAACACAATGGTTGTGTGTTACCAATGAACACATGGTGGCAACTGGACACAACCCTCCGAGGTGTGCTGGGACCAACTGCCTAGGGCACACATGCCATCTGCCAAAGGCCCTTCCTTGAAGTTCCTTCTCTCTCCCCATCTCCCCGCTGAAGACCCAGAGCCCGAGTGGCCTGACTCACTGCAGCACACGTGATCACAGAAGCTGCCCAGTAGACCCAGTGTCCCTCTGGTCCCCTCTCTCCCTCTGGAATACACAACCTTTTGTGCTTCTTGAAGGTTGGGCCCATCTGGGGTCTCCTTTAGATGGTCTGAGCTTCCCAGGGCTCAGAAAGGAGCCATTTCTTTCCCCATTGCCTCATTTTGCAAATCAAAAGTAAATCTCTAGCTTGTCCCGAGGGAGGGGGCTTGCTCAGTAGGAATAGCTCCCCCAAGGGATTTCTGTACCAAGAGATAAGGTGGCTGACTGCCAGAGCAGGGACGAATCTTCAAAGGATGCCTAATTAAGTTCGAGCCAGCAGGCTACCTCTGAGGGCGAGGGGGCTCTTTTGGCAGATAAGACACAAAACTGGTGGAGAGATGGAGGAAGGAGCTAGTGATAAACTCAGTCCAGAGCAGCCCACCCACTCACCAATGGAAGTCATTCTAAACAGAGGCTCCGAGATCCCTTGAATGGTGTGAGTTTGCTGCTGCCCCCTGCTCACAACTGGGGCGCACGTAGTGGGGGGGGATGATGACGCTGACTCAGGTGGAAGATGAGACATATGCCATTAATGGGGACATCCTGTGAGTCAATCCCCAGTGACTCACTCCTCCCCTGGGAGGCGGGGGGCAGGGGCATTAAGGAGGTGCATCTCCTTTATCCATGTGAGCGTGAGCTGTGTGTTCCGCTGCTGCCATCATCAGAATCCTAATGGCGTTCCTGTGGTCCTGCTGCCCACATGGCACTTTTTTTTCTGGCTCCTTTTAGAACAGGGCGGCTTCCATGTTTTGCCCTGAGAGTGTGAGTTCCTAGTTTCCAGTGTCCTGTGAATTTCCATTGTTTTCATCTTCGGCAGAGGCTGTCACCTAAGAGATCACAGAATCTCGCTCAGCCCACACACATAAATTGAAAGTTCTAAAGTGGAAGGAGGCTGCTGGCTCTACTCCTCTGTTAACTACAGTGAAGAACCTTAAGCTTTTCTTCTTTTCTTCCTTGAATCTTCCCAGATCTCATAGTAGTAGAGTTTCTTGGCGAATTTCCACAGTCCACAGTTGAGACTCAGAGGCACTCTGATGCCGGGGGTGGCTGTGGCTTTGGCAATAGTTTCATAGAATGGAACACCCTGAAGGAACCACATGCTCAAACCCAGAGGAACCACAAGGCTTTCTGTAGCTAATACAGGCTAATACAGCTTACCACTTCCTTTCCCATCCTTAGAATCAACCATATCCATCGTTTAGGCATGAATGCACACATGTGTGAACGTGAAAATGAAGGTCATAGGTCAACCTCAGTGAATTGCTTCTTAGGTGATATTCACTCTTCTGTTTAGAGACAAAATCCCCTGTCAGGCCTGGAACTCACCATTAGGCCAGGCTGGCTGACCAGGGAGTCCTAGGCATCCTCCTGCCTCTACTTCTCCAGCGCTGAGGTTACTAGCTTGTGCCACCACACAAAGCTGTTTTTGCACGGGTTCTGGGGATTGAACTCGGGTCTGCATGCTTGCAACGCTGGCACTGTTCTCACTGAGCTGCCTCCTCGGCCTCAGCATCGCCATCCCAATTAAAGCAAAAACTGGCAATTGAGGATTCTGTGCACGCTTCTTCTAAGTCCCTTTGAGGTTACAAGGTAGTGGAGTGTCTAGTAAAAATAGCTCTCCGCCTGTCGATGTGTCCCGGGCTGTGGCTCCTACCTTGCTTAAGCAGCTGTGCTGCCATTTTAACTCTAATCATCAGATCTGAAAAACAGGATCTGACTTCCGTGCTGACCTCTGACCTTGATGCCCCAGGCTGGAGGCTTTCTGTGTTACACTTGCTCGTTCCTTAACCTTCTCTTCATGTCTAGAGCCCAGTGACAAGTGACATGGTGATCAGTTACTCCAACAGCCTCTCCCTGGGGAGCCAAGGGTCGGAGTCCTTCCCCTACTCCCTCTACCCTCTGCGTGCGTGCATCTGCATGCATGCATGCATGTGTGTGTTTGCATGTGCATGTATGCATCTGTGTGTATGCATGCGTGTGTGTGTGTGTGTGTGTGTGTGTGTGTGTGTGTGTGTGTGTGTG
>NW_026591598.1:20045482-20106325 GCF_907164565.1 Psammomys obesus | reverse complement strand
GTGTGTGTGTGTGTGTGTGTGTGTGTGTGTGTGTGTGTGTGTGTGTGAAGGTCAGAAGACAGCCTCCTTGACTGTCATTCCTCCTTCCTTGTTTTTTTCAGACAGGGTCTCTTACTCACCTAAATCTCCCCTAATTATGCAAGGCTGATTGGCTAGCAAGCCTCAGGGATCCACCTGTCTCTGCCTCCCTAACTCTGGGATTACAAGTGTGTACAAGCAATTACAAGCAAGTCCTGGCTTTTTTGTTTTGTTTTGTTTTATGGGAATCCTGGTTACTGGTTTTCACGTTTGCAAAGCAGACACTTACTTTACCAACTGAGCTGACTTGCCAGAGCCTATGAATCAGCTTTTCTTATAATGAAACACCCAAAGCAATTAACTTACAAGAATTAGTTAGCTCACCATTCAGGGGAGGGGGCTTCAGGCCAAGACTGGACAGCCTCTTGCTTTGGGTCCCTAGTAAATGTGTCAGATGGCAGTGGCAAGGAGCTTATGTCAGAACAGGACATACCATGAACTGGGAGGAGAGCAAGGAAGGGAGGAAGAGAGAGGAGAAAGGAAGGAACAGGCAAAGAGAGAGATTAGTGGGTTTCCTCTTGGAGGTTCACCCCAACAACCTAAAACCCCATGAAGTCACTCTCCAGAGTGACACCATTGGGGACAAGGTGGGATTTGTGGGAAGCAGGCATTCATGTCAGGTCGGGACACTCATCTGCTTTGGCGTTGAGTAGCTGAGCTGGTGATGGAGGACTTGGCTAAGAAGTAATCACAGTGAGGTTCCCAGGCCTGGCCCTAGAACTGAACTTGCAAAGAAAACCTAAAATGGGAAGCCTGCCAAACATGGGAGGGGACATCCCAGTGGCTTCAGACTGGGAGAGAACATCCCAGGGGCAACCAAGTCCCCTGATTCAATGGGAAAGGCAAATGGGCAGAGAAACCAAAAAGAGAGTGGTTCCCTTCCCAGTCGCTGCAGACAAAAAGGCTCTCTACCTCGAGTCTCTCCTACTGTGTAAGATTTGAATGTGAACTTCACTGACACCTCCGTGAAGTAATCAGTTCCTGTCAAGGCAATCTAAACAGCCACGGTGACACCATCTTGGTGCTGGCTCTGTCCCTGAGCCCCTTAGCGAGTCTGGTGGGCACACTCTGCAATGCTCCCATAATTTTCTCAGATGATAAAATCAACATTAATGAACCCCAAATCTCTGCGTAGCTCTGAGATGCAAATTCACTTCTTTTTCTTTCACTGTGGTGTGTGTGCGTGTATGTGTGTGGTGCTCTTCCTTTTACAAGGACACTAGTTGTATCAGCTCATGCCTCCTGTTAGTGATCCTAACCTGACTAAAGACCTGTTTCAACATAAGCTTACATTTAGGTGCAGATAAACCAAGCGATTATATAAGATAACCGAACAATGCCAGGCCACTTCGACAGAGATGCTAACATTTTAAATGTAAAACCTGGAGAAAAATGTGCAATTTCTGGAGAAAAATTCAAATATGTAAGTCATCTCTTATCAATTAACATTTTTAAAAGTTAAAGCCGCTACTGCTTACAGTTCTAAAATCTCCTCCCCTTGTTCTCCATTCTGCTTGCTTGTGCTCTGGTGCTTCACCCTGATGATGGTAGCTGGGGTTCTCCAGCTAATACAGGCCTGAAGGCTTTTGTTCTCCCCCGGAGGGGGTCAGATCCCTTCAAAACGCCAAAGTCAAGATTCATTCTGCACCAGAGATCTCACTGTCAATTTATATGTGTATGTGTGGGTGGAGTTGCCACCACCAATGATTGGCAGGCTGTTTTTGTCACACAGGCATAGTTGCAGGCACTTTAGCGTGTGTGAGAATGATATCTGTGCTGCCCCTGCCAAACTCAGACTGTACAGCCTTGTATCTGGTAATGGGAATGTACATTGGGATGGATCTTTAATTAAGTTAAAGGGGTGTCATTAAAGAGAAGTTTGAGCCAGTGTGACTGGTATCCCTATACAGAAAAAGAATTTGGAATACTGACAGGCTGCCACACAGACACTCTCGGTAATTATGGGCACACATTATCATTAACTTTCCTACTGGAGATTTCTCCCAACTGATTGCCTATTTAAAGTTTCTGTAGATTTAGGATCACAGAGAGAGAGAGAGAGAGAGAGAGAGAGAGAGAGAGAGAGAGAATCAGAGACAGAAACAAAGACTGAGACAGAGAAAAAAAACAGAGAAAAAAAGACAGAGACAAAGACACAGAGAGCACAGGGTAATGTCCCTATGAGCCAAGGGTGGCCAGCAGCCATCAAAGGTGGTAAAGAGGCCTGAAAACTATCCCTCACCATGGCGCTCAAAGGAAGCCAACCCGAGAGCTGGAAAGATGGCTCATCAGTTAAGAGTACTCACAGCTCTTACAGAAGCTCACGGTCCATTTCACAGCACCCATTCGGTAGCTCATGACTACCTGTAATTCCAGTTCCATCACCAAAGCCCCTAACAGAATCTCAGCAATCTCTGGGAGAAGGAAGACGGATGCAGACTACCTTGCTTTTAGCCTTTACATGATGTTAATGTATCAAAAAAACAAATGCTATTCCTCGGTGTATTGTGTGTTCATATGTGTGTACATACATGTGAAACCAGAAGACAACCTCAGGAGTCTTTCCTTGGGACCCTGTCCACCTTGCTTTTTGAGTCAGGGACTTTCCTGACTTGGAAACTCCACAATTAACTCTCTGTCTAGCCAGTGAGTCCTGGATGTCAGCCTACCCCTGCTTCTCCAGAGCTGGGAGCCCAAATGCTGTCCTCTCCCATCCACAGAATATCCGACCTATGAGCTCACGGAGAAAAGATGGCTGCAGTCACTTAGCTCCCTTCCAGTCATGTGCCTTCCTGCAGCATTCTCTGAACCTCTTGGTTCCTCGCCCACTCTGAGCTCCAGGCCAGCAGGATCCAGGCTTCCTTTGCAGGCTGCTGTCCTATGAAGGCTTCCCTGAGCCCTTTGTGAGGAGCGGGCCTAAATTCTGTGTCCCAGTCACGACCACTAGTTCAGCAGCCTGGAAGATTGCTTGTACCTGGGGACACAGTATCCCCACTCCATGGGTCACGTCAGCCGGAAGCCACCTCACATATTCCTGAGTGATAATGCCTACTGCTATATGTGAAGTCAGTGCCCTGGGCTGCCTACAGGAAGCAGCATCACCTCAGGTGTCCCTCCAGACATCATGTTTCTACCTCACATCCACTGTCTAGATAGTTTATGGCTATTTTTGCTATACCTTGAAACTGCATGCCTTAGGTCTATTTCTTCCTATTGCCCTTTACTTGGAATGTTTATTCTTTGTCAGCTTCAGCTGGTGTCCTGCTTAGTATTTATTATCAACCTGACAAAAACTTGAGTGCCCTGGGGAGGAATTTCCACGGAGAAATTGCCCTGGTCAGATTCAGACTGTCTTGACTGTTGATTGACTTGGGAGGGCCCAGCCCACTGTGGGCAGGGCACATTTAGGCAGGTGGTCCAGGATAAGAAAGCAGGCATGAGCCAGGGAAGGCCAGCTAGTAAGCAGTCTTCCTCCTTGGCCCCTGCCTCAGTTCCTCCTTGAGTTCTTGCCCTGACTTTACTCAGTGGGATCCTGGGATCTGGGAGTTGTAGGTGGAAATGAATTCTTTCCTACCCAAGTCATTCTTGGTCTCAGTATTTATCACTACAGCAGACAGCAAACTTGAACAGTTGGTGAGCAGAGCTCAGGGACTCCACACACACCTGAATGGACCCCCCATTCTTGAAACAGTGCCTGTCCTGGGTACCATGGCTACCTCAGTGCCTTTCTTATTATTTTTTTTTATTCTCGCTTTCAAATGTACTCATGTCAGAGCACAAGTGTGGAGGTCAGAGGGCGCTTGACCTAGTCAGTCCTCACTTTCCGCTATGTAGGAGACGAACGTCCTCAGGCTTGCTGACATGCTCCTTTGCCCATGAAGCCATCTTGCCAGCCAGGGTCCTCTTTCTGTCTTGCTAGGATATTGAAGGATGGGTCCTAGCAGGCTATGGAATCTGGAAGGAAAAGGGTAAGGGTGGGGACACAGAGACAGAGAAGTTGAGAGACATAAAAATCAGGTGTCCAAGCTGACAGCTAGACAGTAATTGAGAGATCAGGGTCCCTTTCTGTCGCCATTGTGTTAAAGATCTGAGAAAGCGGTATGGCCAAGGGCAATGGCATATCACAGGGGACAGAGGTTCCATGTTTGGAGTGTAGAAAGATAAAGAAGCCGGATGCTTGTCCTTAGCAGCTTGTCCATGGGACCCACAGTGATAAGGTCATACTCTGCAATGCCTGGTCAACAGTTGAATAATGGTGTGTGAAGAATGGTTCTTAACACTTTGAGCTTGGTATCCTCTCTCATCCAGCAGAACAAAGCATCAAGTCAGGGCTCTGAAATTGAAGGAGGGACAATTGAGTTCATGGCCCCTTAATGAACTCAGTGCACAGCTCGAGTTAAGTCACCACACCATCATCCCCACGTCTGTGGAATGAGGAGACTGTGGAGGTCAAGAGTGGGGGTGGGAAGGATGGTCAGAGAGACTGTGTTCTGCTACTTCCTAAGTCTAGGTATCCAGGAGAAACCTGGGAAGGTCCTCCACCACCCAGGTAAATCTGCAAAGGGATTCTGTTCATCCTGACTATAGTTCCAGAGGGTCCCTTTTAAAACCACAGGCAGGGAAAGAGGAAGGCCACACTCTGGCTGCCACTGGCTTAGCAGACCTACGAAAACACCTGATCCAGGTTCATGCTTGGGGTTTCCCAACAAATGCTTGACTGGATGCCAGGTCCAGAAAGGAGGTGAGAGGTGGTTGTCAATACTCAGGGTTCACTGAAGGAAAAAGCATGTCTCTGTGTGTGTGTGTATCTGTGTGTGTCTTTGTCTCTTCCTGTGTCTTTGTTTGTGTGTATATGTGTGTGTGCCTGCATGTGTATGTGTGTGTGTATTTTATTAGACTGGCTTAGAGGATGCAGTTTGGACTGCCCAGTTTGGACAGCCAATGATGGCTGCCTCGCACTGGAGAGGCCAAGAATCCAGGAGTTGCTCAGTCTGTGTAGCTGTATGTCTCAGCAGGCCCAGTCTAGCCCTGAAGGCCCAGAGGATTCCCGGAGAACTGCTGATTGTCAGTCTACATTGGAATCCTGAAGAAACTGACTCTAATAACAGGGAAGGGCTGCTGCAGCCACAGGATGGATAAATGGACTCACCGGCGAGCATGAGGGCAAGCAGGCGAAAGCAAAGCTTCCTTCTTCTGTGTCCTTTACTCTGGGCTGCCCCTAGAAGCTGCCTCCCATAGGTAAGGTGTGTCTCTCCACTTCAGATAATCTGATGGGGAAAATCCCTCAGAGGAGATTCCAAAAGCTTATGCCTTAGTCAATTCCAGACCTGGTGAAGTAGGTTGACAACCAAGATTAGCCATCGTGGTCCAGGATCGGCACTGTGAGAGCAGCGGATGATGGAGGAAAGGGGGCCGCCGTGGCTTGATGGAGGTGGAGGTGGGGATGCTGCACCCACAGCACTCTCCTTGGCTCTCACTTCTGTGACAGGCATGGGTGCTTGGTGGGTGAGGGTGTTGCTCCTGACCTTGCTCAACAACTCTATGAATCTGGGGTAAGGAACCAGTACCTTGCCCAAGCCTCTCATGATAGAGGTGTGGGGACCAAGACCAGAAGAAGACGCATGCTCAAGGTGGCTCTTGGTGGTGATACTTGGCTAGGTCAGGGATCATTTAGCCCCCAAGCCAGTATATGTTTGGTGCCTATGAGAGCTAGGAGGCACAGAAAATCAGCTCAAATGGGTGGGCTTGGATCGAAACGGCTGGGTTATCCCTCATCACTGGAAAGTTCAGGAGGGGTGGCCGCAGAGACACCTGGGCTTCCCATCTCAAACCACACCATGTAGTCTCTCTGCTCTACACTCCTGTTTCTGCTCCTTCTGAGTTAGCTTCAGTCAGTGGCTTCCTTATCCAGTGAACTGTCCCTAGAGTTTTCCAAAGGGCTCCTGATGTCCTCAAACTCACTTTGCTTCTGGTCTTGACATTTCTAAACATTGGCTTTCACTCTTGACATCTTTTCTAAGATGGAGTCTTCCTACATAAATCTCAATTCCAGTCTAGAGGGACCCTTTGGTATCACTCTTGAACACTCAGATGATGTTCACACATTGGCTTACAGCACGAAAGTTCTTCTCTAGGGTAAGACCTGGGTCTGGGATCCCCTAGGCTGGGGGGCGGGGGGGGGAGAGCTGTTATTCGGAATGAAAGTCTATGAAAACCTGTGTGCTTATGCATGTGTATTGGGTAGCTGTTTAATAAGAGGGGTTGAAACATTCCCTCCTAAAGGAAAGACAGAGACTCAGGGAACTCATAAGATTCATGAGATCCCTCCCTGGAGTCATAGAAGCCGTTGCAAATGATTGCAGGGGTGGGTTTAAAGAGATGGCTAGGCAGTTAAGATCTGTTGCTGCTCTGCCAGAGGAAAGGAGTTCAGTCTTGACAGCTACACTGGGCAGCTCACAAACACCTGTGATTCCAGCTGCATGGGATCTGGTGTCCTCTGCTGGCTTCCACAGGTGGCTTCACACATCTGTGCACATGCAGGCACACACACACACGCACACATACAAACAATGAACGGGAAAGGAAACCCTTCCGTGGTGTAGCTTCCTGCAGGTTGCACAGGATCTCCAGAGATGTATCTTTCATGAGTCATTGTGTGCTGGGAAGGGATTTGTGCTATAACTGCCTGTGTCCCACATGCTCCTGTGAGAACCCCAAGAAACTCATCCGTCCACCAAGCTAGGTTTCATGGTATAGTTTCTTTGGTGTTCTCTCTCTCTGTGTCTCTCCCTCTCCCTGTCTCCCTCCCTCCTTCCCTCTCTCCCTCTCTTTTCCTCTCTTCCCCCTCTCTCTCTGCCCTCTTTTCTCTCCTCTCTTTTTCTCTTTCAGTGTAGCATACTGTACGCACACATATAGACATTTCTAGGAGGGAGTGCTGCAGAAAACATAGAGCTATTCACACATTGGAGCACGTATAGCCTAAGAAAGAGACCCGGCCAAAGCCAAATTGCCCGTGGGGGCTGTTGGGAGTGTTTCAGTAGGGATGAGGCCAAGTGGCTTTTGACCAATATTACCTTGGAATGTGCCTGGTGAAGGATTATCCTGTCTGCTGTTCTCTGAGCATGGAGTTGCTACCAGGAGGCCATTCCACCCTGACCTCATCTCCATGATTTTAGATGCCCTTGAAGAGATTGGTTAAGTGAGTCTAATGAGCCCCTTTTGACTCTAGATTTGAAAAAGATGATGGACTACATTCCTGGCTTTAAGCAAAATCACGGCCAAAAGAAATCTTCCCAGTTTAACTGGCAATGGCCTCTCTTGGGAGAGCTTTATCATTTTGTGCTCCAACTAGATGCTCTAATTTACAAATGCTTTCATCCAAATATGAACCACAGAGTGCTCTAGGAGGTGCTAGGGAGCGTGCTGGGTCCCTGCCCACAGTGCTCTGGAAGGAGCCAGGGTAAATGCTGGGTCCCTACCCACCTTGCTCTAGGAGTAGCTGGGGAGCATGCTGAGTGCCTACCCACAGTGCTCTGTTAGGAGCTGGGGAGAGTGCTGAGTCCCTACCCACAGCTCTGTTCTTGCTCATCCTCCATCCACACTCCCTCCCTTCCTTGGCTGTCTCCATCCCTCTGGCTCCAGGTGAATTTCTATTTCCCAGCTTTCTGACTGGCTTGAGGAAAGGGATGGTATGTCCTGATGGAGATACACAGAGCACTTGGCTTAACCAGAGCTGCCACGTGATACTGTCATGGTCATGCTATGTGGAAGGGGTTGGGGAGGTAGCAACTCTATCTTACAGACCCCAGCACCAAGCACACCTGCGCAGGCAAGGGCGTTTTAATTCCTCGAGCAGAGTCTGGGAAGAGAGCATTTGGCTGGCAGCCGAACACCTCAAGTGTTATCCAAAATGCAACCCCAGTTCTTTGGAGGCTCAGGCTCTGGACCAGGGTCACAGGTCATTACTCATTACATAGCAGGTGGAATGTGGTTGACTCTTAAGAAGGCAGCTGGGGAGATTCATCCCAAGACCGATGCTCTGTGCCCAGACCTGGGCTCAGGTTCTGAGCACAGTCGCCTGGAGAAGAATGAGATAAAGAGGTAGAAAAGAGCTAGCTTTGGGAAGACCTTGGGCCCAACGGGTCTGGAAAGGCTAGGTATGTTAGTATCATCTGGAGGGGGGCAGGGAAGATGGATGAAGAGAATGAATTATGATTTTGAAGATCTGAAGTCTGGCCTCCAGATAGGGAGGGTGTGCTATTCTACGCCAAGCCTAACCTGAGAAGCAAGAGAGCTGGCAGTCCAAGTTCTAGTCCAAGTCCAAAGCTAACTCGGTGAGCAGGAGAAGTCTGATGCTGTGGAGGCTCTCAGAGAAAGGACACTCTCCCTTATCAGGACTTTTGTTCTTATCCAGGCCTTCACCAGGCAAGGCCCACTCACACTGGGAAGGGACACTTGCTTTACTCAGCCCACAAACTCAATGCTCATCTCATCCATGAGTTCAAACCCAGAATGTGTGTAACCAAATATTGGTGGGTACCCTGTGGTCCAAGCAAGTTCACGCATCCATGAACCCACGTGTTAGAGAACCTGAGGTGTAGATCTGAGCAAGACACAAGGACACAGAGCTAATCAGGTAGCAGGGGTGAACCTCAAACAGTAGACTTGAGGTTGGGGACTGGGGAGTCTGGTGGCCACGTTTCCGTGGTTACATGTGGTCATCGGCTTGACTGCTGGTTCTCGAAAGAAGCCCTAAACTTGGGCCATGCCCAAACCTGCTGTGTGGGGACACTGAGGAACAGGATGCAGCCACTCAGTTTCCCTAATGCGGCCCTCTGAGATTGACCTTCCATCTTCAACCCAGAGTAACAAGGAACTGATAAACTCCCTGTTCCCAGGCAACCTGGAGTGATTCAGGAAGTGGGAGTTTTCGCTGGCAAATATCACAGACATAGGGGAAGGGGGAGACGGAGAGAGGTTGGAGAGAAAGAGAGAGAGAGAGAATGATATGGTGTGTGAGCCATCCCTACCAAGGGGTAGCAAAGAAATGCAAGATCCAGAAAAATAAAGTCTGTTCCCTCCACTATAATAACAAACTAAATCATGCAGAACAGATATCCACAGACTAGGAACCTCCTCAAACATCAAAGTGGCTGGAGGAGGAAGATGCTGGAGCCAGCTGACGTCTCAGGGAGTTCTACCAGGGGGCAGAACTGATGTGGATGGAAGGTGAACAGATGACTCACGGAAGCAGGGGGATGGCAGAGGCCCAGGGGAGGGAGGGAGAGGGATGTGGCATGGGTGAAGAAAGCAACAGACTCTAATC
This sequence comes from Psammomys obesus, assembly GCF_907164565.1. Taxonomy (NCBI): domain Eukaryota; kingdom Metazoa; phylum Chordata; class Mammalia; order Rodentia; family Muridae; genus Psammomys; species Psammomys obesus. Next base: position 20,096,922 of record NW_026591598.1, on the reverse strand, counting down.
ACGGCTCACGCGGTTTAAATCTTCATCCTAGAATGCTGGAGCTGAACAAAGGTCTCCATACTCCCGAGTCTCGCGTCTTCTGAGATAGGGCAGGCACCTCCGGCCTTGGGTGATAGATAGAAGCCTGGACGTGCATGGCAGAGTCTTGGCCCTCAGATCGTAGTTTATCTTCATCCTTTTTGCTGTGTGTGTTTGTGTGTGTGTAGTGGAGTGTATGTTTTCATGGGGTGAGTGTATGTGCATACTTGTGAAACGTGTGTATGGGTGTGTGTGTGTGTGTGTGTAGCACATATGTGAATGTGTATGTGTTTGTGAGTGTGTTATGAGAGTGTGAGTGTGTGCATGTGTGTGTTGTAGTGAATGGGTCCTTGGGGTGAGTATATGTGCATGTTTGTGAAATGTGTGTGTATATGCGTGTGTATGAGTGTATGTATGAATGTGTAGTATATGTTTGTGAGTGTGTATGTTTGTGAGTAGGTGTGTGTGTGTGCTTATGGAACGTGTGTATGTGAAAGAGAGAGAGAGAATGTGTGTGTGTGTCCATGGAGTGAGTGTGTGCACCTGTTTATGGAATGTGTGTGTATGCGGGCATGTATGTATACGTGCACACGTGCCTTCTTGGGACCCCATCAGAAATCATGATAGTTGCATGGTGTGTGTGTGTGTGTTTGTTTTGCCTTTCCTGACAGCCTGAAGGCAGACCCCCTCCTGTCTCTGGAATTATCCCCAGGTCCTGGTTCAGAACTAGAGTCTTGGGAGGTGTTCAGCAGACACGAGTATGAATGGATAAGGAACTAATTCTGAAGCCACATCTGACTTAAAAATTGCTCTCAGTCTTTGAAGGGTCATGTTAGCCAACTCTGAAATATCCAAACTGGAAGAGGAGGGGTACCATGGCAACCCTTCTCTCCCTTTTGTTTGTCAATCTGGGTGGCCCTGTTCCTACTTCCTGCCCGGCTCCATCGGTGACCAGACTCCCCAGGCTTTGGCCCATTCCTTGGCTTGAATGCAGAGAGACTCAGACAGCCCTGGCTCCCTGGCCTGCTGGCCGGTCCCTTCCTGAACCGTCATGTCCCAGTCTTCCTGCCTCCCCAGGGGTTCAGAGTCAGGAGGAGCATGTGTGGCCACGCTGGGCCACAGGGACTCATGCACTGGCTGTGTGGCATTTTCCCTCCTTCCCCTTATCAGTGTGCAGTGTGTCAAAGCTCGGATTAATGGGAAACAGCCCTCGTGGGCAAGTTTGAGAGAGAGAGCACAAAGCTGACCTCTGCGCTCTGTCCCTAATCAGATTAGCAGAGGATAAATTGAAGGTGACACATCATTTTTAATCTCTTTTACCAATTCCAGTCGATTGGTATTGCCTGCCTGACTGCTATGCCATGAAGAGCCAGAGGCTGGGCCCCAGCAAATCAAGAAAGCATGGCAGGATCGATTGACAATGTCTGCCGTGGGCGTGGGGTGGTGAATAGAGCAACTGCCTAGCAGAGTATCAGTCAGTAGGCAGATGCCCAGATCTCTCAGAGCAACAGAAGTGTTCAACTCACAGCACAAGCACACACCTACCCAGCCTGAGTATGGCAAATAGATGGGCAGTGTTTGCACAGCGGACAGGAGAGGGAGGAAAAAGAGGCAAGGTCGCAGCTGCTGTTGCTCAGGCACACTCTCCATGCACACTTCTATTTCTTGCTTGCTTTCTTGCATTCGTCTGATCCCCTGAAAACCAGTCATGTGCATATCAGCACCCTAGAGGTGGCACCCAAGACATTCTAAGAGCCCGTACCCATTCCTTGGTGAAAAACACTCTTCATATTCAACCCTCTGAGTATGAAAGGTATTTCAGTGCCTGAGTCTTAGGGCAGGTAGGTGTTTACAGCAGGTGCCCCACGGGCTTGTGTAGCAGGGGACCCCTGTTACCCACAAGACATGCATCCAGGAGCTCAAGAATACAAACTCAAGCACTAGTTTTTAAAGACAGGGTCTCATTATGCAATTGTGACCCGTCTGTAACTTGCTGTATAGGCCAGGCTGGACTCAAACTCCCAGAGAGCCACCCACCTCTGCTTCCTGAATGCCAGGATTAAAGGTGGGCACCACCAGGCCAAGTCTCTCTCTGCCTTTCTGAAGCAATCTCCATGCTGGATGCTGGGACCTACATCACCCCACAGAGGGGACCACAGTGTTGGCAACATTGTCCATAGCGTCTACCCCCATCTCCCAGGGTGGGTGCGCCGGCACCTGGCCGACATCTGAGACTTGAACAAGGCCAAGAGGGTCAGTGTTGATGCTTTTCACTCCTGGGATGGACAATCCTTCATCTGATTGTGCATCGCCACGAAAGACACCAGTAATGAAAATATCCGGGACCCTAAATAAGGTCCTCAGGGAATAGTCTGTGATCCTGGCCTAAGACTAAAGAGCCGGCCTTTCAGCAGGTCCTGCAGCCTTGGAATGCTCTTCTCTGTTCATCCTGGCCCCAACTGCCTTCAAGTCCAAATCCTAGGCACCCATGCATGCCCACACTCTGAGCTGCAATGCTGGCAATACCCAGCTTCCTTCTCATCAAGACCTGATTGGTACAGAATTGGCAATGGAACCTCTCAAATGACAAAGGATGGGCTTGAACTGCCCTACCTGTTGGCTTGAGACTTTGGGGTAGTTGTCTTGATTGTGAGACTCAAGTCTAACATGAAGTTTGTGTGCTTCAAATATGCCTGGAGGTAGTTTTATACATTTGTATATAATTTTGTGTATGGTGTGAGATTTTTTTTCCCTACTTCTGAGTTTTGTCAGTGCTCAAAATCCTAAGACTTGGGAGTATTCCAGAGTGAGAAATCCCGGCTTCAGGGCTGCTCTGCCTGCTCCCTTCTGTGTACTTGGGGTCCAAGAGCTTGCTTTGTATGTTATTAGGGATGAAACCCAGGGCCTCCTGAAAGCTAGGCAAGCATTTCATCACTGTGTTACAACCCCAGCCCTCTGTTCAATTTTTTCTTTGAGACATTGTCTCACTGCATTGCTTAGGCTGACCTCAAACTCACTGTAGCCCAGGTTGGCTTTGAACTTAGGAGCCTCCCACCTCAGACTCCCAAGTGACTAGGATTACAGGCCTGCACCGCCAGGCACAGCTACCAAGAACATTTCGATGAATCTGATCTCATTATAAGTTTCATCTCACTGAGGCACAAAGTACTGTTGAGTTTGGCAAGGATCCCCTGTATTTCCAATCAGACCCTGATTCTCAGAAATGGAAAGGAACTTTCCTGAAGCCAGCAGCAAGCCAAGGGCAGACCCAGCGCTTAGCTCCAAACTGTCTGACCCCATACTGCTGTCTTCTCACAAGAGCCAAGCAGTTTAGTCTGGCCTGCCACCTGCTGCCACTGTGGCTGTGACAGTTTCCTAGGACAGGTCTTAGTACCTGGTGAGATACTGCTTTTCCGGAGACAATTCTTTTGCTTCACTGGTGTCTGGAAGGCAGCTGCAGAGAGAATGCTCAGGTTGGCTGTTTCTAACCATGGTCCCTTTCTTCACGGTTCATTTGTCCAGGGTTCAAAACTCCTGGAGGAGAGGGTCTTAAGATAATGACATTAAAATAATGACAGCTTCGTCACAAGTGTTTGCTGGGTACCCTCTTCTGAACTGAAGACACAGGGCATGACCACAGCCAGCATGTGCAGAAAAGGGCACTGCCTGGGGTAGGGGTGGGGACCCAGCAGAGCCTGGCTCCCACTCCTTCTCCCAGCAATCCCCTTCATGTTTCCGGGAATGCCTATTCTGTACAGGCTTAGGAGTTAGAGACAAAGTGAGCTAAGAAAGCCATAAAAACCTTCCTGGGAGAGCCCAAGCATTCTAGGACTCCAGCCTGAAGTGTTTTCCCTCAGGAGGAAGAGACCTTTCCTTCACTGGTGTTGTCCAAAGTGGCTAAAGATGAAGGAATAAAGTGCTGTCACTTTCCCCCACTTTATCCCTCGCAAGTTCCAGGACACCGGAGCAAAGGGCCACGAGAGTGGAGACTGTCTGCTATTTCGGGGCAGGAGATTCCTCCCAGCAAGTGTGGGCCCTGGAAGCCCTACCATGCTGGGGACAGCCTTCACTCTCCCGTCTAGCACCACCAGTGTCCTTGGCTGCAGAACCCCACACTCCAGACCTTGACCTGCTCTGTTCACAACTCGGTCCTAAGACCCCAGGGTCCCCTGAACGCCCTCCTCACCATTAAGATACCTCCACCTTCAGGATCTCACTAGTGAGATTAATTCATCTCTGTACAGCGCTTTTAATGAACAGGCGCCCTGGCACTCAGTAAGCACTCAATAAATGTTCACAATTGCTTTTAGCAATCATCCTTAGAATCAGCAACCTCCATTTGTCCTTGGTTACACTCTCTGAAGCATTTGATATAGTGTGTGTGTGTGTGTGTGTGTGTGTGTGTGTGTGTGTGTGTGTATACACATTCATGTGTTTGTGGGCAGGTGAATATGTGTAGGTGCAGAGGCCAGAGGCCAACTCCAGGTGGGCCTCAGTTGCTCTTCCCTTTGGTTCTTCCTCTTGTTGGTTTGATAGCTTGTCTCTTAGTCTTGCCTGTAACTCTCTGACGCAACTACATTGGCTGGCCAACGGGCCCCAGGCTTCCTCTTGTCTCTGCCTCACAGGGCTAAGATTACATGGTGCTCCACTGTGCCTGGCTTTCTTAAATGGGTTCCATGGGTTGAACTTAGGTCCTTTCATTTGCAGAGCAGGCATCTGAGCCATCCCTCCAGCCCTTGATGTCTATATGATAATTTGCAATGATATTTTATAATTAATTGTTATTGCTTCTAAACTCAAAAATGAAATCCAGCCACAGACTTCCAACTACATGTCCCTGGGAGAAGGATGCTGCCCTCTCTGACACACCCTCTCTGAGAATCACAGTCCTGCCCTGTCCTACAGAATCAAGGGCTTGCCACACAGCATAGCTCAGCCAAGCGGTGCCTTTCCATGAAGCCAGCCCCAGGGAACAGTTAGGGTAAGGCCGCTTCCCTTTTCTATTACCCAGGACTCTTTTCAGTGGGGTGAGTCCTTACTGTTACCTTCCGGCCAGTGGGATATGAGCAGGAGTAATAGTCAGGAATGTCCAGCCTCTCAGAAAACATTAGCTACCCCTCTGGAGCAGTCCTCTGTGTTTGAGCACTGTCACCTGGTTATATCTCTGTGCCTGAGGCTAGAAATGAAATAACCCAAGATAGCACCTAAGACAAGAGAAAGAAGGCTCCCAGCCCACAAACCTGTCACCAGAGACATCATTTGAAAAGCTGTTCCTGCTACCCATTAATGGTAAATTGTTGTGTGTACAACAACACTTACCATTAATGTTATCCTTTGTGTTTTGTTGAAGTACTAAAATGTTACAACGCTTAGAGATGGTGATTGTTGCTCTCCAGGTATATAGCTACAAATGTGGATACTGATCTTGGGGGTTTCTGTGCCAACCAGCGAGGAGTGCTGGCTAGGAGGAAGATTGGGCAAGCCACTGAGTGGACCACAAACCCTGATAAAAACCAGATTGCACTGCTTACCATGGAAGTTCGTGGCACAGCCAAATGTGACAAGCGAAGCCCACTGCTCTCCACGAGGCCATTGGTGGGGCCAGAGAGGTCCCTCCCACTCTGTGACACAGGGACCCGGGCTTTCCCAGAGCTGGGAGGTATGGCTTATTCTGGAAGGTCCAACCCAAGAGTTTGCTGATACTCTTAGGTGGGATCAATCATTCCCCTGCTCTCTGTCAGTGAAACCTAAGCACCCCAGGAGGGTGCTATGGGGATGAGTCAGCAGGTAAATCATTAAGTAGGAGGACCTGAGTTTGATCCCCAGAACCCATGTAAAATTGTTGCTTGTACAGGTACTAACTCATAATCCCATCATCAGGGAGGTGAACACAGGCAGATCCTTGGGGCTTGCTGGTCAGCCAGTCTATAATTGGTGAAAGCCAGGAAAACTCTTGTCTTGAGCAGTAAGGGTTGGCCTCAAGAGCTCTGGAGGGCTGTAGAGGTGGTCTGGCAGTTTAGAGCACTTGCTGCTCTTGCAGAAAAGCTGAGTTTGAGTCATAGCATCCACCCAAATGGTGGCTCACAGTGGGCCTGTTAACTCCAGTTCTGGGAGATCTGGTGCCCTCTTCTGGCCTCTGCAGGCACTGCACACACCATTACACATACACTAGAATGTGAAACTCTCATACACATAAAATAACAGGTTGTAACAAATAAAGAAAAAAAGAATGAAAGAGAGAAGGGAAGAAAAGAGAGGAGAGAAGAGGGGAGAGGAAGAGAGGAGAGGAGAGGGGAAGGGAGGGCAAGGGAGGAGAAGGGAGGGGAAGGGGAGAGAGGGAAGAGGGAGAGGAGGGGCCTAGCTTTGTGGTCCTGGGCCTCAGGTTATAGTAGGACATTCTGGTCAGTGGCGCCCAGAGCAAGACACATCTCCTCCCACCCAGCATCGCTTTGTGCTCTGTGAGGGAAGGGGCTGGACTGGATTAAACACCACCAACCAGCAGCTGAGGAGTACGGCCTGCAGTTATGTGTTCCTTGGCTTGCAAGCCACCGTTATAATTTTTATTAATTAGTTTTCAATGGCTAAAAATTAAAGTGTTTTTCTCCCCAACACTGCACACACAAAAATTAAGGTTTTGTATTATTTTGTTTTGTTTGCATTTTTTTTAAAAATCTAATTGCTCTTAAAATGTCTGGCAATGTTCAACACGCATTCCCTCTGGGCAGTAATTGGTTTTCCTCTCCAGACATGACATATGTCCTCAGCAATCCTCTGCTTCCCAGACCATGTGTTCACGTTTGCTATCTGCCTGCATAGTCCTCATTGGCACTTGAGTGTGAGCTCCCTAATGTACAAGTTACTTTTTCTCTACGTGACAAGGAACCTTTCTAGTTTGAGTCTCATTGGCCAGCTTGAGTAACCCCTGAGCCCAGGTCACATGATAAGGCAGGAAGCATGCATTAGATATTGTGACCTAGACAGGGGGAAAGAGGTTGTGTGGGGCTTGGCGTGGCTTCCCTTGATCAGAGTGACCTGAGAGCCAGGAAGGTCCTTATGATGAAGTCCAGGGCCCTGTAAGCAGAAGACAGCAAGCAAGCACCCACCATATGAGACATGGTATGCAGGGGACGTTCACCGACTTATCAAAAAGCAAGCTAAGTTAACTGTGAGGTAACCGCTGTCCCAGAACCTGGGACTCCTCCCCTGTCCTGCAACTGCCTACAAGCCTAGTGCAAAGAATGCAGCAGCTCCGTGTCTGCCTACACGTCCCTTTGTGTGACTAAGCACTGTAGGAAACCACAGACATTGGCTGGGAACGAGTCTGGCTTCACTGTAGAGCTGGGCTCTTGACCATTGGGATCAAAGCTAAACAGGCAAGATTAAAGATTGGGTGCCAGTATGGAGTTGGAGCTCCTTGGCTTTCCTTGTCTTGAAAAATTATTTTGCCCCCAGAGTCTGACAGTTAGAGGCTTGGATAACTTGTGGACTCCAGTCTTTTTGTCAGCTCAGGCTTTCCTGTGGGGAAAGTGGCAGCAGCAGTTTGGGAATACGACCTCTGAGTGATGTGGGCTCGTGATTCTTGCCTTTGGTTTTGCCCTTGCTTCCAGCTAAGACCTCAGTGGACTGTCATTCTTGGGCTTCCTTTGACCACAGGGCTGGATGGAATGAAGCCGGGACTGTCCTAGTTAGCTTTCCCCCTGTTCTTTTTTGTCCGTTTACCTCCCTACTTTGGCAGAGGCTGATAACCAATTTGGAAATCAGATAGTTTCCTTCAGCCAGGACTTTCTTTAAAAATAGGCCTTGGGTTTTTTTTTTAATGCATTAAGTAGAAATTCTTATAATATGTTCTACTGAGCACCATAATCCATAATCCCAGCCTCAAAAAGCATGAGAATCAGCTATCAAATTGCAGCGGGATGAATACAGAACTAAAAATAAAAAGTTCTAAAGGAAACCTGGTGTGGTAGTATATGCCTGTAACCCCAGAACTTGGAAGGTAGAGGCAGGAGGATCAAAAGTTCAAGGTTGTCTTCACCTAGAGAGCAAATTGCAGATGAGTCTAGGTTACATGAGACCCTGTTTGATGTTTTAAGTCAAAAGAAAACTAATTTAATCCAGTCCCCTCTGAAACTACAAGGTGTTTTCAAAGTTCTTTTTCTATAAAAATTATGGAGGCAGCAATTCCAAGACAGCAATAGACTGAATGTGAAACATAGTAGTTTTATATATCGAGAATGAAAAAAAAAAAAAAAAAAAAAAAAAAAAACAGTCCCCAACCCACAGATTTTGACAAAAACCAAAAATTAGGAACTTGTTTTTTTTGTGTGTGTGTGGGAGACCTGAGACCTCCACCATTCGCTTCCATGCCATCTCATTTTTTTAAGATAAAATGAAAGGTTATTTTGCTAGCAGAAGACTGTTATTGTTGCTAAATTTGCTAAGAAAATTGGGCAATTTATCAGTGGAGATGGCAACAGCAAATAGCCCAGCTTGCCAGAGGCATGATATGCTGCTGTCAGCAGCATTAACAAGTTATGAGAGAAGAAAAAAAAAATCCCAGGTTTCAGGATGATGACCATGGATTGAAGAGTGGTAGGCAGGAAGGTACATGGTGACTGTGTCTTCCCTGGAGCATCTCAGGACCAACGCCAGAGGTTCCTGGGAAAAGGTTGAAGCTCGTTAGCATTGGATAGTGGATGGCCAGGCAAGTCTTTGCACTTTATGCTACAAATCTTCCTGGGAGATTTGGGGAAAGAGTCAGGATTGAGTGAGTATTTTCTGCTCTCGCTGGGCTAACCCTTCCTTTTCTTAGCTTACTGTGTTGGTTTGGGGCTTTGGATAATGTCTCACTTTATGAAAACACCGAACAATTCTGGCACAATTGGGAAGGAAATGGACAGTGTCACATTGAACGTTAGTTGGAGTAGATTAGTGAGTCCAGGTGGATACCATTGAGCGGCAAAGCCATTGTTATTGACTATTTTGTAGGGATGCACTTAAGGCTCCACACAAACACAATTCATAGGAAGTGTATTTGAGAAGTGTCCAGCAAGATACAACAGATACAGAAAAGAATGAACGCCGAGTCTAGACTGTAAGCCCGTGTTTTGAGAAACAGGGATACAGATACAGGCAAAATGGGATGACAACTAGATGGAGGAGACCCAAAGAGCCTTCCCCAGAGAGGTGTTGCCATGGTCCCCTCTGCAAACATTTAGTATGTGGGGACAGCAACAAATTACCGGGGTATCAAGAGGTTTACCAGTGGCATAGAATGAAGGATATAATATGGGCAGATCAGCTATCACACAGATACCAAGGAACAGAGAGCTGAGAAGCCATGCCCGCCATTGTGGATCTGAGCCTGTCTATCAGAATGGGTACCTGTCTTTGGAGAAAATGTAGCACATTGTTTATAGAGCTGTTCATTTAGGTAGGAAATGTACATAAGCAGAGAGAGAGAGAGAGAGAAAGAGAATCTTAGAAAGCAGCATTATCAAACATTTCCTATTGATTATTGTGGTGGTTTGAATAAAAATAGCCCCCATAGGCTCATAAGGAGTGGCACAGTTTGGAGGTCTGGCCTTGTTGGAAGAAGTGTGTCACTGGAGTGCTGGGTGGGCTTTGAGGTCTCAAGTGCTCGTGCCAGGCCCAGTGTTGCTTTCTTTTCCTGCTGTCTCCTGATTCCGGATATAGAACTCTCAGGTCCCTTTCCGCACCGTGTCTGCCTGTGTGCTACCGGGACACCCGCCATGATGACAATGGACTAACCCTCTGAACTGTAAACCAGCCCTAATTAATTTTCCTTTATAAGAGTTGCCACGGTCATGGTGTCTCTTCACAGCAATAGAAACCCCAGCTAAGACATTTATCCTTCTCCATCTATGTTCAGTGGAAGGTAGAGGGGAAAGCTGGTGCTGGAGAGTGCTTTTTAAAAGTTCTGCATATGCCCCTCCATTGTGCCACCGGCCTCTTCTTTGGAGCCTCTCCGAGATGGCGCCCTCTGCCTTCTCACACTGAATAGACAGGATCTGTGTAACCAAGAAAACGTTACACAAGTGGTAGAATATTGTCCCTTCTGAGCCTCGACCTAGGGAGTGGTTTCCATCTGGCTTTCCTGGATCATTTGCTCTCGGGGCTCCCGAGGCCACGTTGGACATTCAGGAGCTCTACACGGAAGTCTTCAAGGCGAGGTACGGATACCTGCCGACATCCATGAGTGCACCATGGAAGTTGCTCTTGCAGACCTAGCCTGGCCCTTAGATGACTGTAAGCCCAGGCACCATTGTGACTGGAACCTCCTGAGAGAGCTGGAACCACTCCCCCAAGCCATTCCCACACTTCTGACCCACACAAAACTTTAAGATAAGATTTGTTTGTTATTGTACCCCACTGAATTTTAGAATAATTTGTTATGCGGCAGCTGCTAACCAATGCATCTGGCTACAACTCCTGCTTTGATATTTAGTTCTGTAATTATAATTTTAGAGTCATTCAAACCTTTAAAAGTTGGTTATCTCGGTCAACGGGGATTCTGTAAACTCATTTCCATCCACATATGTAATGGATGTGAACTGCAGCCCCCTCCATACGCTCTGCTTCCCTCCCCTTTCTCTTTTCTGCTCCTCCTTTTGTTCCCCTAGATAATTTTGCTTCTACTTTCTTATCATTTACACATATAAGGTGTTAGAATCTATGTACTGTCTTGGACCCACAAGAGAAACTGTGATATTTTGTCTTTCTGAGGCTGACCTAATTAGCTTAATATTATTATTTCCAGTTGTAGCCGATAGAGTTTAAGTTTTAATTAAAAGAAGAAAAGGATTCCCCCAAACTATAAAGCATCCAGTGCAGATAAATTTGTTGCTGGTTTCAACTGGACTGCTACCCAAAGAACCAACACCAACGCTTCTTGAACTAGTCAGTAAACTAGAAAGGCAAGAGATGATAGCAGACTCTTCATCCAAAGCCAGGACGGCCCTGACACCAAAACCACATAAAGACACAGCAAAGGAAAGAATCATATCTCAAACTTTTATATGAAAAGGTGGCAGACAGATTAATGCAGAACTGGATAGAAAGGAGAAGCCGTGTTTCTCCACACACTAGCCTATAAAATACACAGTGTCCTTCTGTGCAGCTTTCCTAGAATGACAAGGGTTGTGACACATCCAAGCTCACAGTACAGACCTTGGCCTTGATCTGGGTGACATGGAAAAGCCCTGGGAAAGCCTTGAGCAAGTGAGGAATGGGATTGACCTGTGTTCAGAGGTCAGCCAGGGTGCCCAGAGCTCTGTGCATCCAGACAGGTGCTAGGGAAATTTGAGGCATAGAGACGATTGTCCCCGGATGTAAAGGTGCCTTCTGACGTGTTTGCAGTCTGCTACACTCAGACAACTACCAACCCTGTTTTTCCTTAGGCTGTACCCTGGGTCTACTTCTAAAAACAGGTAGACAACTAGGAGGAAAGTCAGCATTCTGCTGTCCACAGACGTTCGGAAGCTGTGGTTCTGCTTCCTGATGAGGAGACTGCCTGGCGAGGCTCTGAAAATCCAGCAGACATGTTGGTGTGTTCCAGGGTCTTGAAGCGGAAGGTCAAATCTAAATCTAACTGGCTGTCTAACGAGACACATGTGACTAGGTAGTTTATAAGAGCAGAGGTTTGTTAATCAAGGTTCTGAAGACTGCCAAGTCCAAGGTCAAGGCATCAGAAGATTCTGTGTCTGCTGAGGGCTGGTAGGCTTCATGGATGCTTCTCTCCTGCACTATCACATTAGTGGAAGTGATGAATATGAGTGTGTGTGTATGTGTGTGTGTGTATGTATCATTCTTCAGGTTTCATCTACTCTGTTTTTAAGACAAAGTCCATCATTGCCTGGAACTCACAAGGCCAAGCTGGCTATCTAGTGAGCTCAAGAGATCCACCTGTCTCTCTGTCCCCAGTGCTAGAATTATTACAAGCAGGTACTGCCATGCCTGCTTTTTTAATTATTTTATTTATTTTTGGTTTGGGTTTGGTTTTTTGAGACAGGGTTTCTCTGTGCATCCTTGGCTGTCCTGGACTCACTTTGTGGACCAGGCTAGATCTGCCTGACTCTGCCTCCCCAGGTGCTGAGATTACAGGTGTGTACCAAGGAGCCTTGCTGCCTGCCTTTTAAATGTGCCTTCTGAGGTTCCAACCAACTCAGATCCTCAGCAAGCTCACTACCAACTGAGCTGTCTCTGCACCCCCTGGCTTCTGTTCTAAGATTCTAATCCCATTCTCAGGGGCTTCCTCCTCATCACAAAGTCACATCCTGAAACACTCACCTGCAGTGGAAGTTTTGATTTCCTTTAAAACTCAGTTATGTTTTGTAAATATGTTTTTGCTGTAATCCCAAGTGTGGAATATGGGACTGCCTTAGTTTGTTCACAGCTGATAGTTGCCTCAGGTGGGGCATGGTCTTTGCCAGCTGCAGACAGTGGTATTCTAAGGACTCTGAGAGGGTATAAATATGATAGCCCAGAGAGAGAAAACAAGGGTTTCAAAGACACAGATGGAAGAGAAAGAGCTCTGCTTGTTTGTCCTACTGCATTTGCTATTTGCTGTTGCTGGACTGCTAGATATTCTAATGACTGGAATTAGTATTTTCCAAAAGATCCTGACAAAACTAACTAGCCACAACTAAGTCTAAAAAGGTCTATGTCCCCTTTTCCTTCTAACCTTTTTCCTCTCCTACCTAGGGTTGGGGGGGTTAGAAAAGAGTTAGAGGCTTATGGAACCCCAAATAAAGTAGAGTTTAAAAAGTGATGCCTATATTCACCACCACTGACACACATACCGGATTAACTTTCAACATGTGGCAGGGACAGGAAGCCAACATTTCAGCTATATCAGAATGTATCAGTCAGTTATACCACACTAATGAACAACCCCCAGAGCTCAGTGTTTCAACCCTTTAAGAAAGGCTTCGTTGTCTCTTGCACTTCTTTTCCAGTGCAGGATAGAGGAGCCTCAGCTCACCATCCTCACTCTGGAAGCCTAGGTGATGGAGCCTGTACCATCTGTGACAGCCCCAGAGCAATGTGATCAATGTCAGGCTTCCTGTTCGCTGCCGTGGGAGAAAGGCAACAAGGCCTGAGCAGCACAGGCCTCAGGGGCTCTCCATCACTGGTAGCCAAAACCAGTCACATGCCTACACCCTCTGTGAGCCTACACCTGAAGGTGGAACATTGATTTGCACCGCAATATCAACTACAAGGGAACATCACAGGTTAGGGGGACAGCCAGATGATGGACACCCTGGCATCAATTGATTTGCCCAGATCTCTGCTCCCCAATAAAAGAGGTTTGCAGTGAGATGATAGGTCTGGTCAACTTTCCGTTGCTGTGATAAAATATCCTGACCTAAAGCGATTAAGGGAGGGAAGGATTTCTTTGGCTTACAGTGAGAGGTTGCAGTCCATCATTTGGGAGAAGTAAAGGCAGGAACTCTGGGAGCTGTCACACCAAACCCACAGTTCAGAACAAATGCAGGGTAAACATACCCTCACCTACTCACTTGCTGTTCTCTCTCAGCTCATTTTTTCCTCTCTTAAATGAACCAGGAACCCACCCTCAAAACAACAACAACAAAAACAGAGAATGGTAGAACACAAATTTGGGATGGGGGGGTCTTCTCATCTCAACTAACAATCAAGATAATCCCACATGGACACGCCCACAGGCCAACCCTACTAAGACACTTTCTCAACTGAAACTCTCTTCTCCCGTGATTCTGGGTTGTAGCAAGCTGATAATTAAACACTGAGCATCACAGTGTGTCCTGAACAAGCTTTTCCTACCAGTGGAGAGTCAGTAATTACTAACCTAGGAGCGTATGTACTCCAGGTACCCTTACTGGATGCTGTGAAGATGCACAGTCAGCTAGATGTGCTCCCTCCCTTCAAGGCAACATTCAGCCTCCGAGCTTCAGTACAATTCAGGGAGCAAATTGTGTGTAATAATTGTCATTTAATATGTCCTAAAGATGAATACACTGTTAGGTTCCCTAGTGTGCTTTTTCTCTCTGTAGATGAGAATGGAGCGATGTGTCTATCAGATGCCAGTTCCCACTTCCTCCTTGATTTCTCTTTCATGACCAGGGTTGACAGGTCAGCCCAGCACTCTTGGGTAGGCTACACCTTGGTTAGTTTGGAGATAGCAGCTCAGGAGACAGAGAGAACATACAGAATGCCCAGTTCAATTAGAAGTTCAGCTTAATAACAAATAAGCATCAGCGTGAGAATGCCCCTGTTTGTTGTGCAGCCTTCCCTGGGGTGTGAACACACGTCTATTCACACCAAACAGGGCACGTGCAACGGCAGGATTCTGACCAACTCTAGTTGTTGAACCAATACGTTTCCAGGAATTCCTTGGGGGAAGACAGGCAAGGATTACTAGCAGGAGCGGAGGTGACTCACAGGCAGCTGCAACGCTGAAAGCCCACCTATATCCTGCAGGATGACTCTGAAAGCGGCAGCCCTGGAGTTCCCGTGAACAACTTGCAGGCACTGGGGTGGGGATGGGGAGAGTCTCCTCTCTAGCAATTGCTAACTACTTTATAGTCTTGGGAGGGGCTTTGTAAATCTTGTTTCAGATGCTCCCTGAAACCTGTGATTTCTGTTCCTGAGCCTTGTAAGTTTCCTTTCCTTCCTAAGTCTAGTTCCCATTTGCAGTATATGGCTTACTCAGCACCATGCTTACACTAAACACATTCACTGCTCATCTGAAATGCTAACATAACTAGGCAACCTATATTTTTATTTGCTAAACCTGACAACCTCAGGGCCTTTGCACCTGTTGTCCCCTCCTTGTGGAACCCTAGTTCTATGAGAGATCAGCTTTTCCTTTTCCTTTCCCCCTCAACTCTAGTGCTGACTCTTTGGAGACATTTCCTCTGGTTTGCTATTCGAAGGTCATGCTCTTGCCCTGTCTCCATCACTGTTTATAACACCATTCTGTTTGTCTCCATCACTGTCAATGACAACACTGTGTTTGTTTATAGCAGTTGCCACCGTGCAGTTGTCTGGGGTCTAGAGTCCTTGTTTCTCTGCGCCCCCATGTAACCTCCCTGAGAGCAGGGTCTGTGTCCTTTTTGTCTTTATCTGCACCACAGCACTAGTGAAAGAGCCCAGAGGGTGGTAAGTGAGCACAGAGTAGTAGGTTCTTTTGTTGTTTTGTTTGTTTGTTTCCAGGCAGGGTTTCTCTGTGTATCCTTGGCAGTCCTGGACTCGCTTTGTAGAGCAGGCTAGTCTTGAACTCACAGAGATCTGCCTGCCTCTGCCACTCAAGTGCTGGGATTAGAGGCCTGTGCCACCATACCTGACTTAAGTTCTTAACCGAGAGACGCTTCTGCCTCTGCTGCCTACTTCCGATGTGCATCTGAGGGACGAAGGGCGAGGAATTTAGACAGCACCAGTGTGATTTTTTTTTTTATGGGAAAACAAAAAATTCGCAAGTGAACAGTGCACTGAAGACCCACTAGAGTTGCTGAACCACATGAGTTCGACTTCCTTGGGTGTCACTGTCTCAGGAGAGGTACTGGGAGCTGAGAAGGAAGGAGTTCTAGTCAGGGCAGAGTAGCACTGAGAAACTTCCCAAAGCAGGAACCTCCTTGACTTACCTGAGGACTAGACAATTGATCAGCATGTCTGGAAGGGCCAGGACCACAGAGCAGCTGCTAGGAGAGGCACAGGCTGGCCTGGCTGGGGATCTTAAAGATGACAGCACATTGAAAGACTTCAGTCGTAGGAGGAGTCATTGCCACTATGAGAAGATGGTCTTGGTATCTGTAATAAAAATCAACTGCAGGAGAAAGGAACAAAGGGGATAGGACAGATAGAAAGCCATTACAGTCATCCAGGTTGGTCTAGGTTTAAGCCCTAACGATGAAGAGAAAAGGGGATGAGAGTCAGATATAAGTGTTACAAATTGCTTAATTAATTAATAGGAGATGTGGAGGATAGATAGATTCAGCCATGGAAAGGTCGTAGGTCGATGCTAGATAGGTGAATAAATGGAATTATGGATGGATTATTGATGTTGGGATTCAGTGAGTGTAAATGATATTGGATGGATCAGAGATGGATATTAGATGGATTATAAATCCATGTAATTAGTAAGTGGAGGAATATTGGATGGATAGATAAAACAATACATTTTAGGTACATTGTAAATGGTGGATGTTTAGTGAGAAGAGAGATATTTGGTAAGTAAATAGACTGAAGGGTTATAGATGGATTGTAAATGGCGGGGTTTTAGTGATATGGGTATTAGAAGATGATAGATAGATCATAAATGGGAGATTTTAGTAAATATATGGATAGTGAATGGGTGTACATATATATATGCATGTATGCATGTATATATGAATGGATGGATGGATGGATGGATGGATGGATGGATGGATAAATGGATTATGAATGGTGGGTATTTAGTAAGTAAAATGATATTGTTTGGATGAACAAGTAGGCAGGTAGGTAGGGAGATGGATAGGTAGATTGTAGATGGTTTGGAAATCGTGTTTTGGTGAAATGGCTATAAACTGATCATAAAATGTAGATTTTTAGGGAGTATAAAGGTTTTGGATGGATAGATGGATATTGGGTGGGTGGAGAGATAGATGTATAGATGAGGAAGTACAACATAACTATTTTGAAGTCCAGGCTCTGGACCTAGACAGACCTCCTTTTGGATTTTTTAGCTGATAGTCTTCTTGGCAAAGAAACTTTAAGGAGCAGGTGACCTTCAGAGGCCTCACTGTCTTCATCTGAGAGCTGGACTGTAAACTCTGCATTACCTCAGAGGCATGAGAACAGAGGGGCACTGTCTTCTGAGATACCCTCCCAGTGCCCAGAACCCCGTCATCCGTCATCATTATGCATGTCCTGCACCTGGCCTGACACGCTGGAGCTTGCATGGTCCAGCCAGCGCTCTCCCCATTGCTCAGCTCCAGCCATTCAGACTCCTGCTCTGCCCCTACACCCAACAGAACAAAAACATTTCTATCAAAGGTCTGAAAATGTTTATTGATGAGCGGAAGAGACAGTGCAGTGTGTGGAGCGCTCCTCGATAGCCAGTGCCTCCATATTTGAGTCATAATCGTGAATTCCCTTCGATGGGGTTTAATGTAAGGAGCGTTCCTGTGAGTATCCACGAATAGTTAAACTGAGTTTAAACCTAAGTTTTGCTGGCAATGGTGTGAGGCAAAGGAGAGCCCAAGGCGTATCTTTGTTACGCTAAATAACAAGGGGAGACGAGTATTTTCATTTCTATCTGCTCCACCTGAGGAAGGCTTCAATGGGCTCCTAGGGGCACTGTTCTGCCTTAGGTGATCAAGGAAAGAAGAGGATGGGAACAGGGCTGCTGCTGTGTCTCCTCATTGGAGCATTTACTACTGTCTTCCGATGCTCCCAGAAGCCCAGCAGACAGAGAGAAGTCCTGCCCCCATCATCCTGAAGAGGGTCAGCTGAGGTGTTCACAGGTCATGTGATGCAGAGTCCAGCGGTTCACACTCAGCTCATTTCAGCGGGGAACTCTTCACCGGGCTGTCACACTGTCTGTTTGGCAGGACACCATTCCTCAGCATCACTCACCGTGTTTGTTCATTCCCCTCCCTCCTCATGGCAGACAGCTATTGATCCCTGTGCATGACTCTGCCCTTGGCCTCAAACACTTTCACGATTTTCTTCCCCAATTTTCAAATGAACTTTATCAGTCCTCTGATTGCTGAAGTCCGTCTTTGTTCTTTGGACAGTAACGGATGATTCAGTAAATGGTGTGTCACAGAGCAGGAGGGACGTGAGGGTGACCTTTATTAAATTAAGTATGTCTTCCCCATCCCTCTGTGGCATTGTGGAATTATTATCAGAAGACAGACAGCAGGCAAGGAGCTGTGTGGAGCCAAATGCTTCCCAAAATTGTGTTAGCGATTACTTTTCTCGATACAGTAATAATTATTGATAATGATTTCCTACAAATTGCAACCATTAATATATCAATGAGGATACTATACATTCAGCTGTGTTGAAAGCTCCTGAAGAACATGCCTGACTTTTAGATCGCCACCCTGTCCAACTTCCCAATCTGAGTCTTGGCCGAGTCCCTGCCAGGATGGAGAAAATGACATAGAGCCTCATCAAGGAAGGTTCCACAAGCTTTGTCTCACACTGTGGTACCCTGATCACGTCCTTGTTTACTTCTCTAGCCACCATGGCTTTATTCCTAATCCCCAACAACGCCAAGCTCGCTCCCACCTCAGGACTTTTGCACCAGTGTGCCTTCTGTCTGGAATGTTCTTTCTGAATAAATATACCTGGCACCATCTTTTCATTATTCATGTCTCAGTGAAAATATCACCAGCCTAGATTGTCTATCCTTCACAGTGCTCTCTCTCTCTCTCTCTCTCTCTCTCTCTCTCTCTCTTCCCTTTCAGGTAACTCAGACTTGCCTAGCTTTATTTACACTGGTTTTGGGGATTGAAATGATATCCTTGTGGTTTCAAGGCAAAAACTTTACAGAGCACCTTTACGGCTCTTCTCACAACCACCGGTTCCAAGGGGCTTGACCCCCTCTTCAGAGCCCTGAGGACACTAAGCGCTCACATGTAGGTACACCTACATACATGTTGGCAGAACACTTCTACATACGAAAATAAACAAACCCTTCTTTAGAACAAGGCAGCTGAAGGACATGAGACCACTTTTCCAAGTGCCCACCAAAACTGTGACAGCAATTCGAATCAGCAAACAACAGCTAAGCTGAGTCACCTCTCCAAACAAAGGCAAAAGGAGATTGGAACGACTGCCGTGGCCCAGGTGGCTGTGTGGTGGGGCCGAGGAGTCCCGGGAGAGGCAGGGCTGTGTAGGCAGCTGTGGATGGTGAATCCAGCTGGGCTACCCCTATGTACTCACCCACCATGAGACAAGTCCAGCCAATTCCCACAGCGTGGCAGAAAGCGCTGCTACAGGTGAGGGCAGCACTGGACCGTTACATGGCCAACAAGAGTGGGCTTGCTGGGCCTGCCATCTCCTCACACAGGGGCCCATCCGCCCCTCGAGTTCTGCACATCTTAATGGGGGAGCATTGGAATACACAGTGGCAATAGAGTGTCACAGAGAATTAAGGAAGGAAGACCATGGTCAGAGTTTCCCCAGATGTGCAAGAGACAGTAGAAACTCTAAGCTCTCACATGGACAGAATAGCCTGGAATGCACACACACATACACACACACAATTCATTGTATTTCCAGTGATTTTATGTGTGTGTGTGTGTGTGTGTGTGTTGTTGTTGTTGTTGTTGTTTTGGTTTTGGAAACTGGCTTTCGTACAGCCCAAGATAACTTCAAACTTTCATGCAAACAAGGATTACCTCAAACATCTCACTCTCCTGCCTCCACTTCTTGAGTGCCAGGATTATAGCTACATACCACCACACCTTGTTTACATGGTCCTAGGAACTGAAGCCATGGCCTCAGTAGGCAAACACTCTGCCCAGTGAGCTGTAGTCCCAGCCAAAGTTTTCTTTTCTTTTTTTAAAAACTCAGTGAATTAAATAAACAAATATTAGATCAAACAATGGGGGGGGGGTCATCTATAGTACCCAGTCTCTTCAATTCAGATCCTGCCTCTGCCTCCTACGTATTGCGGCCTCTCAGACAACTCTCCCGCTAGCTCAATTTCTACATCTATAAAGGGGGAGGGGAAAAACAGATGAATTAAAAAATTGAAGACTTTTAAAGCAGAATAAGGGCTCTAAAAGGTTAGATATTATTACTGATGGTGTTTGCTGCTGCTTAAGGTAATTTTAAAAACGGCTTGGTACTGTGCTGGTTTTCTAGAGTGTTCCATGAGGACTGAGTGGCAGGTTCTACATTCTAGCTACTGCCCCTCAGAGGCAGGCACTGAAGTCACATTTGATCCCTAGAACATTTCAAATGCTCAGGTGGCAAAGAAAGGGACTGATACCCGGTGCCTCACAGTGGGGAACTTCGTTTGTGAATTAATAATTTATGGAGCACTGACGGCAGTTCCGAATTGTTTGGCAACAGGAGGAGACCCGACCCAGTGGGGAAAATGGGAAACGGTACCTAAGAGATGGCCCAGTTGGGAAACTGCTTGCTGGAGGAGCTGAGTTTGAACCCCAGCACACACTGCGTGTCGGCACACACCTGTAACACCAATGCTGGGGCAATGGGCAGAGGCAGAAGTATGTCAGGCTACTGGCCAGCCAGTCCATAGAAAGGGTGAGCTCCGGGAAGATGCTCCTTCAAAAAAAACTTAAGTGGAGAATGATAGAGACAGATACCAGATGGCCAACCTTTGCCCTCCACACCTGTCCATTCACCTGTCCATACACTACACACACACACACACACACACACACACGAGGGGAGGTAATAGAAAACAGCTAGGTAGGTACATACATACATTAACAAGGTGGATGGCCCCTCACAGAGGGACAGCTGTGGTTGTCCCTTGGTGTCCACCACATGCATGTATGCCAAGACATGTAAAACAAACCTGCACATGCACCAACATGTACACATAAAAATGCACACAAACATACAAAAAATGGAAACGAAACACAAGGCAACGGGAAACTGGAGAGAAAGAACGGGAGGCCAGAAATGTGCTTGAAGTGTAAGAAGATGGTCAGAGCAAGGGAGGCTGGAGGACGCCTCCGAAAGGGTCCGGGTTCTTGTCCTCCTGGGGAATGTTCTAGAACTCTAGCATCCCAGGTAGAGCCCTGTGGGTCCTCAAGTCAGTTAGTCAAGAGTATACAAGTCCAGCGACTTGGGGGAAAATGACATATCTCCTCTGTGGGATGGTCCAGGCAGATGAGTTAAGACAGACTTACAGCCTTTCTGAAGTGACAGGGATGGCATCAGGCTTCCCCAAAGCTCCACAGAGGTTGTCAGGGAGCCGGCAGGCTGAAGTGGTAGTTGAGTGGAAGCCCAGGGGGAAGCTGTCTGAGCAGTGCTGGGAGACCACCATCCACCTCCCCCTCTCCCAGCCCCCAACCCTAACCTCCAGCCAGAGATGACATGGCAACTCCAACAGGCCAGCCAGGGCCTGGATGAGAAGTCGGTCCATGTATAAATATGTAAGACAGTGCTTCTCTTAGGCACTCAGAACCCAAATAAAACCAGAGAGCCCGGTGAAAACAGTAACTAGGTTTCCCAATGAATAGGGTGGCTTTGGAGTCAGCACTCTAGGTTCTGCTCTGGTTCCAGGGCACCCTCTCCCAGCGCTCAGTGCCGAGCTGCTCACGCTGCTCACAGCTGTTTTCTCTGGGAAACAGAATGGAGAATGGTACTACGTGCTGACCTTGACTCCTCAAGAAAGCACTCCCTGTGGGTCAATTTCAGAGGGGAGAGAAGTTGGGAGAAGCCTTAGCAGGAAGATGTTGGGGGTCTCTGCAGAACTGTGTTTAGTCATGGTGGTGCAGAAGGATGACTGTTTCTTCTTAGACAGTACCTGGAAGACTCCAGGGGCTTGCAGAAAGGCAGACAGAGGGTTGCATTTTTGTTCTAATGGGCACGTACACACTGTGTGTGTGAGTATGGGCACATGGATGCCAGGCACCCATTGGAGGTCAGAGGAAAACCGCTAGTGTTTGTCCTTGCCTCCCACTTTGTTAAGACAAGGTTTCTTCTTCATTGCTACAGAAACCAGGCTAGCTGGCCTGAGGATGCCTCAAGATTCTCCTGTCTCTTCATTCATCTCCTCATGGACAGGCAATGTACACCAGGAGTCCAGGGGTACAGGTGCTGCTGTACCCAGCTTTTATGTGGGTTCTGGGATCTGAACTCAGGTTGTCAGGTTTGTGTGGCAAGTACTTATCCACTGCACCATGTCCCCAGCCTAAGAGTTTATTTATGTGTGCAGTGAGCAAGTGGTTTCCATGTGCTCCGAGTCAGTAGGAGCTGATGTAAGCCTGTGATCAAGGTCCTGAGCTCTGGCATCTGGCCACCTGCGTTTCTATGTACTTCTGGGCAAGGATCCTTGAGCAAGTACATAACATTCTTGTATCTTAGCTCCCACATTTGTAAAATTGAGCGAGCACAGTTTCTGCATATGGCGATGCCCTGAGGCTTCACTGGACGAATATATACAAACCCCTCCAAGCGGTCCTCCTAACACCCACATGCCAAGGCCTCTATAAACAGTGGCTGCTTTCCTTCTGATTTTGTTTCCATTCAAGTTTATGCTTCAATTGTTTAAAACAGAGCATCAGTTTTGATTTCTCTTCCAACATTGAAAGCCACTCAAACCCCAGGCCATTTTCCAGCAAAGAAAATTTAACATGAAAATATAAATATTGGGAGAATGGATAGGAAGATGGATGAACAGATGAATATGAAAATGCATGGATGGATGGTGGGTGGATGGGTGAATGGATGTATGGATGGATAGAGAGATGAATAAGTGGATGGATGGGAGAATGGATGAGTGAACAGGTAAGTAGATAGATGGATGGATAGATGGATGGATAGATAGATAGATAGATAGATAGATAGATAGATAGATAGATAGATGGATGCTTGGATGAATGGATGGATGCATGCATGGATGGGTGGATGAAGGCTTATGGCATCAGAAACATTCATAGCCTCAGACATCAACCAATCATGGGTAGAACCAAATAGTGACTTGCTTGCAGCAGCCATTCTGTGCTGTTGTATCTTCGGGTTTTGGACATGTGGCCTGCAAAGGGAAAACGTTCTCCCCTTCCATCCTGTTCTCTTCATTCTGGCAGTTTGTCCTTTTGATCTGCAAAATATCTTCCTTTGCTGCAATCCCACGTGTCTGCATCCAGTTTCGTTGCCTGTGCTGTGTGGATTCTATCAGAATGCTGTTGCTCAGACCTATGCCAAGGACTCTTCCTTTCGGCTGATTCCAAAGCTTCATAGCTGCTGGGAGAGTACCTTCATCCACCTGGACTTCGCTTTTAGATACAGTCTGTTCTCAGTTTCCTGCACATGGATTTCGGGTTTTCCCACGAAGACAGTGACCCTGTCACATCCTCATCCTCTTAGGCTTTGACACCCGGGCTTTTTTTTTCTGGTTTCATTTTTTTTTTTTTTTTGTACCAATATCATGCTGTTTTCACCACTACCGCTTTGTACTGTGCTTTGAGAGTAGATCTATTGTGTCTATAACTTGGTTGTTTTTGCTCAAACGTTCTTTCAAGTAGAAGGAATAAGTTCAAAAGACCTATTCTACAACACAGTGACTATAGCCAGTAACAGTGTAGTGTGCGCTGCAAAGTTGTGGGAGAAAGTGATTTTGAGAAATAGAACCTAAGAAACAGATTGTCACCACGGAAAGTAACCGTCTGAAGTAATCCTCTTTAATTACTTCAACTTAGACATTCCATAGTTTGCATTTCAGAAAGTCAGATTCTGTACTGTAAATACAGTTTCGTCAACGGAGAAAGCCTGCATTGCATTGTTTCCCTGAATCAAATGCAGAGAAAATAGTAACTAGGATCTTGTTTCAGCCTTATTTCTTCACCGGCACTATGCAGCACGCAATCTCCAAACTTGCTGGCACACAGTAAGGATGATATGGGGTCATGACTCTGAAAGCCAGCTGTCTGGTTCTGCTGGTCCAAAGCTGAGCTCAGCAAGGCTCATCATCTTCAGTCTCTGAAGACTTGGCTGGGCTTCTCCATGTGCTGGGGTTTCATCCAGGCCACTCTAACAATTCAGCCTTGCTCCATGGGGTATGGACTAGCCCAGGTACATTTCCATAGCAAAATCCATAATCTTAGTTCTAGTCTTGGTGTGGGTGGGGATGCAGGGATCCTTCGTCCGGCTTCTGCCTGTCCCGCCTCAATGGGTCAGAGGTCAGGACAAAGAGCAGAGACCCCCCAAGCCCAGGCCCCATGCAAGGAGGGAAGGATGCAAACTTGTATAGCAGAGGGTTTCAATCTACGAGGAGGTAAAGAATTAAGGGTACCTGTCAATCAAACTATCACAATTCAGAAGAGGTGACAAGTACTGATTGCAGGAAAGCAGAGAGCAAAAGTACAAGAGTATCAAGTCTGCTGAAAGGAAGGCCAGGATCACTCATAAAATAGGAACATGGGGGTATTAAACAGAAGTATTAAAGGATGTGATGTGTGTGCGTGTGTTGGATACTTGTGTGTGCTTATATACATGTTGGGAATTAGATATGTTCATCTGGGTATGTATACATATGTGTGTGTGTGTGTGAGACATGGAAGCCAGAAGTCAGCACTGAGCATATTCCTCAACCTCTCTCTCTCTCTACCTTAATTTTTGAAGTAGGGTACCTCCCTGAGCCTGGATCTCATTTATTTCCTCAGCCTCCTGGCCAATGAGATCCCGACTCTGATCCCCTGTGCTGGGACACACTTCCACATATGGGTGCTGGGTTTTCAAACTCCAGTTCTCATGCCTGTATAGCAAGCATTTTCCAAAATGAACCAACTCCTTAATCACAATAATATCATCCTTGTATGAACATTTTTGGCTTGGCTTTGTTGACACAGCATCTCATGTTGCCCAGGTTGGCCTCTAGCTCATTATTGTAGCCCAGGCTGACCTTCAAACTCCAATGCTCTTCTATCTTCCTCCAAAGTGGTGTGACTATGCTATGTGCCACCAGGCCTGGCTCCTTAAATAAGCTTTTTTTTCTTTACTTTTAGGGCAACATCAGCTGCTCCACTCTTTGCTAACCCTAGGGCCTTAAAATCTCTCCAAATATCTAGCCTCACTTACTTTAAATAAACCCATGACTTAGCAGTCATTTTTCCCCATGACCTTAATATCCCAGGAAGTACATATCCATATGAAAAATTAATAAAAATACCTTTAAAGGAATTAAGCTTCTTCCTCGTTTCCAATAGATTTGACTCCAATTTGTAGATGAAAGTTTCAGAGCTCTCGCTGTCATCCCCTTCAGCGGATCCTCTGCTGAGAGCCACCAGGGAGGTCACAAATGAAATTATCTTCAGTGTGGTGTATATTATGGGATTCCACATTCCCACTCACTGCCGTGATGGTTGAAATCCTAGCGCCTACTCTGGACTCGAGATGAATTGAAGATGGAAAGTGAGGCTCCATAATGAGAATTTAGAGTTCTCCTCAATTCCTGCCTGGCTGCATGTTCCTCATACCAAAGCCATCTTGGGAACACCCTTACCCCCCCCCCCGTTGTTTTATAAGCACGTCAGCCATTTTAATAGCCTGGACATTTAAGATCCATAAAAGATAATGTGCAGTGAAGATGCTTGAGTCAGATAGACTCGACAGAGAGTCCTTCTGATAATCAATTTCTAACTAGGTAATAAGAGCTGACACCACACTCTTCTGATCGGGGAGGAGAGTTCTGTCCTCTGTCCTTCCTGGTGAATTTTACAGCCTGGTCTGGCTGCACTCAGAGCACTGACCACTGGGAAGGGCTGGGTATCAGATGTCTGTTAACAGGGCCATCTCTTTGACCTCAAGCCTAAATTCCTGGAGCTCCCTATAAACTAGGGGTTCTGTCACTCTATCCACACCACTTCTTCATTCCATGTGGGTTTGCTTGTGGCCAGGTTTAATAGAGAAATCCATTGACTGTGTGCATGTTCAGGGGGAATACGATTTTTTTTTCTTTTTAGGGGGGTTCTGACATGGTATAGCTAAGATTCTATAACTCCAAGCTAACAACCACCCGCTGAGTTCTCTAATGGCTCCATAGGATGCCAGGGCCCAATCAAGAGGGTCATTCATTTTCTTTCCAGTCTTAGCATGTATTTGTTTGTTTATTTAGCATGTGTGTGTGTGAAGTACACATGTGTGGGCTCTCATTACACAGATCATGTGTGGATGTGTGGAGGTCAGAGGACAACTTTGTAGAGCTGATTTCCTCCTTCCGCTTTTACATGGGTCCTGGGAGTAAACCCACATAGCCTCCCTCCACCTGCCCTCCCTCCCATTTCAGCTTAATATCTCAAAGTGACCAAAGGAACAGGTTAAAACACTAATAGCACATTTTACTAACAATCAGGCTTGCAAGGCAAGCTCCTTTACCCACTGACCAATCCTGCCAGACCAACCTCCTTATTTCCTAATCCTATTGTCCAGCTTCTTTGGTACACTATCCTAAAACAGCAGATGCTGTTTCAGTAAAGTGCTGTTACAGGATCCCCTGTGTCTGACCAAAAGACCTAGGCTGACCTACACGGTGAGTGCCAGGATAACCATGGCTATACAGAAAGATCCTGCTAAAAAAAAAATGGAACACGACACAGACAGGGGAGGCATCTGTACAATACTTATCACACAGTCTTTGATCCCTCTGCATGCATATAACAGGCTGAGAAAGGCGTTGCACGTCTGAAACCCCGGGGCTGGGGAGATAGAACCTGTATGGGCTCGCTCAACAGTCCTGGACTCACTGGCCAGCTGGTCTAGCTGAGTCAGTAAACTTCAGGTTCAGCGAGAGACCCTGTCCTAAATAACAAGGCAGGAAATGATTGATGTGGACATTTGTCCTCCAAACAAACGTACACCTAGCCACACACGTGTACACATTCACACATATGTGAGCACCCAAACAAGCAAAGAGGGAGAGGGAGCCAGAACGTCCCATTTTTAAGTCAAAGCTAGTACATGAATATTTTATTCAGTTCTTGACAGGACTCAGTCTCATGGGAGAACCTCCCTCCACCTGCCCTCTTTCCCATTCCAGCTTAGTGTCTCAACGTGACCAAAGGAAGAGCTTAAAATGCTAACACCGCAATACTCCCATGTTCATGCAGAGGGAAGAACAGGGAGACAGGAGGAGCTGTGTGTGCTAGGTAGAGGTGAAGCCAGAGTTCTCGATTCTCTATTGTGTAGAGAATCTGAACATGGTAAAATTTTTGCACTTAGGAGGTGGAGGCAGTAGAGTCCTGAGTTCGAGGCCAGCCTGGGCTACCCATTGAGACCATGTACCTCTGAACCCTGAGCTAAAATGGTCCCTTCCTTCCTTGTGTTGCTTTTGCCAGGATACTGTGTCCCAGCTGTTGGAAATAATGAACATGGTGGGTTCTGATTTTCCCTTTGATTATGGCCAAACTGTGATCCTTTGATAAGGTCGTGCTCATGTCCCCATGTTTTGGTCCTAATGAATGGAGATCCCTCTTTTTTGGTTGTTGAGAACACTTGATACAAAGACAAGTTTTATCCTTTCCTACATCAGTTATGGTTTTATTTTTCTTTAAAATTTTCCCTTCTGAAGAACACATTTTTTTTTTTTTTTTTTACACAGCCAACTCAGTCACACATTTTAAGCTTAGTTTTGTGGTACATTTTCAGGTAGTTTGCAATGAGTAAACTAACCAACTGTATTGGGAGTTCTTCTGGTTATACTTTTTGTGATTAACTCTTTTGAATGAGTAAAAATTTAGCATCAATTTTATGAATGAATTTTTGTGTAAAATTATTTATGATTTTTAAAATTCAGAGCTACAGGGATGAATCAGTGGTTTCAAGCACTGGCTGCTCTTCCAGTGAACCCAGGTTTGGTTCTCAGCGCCTACACGTGGTTCACAACCACCTATAACCAGGTTCTAAGGGATCTTGCACCCTCTCTGATCTCCACAGGCACCAGGCACACATGTGGTGCACATACACACATGTAAGCAAAACACTCACATCAAATAAAATAAATCTAAAAATAAATAATTTTTTAACTAAAAATTAGATTTTACATTAAAACTTCAGTATATTTAAAAGAAAACTTGCAAGTTAAAGTCATGCAGCAAAACTGGCCAGACTCAAAGACTGTACATCTCAATGATACAGTTAGAACAGCCATTGTGAAGTAGGCTGTCATGTAGCCCAGGCTCACCTCATTATGTAAAAGAGAAGAAGATACTTGATTCTGGTCCTCCTGCCTCCACCTTCTCAGTGTTTCTCCACCACAGTGGGGTATGTGTGGCTCAGCTCTCACTCGCTCTTTCACAGTCTTTTCCCACCCCAGTTAATCTAGTCTAGAAACTTCTTCATAATCATGCCCAGAGTCTTGTCTTCATGGTGATTTCAGATCCTGTCAAGGTGACAGTCAATATAAGTCAAGGGCTTTATCTGCCACATTGCCCAAACTGGAAAGACACAAAAATGTTGAGAGGGTGAGGATGTATGCGCCTCGCTCTTTCTCTTCGTCCTCATCCTCCTTTGGGTCCTTTGATGAGTTCAAGTGTGCTGTTGTTTGGATATAAACAGTCTCCCCCAAAAGAATGCTCACAGGAGTATAAGCATTCTAACTTCAGCAGCAGGTTAGTCCATTGATGGGTTAAACCCATAGCTGAATGGGCTGTGAGGAGATGCGCCTAATTGAAGGAAATGGGTCATGGGGTCTGACTAAGAAGATTATACTTTGTTTCTCTGTTTCCTGGTGAACACAGAGTGTCACATTCTTCCTCAAAAGCAATTTGATCACAGACACTAAGGATTTGAAGCAAGCTTACCCTCTGACAAAGCCATCCATCATTCCAGTCCCATGTAACAATGGGGTCGACACATTGGGAACTGTTTCTGCGATAGTCTTGCTTATTTTTTTTTCTCATCCAGTGATTCTTTCAAACAGATGTTTGCATCATTTGGTCACATTTCAGGAGAAAAGATAAATCTAAAGACCATGAATTAAGAAGATAAGTTAATTGGATGGGAATTGGCATTTTCACAAACTTCATTAGCGTTATTCCTTTTTTCTTCTAGAAAACCGATTGGCTCACTTATTTGTTCAAACATTATTTTGTTCACCTCGAAAATGTTTTCCTAGCTTTGGTCATATAGATCCCTGCCATTTCTTGCCTTTCTTCTGGATAGTTTGGGCTTGCTAATGCAATTAAGAACGTGGATTCCTGGCCACCCTCCTTGAATCTTCTAACTGACCACTAAAAGTCATTGCCTTCTGTTGTATACATAAGCTACCTACTTCCTTAAACAGTGATTAACTGAGAAGCTTACAGCTCATTCTCTCAATATTGCCAGGAAGCCTTGGAGTCTCTTGGTTATAGGAAAAACAAGTCCAAGGTCATCACCGAATGTGACTGTATCACACTGACTAACCAGTCTTATCTAAAGCTTTCAAAACAATTCTCTTCATTTTTTAATTAGGAGTAGGTGCTGAATCTTATCCAACACATTGCCTGTGCTGGACATTTATAAATTCTGCATGATTATACCTTTTATCGAGATAAATGCACCTCTTTATTCTATCAACTAATTCTTTTCTCCTTTGAGTCCTCCTTTGTCTGAAGCAGATCCTGCCATCCCTAAAACAAAACCAAACAAAATCCTTCAGTTTGTATTACCCCATTAATCTTTTTGCCTATCTCTCTATCTAAATCTTTCCATAGTGTGGATTTTCAGCATCTTACCCAGTCAGGCAGCTGATAAACGTTGGTCGCGCATCTATTTTCTGTCAAATGTTGGCTTAAACCCCTGGGATACAAAGATGAGAAGGAAGACGGAATATTATAGAACAATGGTTCTCAACCTTCCTAATGCTGTGACCCTTTAATACAGTCCTTCTTGTTGTGGTGACTCCCCCAGCCATAACCTTGTTTTCACTGCTACTGCGTAACTGTGATTTTGCTGCTGTCATGAATCCAGATGTAAATGCCTGCTGTGCAGGGTATGGAATATGGGACCCTTAAAAGGTTGAACACACAGGTTGAGAACCACTCTTTTAGGAACTGTGGGTACAAGGCTGGGACTGGATGGTGCTGTGGGTGGGTACAGGCAGATTTAGTTCATAGACTCACAAGAGAAGCATCAGACAGCATACACATAAGCTAACCCATAGAGTCACTTGGGCCCCTGGGCTGGTTGCTTTCAGGGTTTAGACAGCTCTAGGACCCCACGGAATTTAGGGGCCCCACACAAAGGCACCATCAGAAGCTCATAAGGCTGGATGATTCTTCTTTACTCTGTCTCCCTGTCCACCTTATAGTTTCTGCCTATTCATAACTCTGTTCCATTCATTTTTTCTATCACTAGTGACTTTCTAGCATTGGTTCTATGGTCAGGGCCATTCTTGGGGATGGAAAGCCAACAGACAATACGGTGTGAGAAACAGTCACATCATGGAGACTGTGTGCTGGAATGGAGGCAGACAGTGACAGGACAGAACCCACAAATATTTCAAATGGGGGCAAGTATCAGAGTATCGCTCTGTGTGACGAATCCTCTTAAACTCAGAAGAACACATAAAGCTTTGAAATAAACTGTAGGTCCCTCTTAATCCCCAGATGCATGCATGGATGCACCCCGCACGCCATCACTACCACCACCATCACCACCACCTCCACCACCATCATCTCCACCATCATCACCTCCAGCATCACCACCACCTCCACCACCATCAGGACCACTAACACCATCATCTCCACCATCATCACCTCCACTGTCATCACTACCATCACCCCTCACCACCACCACTTCCATCATCACCTTCACTATCATCAATACACCAACACCTCCACCATCACCACCTTCACTACCATCACCACCACTACCACCGTCTCCTCCAACACCACCATCTCATCAACCTCTACCATCACATCCACCACCACCATCACCAGTGAGTTTCCAGCATTGAATCTATGGCCAGGTTCCACAACCACCACCGTCAGCACCTCCACCGCTACCATCACCATCTCCACCACCATCAGCATTATCACCACCACCGTCAGCTCTACTATTACCATCGCCTCTACCACCCCTGCAATCTTCTTTCTGCCTTGCTCTGTAAGCTCCACTTTCTGATCTCACAACTCTACAAACAGGGAGCATTCTTCCTCCACCTGTCTGGATCTGGATGCTCATCCCCACGGGTGCCCACAAAGCTTTCTCACCATCTCTATCATCCAGGTGGCCTCTTCCTGTCTCCCTCTCTGATCAGGATTTAGCCACCCCTCCCACCTACTCCCCCTAAAGCCTTTGCCTTGCTTCTTTTTTCTCCACAGGTCTTATCCCTTTTATTACCTGATGGGAGTTCTGCACTCATCTGTCTTTATTGTGTTTTCAATCTATACCTCAGAACCCAAGGAATATAGGGAAGGGGACCAACAAACACTAACTGTTATTCTTAATTATGAGATTCCCATGAGTCTGTGGGAGCAAGGACAAGATGTTATATTATGGCTTGCATGTGACATGACCTCCCCTTCATTTCATGTCGTTGAATATTTTGTCTATTATGGGGAAATGTTGTTTGGGGAGGTTAGCCAGACTGCAGCTGCTTCAAGACTATTTGACGAAATAAGGAAGGAGGAAGGGAATGGTGGAAGAAGTAGAGAAGGTTGCACAGGATGGCATGGGTGGGAGGACTCTCAGAGAATAAAGGAGGGAGTGCCCTCAGCCATTTCAGCTCTCCCCCTCTTCTCTCCAACTCACCAGTCAGATTGTACCTTCCTCTCCTGGAGAATGGGGAATGGGGAGAATGGGGAGAAGCCCATCCCTCTCCACACAGTGCATTTCATCCCATCTTATTTCAGACCCCATGATTTTATAGTTTTTATATATGCTTATGACTTATGTCCTCCCCCGAATGCGTTGGAAAATGATGGCCTTTTCCTGCCTCTTGCCTGAAGCATGACACCATACTTTTGTCTGCTCCCCACTATCTTCTCTGACTTAGTGGAAATACCTCGAGGCTCAGCGTCCATCTACCAGGCTTCCTTGTAGATGCTGTCCCTGCGCTCAGTTCTGGGAATTCTTCCCAGGTTCATGTCCAGGTCATCGATCTCACTCTCTGCAATGCTGACTCTGCCCTTTTCCACAAGAGCGAGTTTTGCTTCTGTTCCCATGACCCTGGTTTCCTGTAGAACTTCCTTGTCTACTCGGTCCCTATTTTGATGTTGGGTTTGTACCTCGGAAGCTTCTCCCTCCTCAGCTCCTTCTTTCAAGAAGACCTCCACCCCACCCCCACTGTCACCCAGGCTGTCTTCAAGCATTCCCCTCTAAACTTTTCCTCTGCTTCTTTGAGTAAGTTGTTTTTTTGAGTAAACATACATTTCCTCCGAACATGATGGACACTGCCTTTGCTCATTCATCAGTAGTTTTCTCCTTGCCTCAGCACAGAGCCAATTTCCAGCAGGCCCCTCCCCCATTGATGGGCAAAGCAAATATGAAAACCAAGCAGTTAGCCAGGCTGTTCTAATTGTGTCAAGAGCTGTGACTAGGGCATGTGCATGGTGCCATTAGAGCACAGAGGAAGAGCACAGAGCCTTACCTAGGACAGAGCTGGAACATGGAATAAGAGCGTGCTCTCTCTCTCTCTCTCTCTCTCTCTCTCTCTCTCTCACACACACACACACACACACACACACACACACCCCTATACACCTTTCCTGAACCATTGTCTTTTCCCATGGCCCATCTTGTTAACTGGCTTTCCTCCTAATGTTGGTCACTGTCAGTGAGCCACGATTGACACGGGCATCTTTTACTGTGATGGATGGAATAACGCCCTCCCATTACTACGGTCACTGTCCGCTTGGATGTTGTACAATCTACTTCTAAGTCTGCAGTGGATGACAGGCTAGCAAACCCAGTACCTGCCTCAGCCCACAGTGTGGCACGGCCCAAGGGTTACATACCCCTTACCTAGTACCAGGGCAAGGTTGGCACTCTCCCCACTGTCTTACTTCAGATGTCCTGAACCAGGCCCATGGTGTCCAGACAAATCTCAAATCCCCAGCAGATCTTGTTTCTAGAACCTTCCTGGAGTAAGTTAGCCAAGTTATGCCCTTCCCAACTCCAAATCTAATAGCATTTGGTGTCATTCATAGACCAAGGGCCTGGTGTATCTCTCACAGTCTGCAGTTACTGAGGCAAACAGTCCAGGGAGGGTTGGGGAGTCCCAGTCCCCACCACACATCCACCCCGGAGCAGGGCACTCAGAAGCCAGCACTGCATCTTGTTCTAAGGAAGAAGAAACAAAAACTCATTTCTCAATGGAGGGAGGCAGAAATGAAATGTGGGCTGCCCAGGAAGGACACAGCAGGTTTCAGGGGTTCAGATAAATATTTAAACTCTTCAGAAATTACGAGTCTCCTGGAAGGGCATGCATCATTAATTCCTGGGCAGGCAGGTTAACAATGAGCTGAAGCAGAGCTGGCCTCTTGAATTATTCTTTTAATGGAGTTCCCAGGTTAAAGTAGATTTCATTTAAGGTCAATCAATAGGTGATTTTAGCCAGGCTTGGTGATTAACACAAAGCCATAAAGAAGTCCTGTGACAGTCATCATTTTGACTCAATCAAACTTTCCCTCAGGCCTAGAAAGCACCAGGTAAGAACCATAACCATAGATCAAAGCGGGAATCCTTGGGGGAGAGGTCTCCATCACCCCCCCCAAGTGAGTGCTAGACATCCCTTCCCCCAGCCAATTGGTTCAGTCCACACCCCCAGGCAAAAGGAAGAAATTCCGGCTCCTTCCCTTCCGGCATGTGAGGCATACTAGAATAATTTAAAATAATGGTGTAGATTCCGTTTATTTCTTGAATTCCCAATGATCAGTCACGGTGAATTAGGAGGAGTCAGAGTTTTCGTTTGACAGAAGTGATTACTCCAGGCTCCCACCAGGCTCCTGCTCTCCCTCACTTTCTCCTTTATTGGAAGTGGCCTGGAGGAATCAGAAAGAAATGAGACTCCGGAGACCCTGAATCTCAGTGATCCACCATTGACTTGGCTAGGAAATTAGGGGTGGAAGGAGGCGTCTAGAAAATGGAATTGCCTCCAGGTCTTGAAAATTCATTCAAGTGCCTTCGACAAGCATCCAGGCATGGCTACACTTGACAGAAGGGGGGCTTCTTGTCCACCATTAGTCTTCAGGGAGTCCGCATACACAATGTTCTTCCTGAATGGAGTGGGTCCTTGGAAATGAAGTATTAAATCTTTCTTTCCTCATGTGTATTTTTTCCCCTTTCTCAATAGTCACGACTTTTTCCTAAATGCAGGTTTTACCTGATTGAGCATTTTGAGTTGATTAGACAGAATTTTCCTAGGCTTGCTATTTATTTTTACAGTCTCGGTTTTCACTGAGTCCAGAGAATGAAGATGAGAGAATCTTGTTGCCATGCAGTTATTTTTTTTTTAATAAATTGAGTTTTCAAAGGGCTTTCTGGCTGCCAGTATCCTCTCTCTCTCTCTCTCTCTCTCACACACACAACTTGAGCTCTGCTAGAGTGTATATATATATAAATTAAATCCCTGCTACGAATCTAACAAGAAAAAAAAAATGCCCACATCTCTCTGTTTTGCTGATCAAGAATCAAAGCAGAAATAAGAAGTGTTTTAAATTTTTTTCAGAAAATGGCACAAAGGCAAGTGAAAAAAATCCATACAGGAACGTTAACGTACTTTTCTGGCTGACATTCCTTTCTTAAGCACCGGTGCCAAGAGGCTTAGGATTTGATGGAATCCTTGATGCGTGTTATTTTCCCAAAGGCTGGGAGAGAAGGTTTTCCCTCTAGAGCCAAGAATAGCTTCTTGAAAGGGCATTTGGTCGCTTTGTTGTTGCCGCTGCTGTTGTTGCAATGGTACACGAGGAACAGTAAGGAAGAAAACAGAGGTCTGTGTCAGGTCCCTTCCAACCTGGGACTCTGAAAGAGCCTGGCCTTGGCTCTGAGTGCAAGTGCAGCGCTGGGCTCTGAACTCACACTAGAGCATCGTTCGGAGTTGAACCCCTCAGGAAAGCCTGTGAGAGCCCTAATGTGCAGCAGAAGCTCGCTGGGACCTGTGAATGAGTGCTTGAGAGACTTGGGCCTTGGGAGAGAGACAGCTGGGAGGCCAGCCCAGAATTGAGGGGGAGGGGAAGGACAGGACGGTGGACACTGCAGAAATGTTCCACATTGGAGAGCTCCCGGCTTTCTTTTCACGAATTGATCCTAGACCTTGACAAATGAGAAATACATCTTTATCTTCCTTTCTGCCTGGACTAAAGGATTGTACAACCTTGAATGCAGCATTGTGTTTTATTTTCTAACTCTGCCAAGATTCAATCTAGCCATATTGAATAACCAACCTAAGAACCTGGGAAGATTCCGGAACACGCACAGAGGAAGTTCAGGAAAACCCATAAGCCTCTCTCTCCCCAGCTCTGACAGCAACAGGACCCAAGCCCCACCTCTGTGCTCACGGGATTCTTCTAAGCAGAGGCAGGGGAGAAGTGAAGTTGAATCTCAATTACAAGATCTGTTAAGGAAATGGGTGTTTTTCATTACATTTGTTGACGTGGGTCTTTTTTATGCTTTACCTAATTTTGTAAAAAAAAAAAAAAAAAAAAATCCTGTCTCTTTTTTTTTTTTTTTTTTTCAAATCTAGCTGAGGGCCCAAAGAGGTTTCAATAGTGGCAAATGGTAATAAATCATTTGAAAGGAGAAAACATTTCACCAAAGTAAATCAAACTCATTTTGCTGCCTTACGACTCCAGTTTCCATTACTTTTAGGAATGTTTTCTACTGTGAGATGAATAGACCAACCAGGAACATAATTTATTTGAGTCTAAAGCTGGCCATATGAATTTAAAGCAGACTAGAGTAATGGGGGATTTAATACCACTTGTCTACAGAGGCTTGCCCCTTTCAGCCTGTAGAGATGTGGTCCTCTTCGGGTGGCCCAGTTGCTGAGGGGGATTCAGGACTACTTGGAACGTTGGCCTTGACTTTGGATTCCCACCTGCCCAGAGCATCAATGCACTGACTCTCCCGAGGCCCCTGGGACCGACTGGGTGGCTTAGTGTGTGATGGAATGTGAGCCCATGAAAAGGCACATACCACAGGCCATGGTTAAAAGATGTGTTGATACCTTGTTTTGCTCATCGTGGTAGCAAACATCCGTCAAAAGCAAGGGAAGGGACTATTCATTTCAGTTCATGGCTTGAGGGGACAAAAGTCCATCACGGCTGGGACAGTGTATGGCTGTAGGCCACACGAGCTGGGACTCCCACACCCCCACATCTCACCAAGACAGGAAGCTAGGGCATATTATCAATCGCAAGGCCTGCTCCCAGAGAAACACTTTCTCTAGAGATTTCACACCCTTCAAGCCAGTGCCACCAGCTGTGAGCCAAATGATGCCCCACACTGCAGCAGCTCCACTCTCCCTTGCAGTTAAAAGCCAGCCAACACTTTGCAGCCTCAGTGAATCCCTTCTGTGTCTATCTGGGCACCCCTGGAGCCGAACTTTCTTCACCCATCAAGGTATGGGTCCTTTCTAGGAAGTGTGTTTCCCCTCATTTCCCATAGGCCTTTGGACCCGCCTGACACAAAGCCCAGGACTAGCGCTCAGCCATCCGCACCCCGCTCCGTCAGGAGCTTGGGGCTCACTTAGATCTCTGTTCATCACACCAGTCTGCGTGCTCCTCCACCTGCCAGTCCAGACCCATTTCCTCCTGTCTGATGCCTGATCTGCACCCAGGGCGGGCGGAGCCTCAAGCTCCTAGCTCAAGCTTCCAAGTTGGGTGGGCTCATAATCTGTTAAATGTATCTGGTAAAACTGAAGCATGCCAAAGTGGGCGGTAGCCTCTGGTTTCTAGTGGACCGGGGGAGGGGCAGAGAAAAGAATAGGGATGGAGAATGAGAAGTGAGGGCTCCCTCCCTCTGTGTGGAGGGTTGACTTAAGTCAAAGGCTGAACATGAGACACACACACACACACACACACACACACACACACACACCCTGTTCTACTGGGGCTGTCTTCCCCTGAACCCCACTGCCATGGTTCTTCCTGGTTCTAAAGATACCTCCATTCCATTGGTAGGCGATTTCTCCTGCTGTCTTTCCTTATCTTTATCCCTGCTGGGTGTTTCCTTATCCCCATCCTGGTTCTTTAGCCCCTGCACAGCTTCCTTCCTAGTATTCCACAGTGAACTCCTTACCTGTGAGAATCTGCCCATCCAAGCAAAGTCCCCAGCCAATCACAGGCCTCCATGACTATTTGATGAACGATAAAACCTGAGCTATGCCAGAGTCCTTAGATGACTGGTATTCTAAGCCCCTGCTGGCTCTGCTGTGCTGTGTGACCTTTAGGTGGTTCTTGGAGCTCCCATCTCCCAAGATTTCCAAAATGTTAAAGGAAGCCTCTGAGCACAGACCCGTCCTGTCTTGCACTCGATGTCTGGAGGTCTTCTCCCTATGACCTCCCAAGGCCAAGGCTGCCTGGAGGTTCTGCATGGGAATGGATTCTCCTAACCTGAGAGCTAGTTTCAATCCCCAAAGATGGCGACCTTGCCTTTCTGATGACAGGAGCTTGCATGAGCTCAGGCGAGCAAGAAAAGTACTCCTAAATAAGGATGGTGCATTGTGCCACTGCTGAGTTTTCTGCAGTCCAACTGGCTCACCTGGTGCTCATTTGAAGGTTCCCTTCCTTCTCTACTCCCACTTAACCCAAGCCTTCAAAGAGGGAAGGACTGAGGGGATAAGGAGGGGGTTGTTATGTTCAATGTGAAGATGCATAGCTCCCAACCAATGACATTTTTATTTCTTCTGAATGCTGAAGATGGTTCTCGGTAGCAATCTGGACATTGACCCTTGCTTAGGCCCCAGATGACTGTATTCCAGACCTTGTTCTTGCCAACCCATTTCCCAGCTCCAGCTCAGCAAAACTGGATGCTCATGTCTGTCTCTGGGGCCTAACTCTGCACTCCACTGGGTTCTAGAGTTAGCAGTGTCTGGGCCCACCACACTGTGAAAGGCCTGCAGAAGTGTTTGTTTCTGTTAAACTCATAAAAGTAAGTGGATTGAGCCTTTGTGAATATGCACTGATGGGTTCAGTTGCATTCTATGCCTCTGTGTCAGTGTGACTGTAAATCAGTCTTGTTTTTGTTGTTTGTTTGTTTGTTTGTTTGTATGTTTTTATGGAAGGTAAAGCCCCACAGAGCTGAAGCAGGGTTCACAAATAATGATGCTGTCTCATGCTGTGGAATGCCAGCCCTGAAGATATGTTCTCATGTTTTAGTGACTATAGAAGAGTTGGGCAAACACCATTCTAAACTCTGCTCTTTTTTTCTCTTTTTTTTTTTAGTCTAGATAACATCTCAAAATTTAAATAGCACAACCTTGCATTAATATTTTAGAAGCCTCTGAGAAGATTGTAGGTAGAGATGCACATTTAAAAAAATAAGCAAGCTCTTAAATCAATAGCTTTGCTTATACTTAGAAAATTAGATAAGGGTAGCTAAGCCCAAAGCAAATAGAAACAAGGGAAGCTGGAAGAGTACAGAAGAGCTGAAGACAGGAAGTAGAAACGGTGCCCTGTGGGTAAGGAAGTCGTCTAAAGGGAATGGGGGGAAAACAAAGAAGAAATGAGGGGAAAAAATAAACAGCATATTCCCACTCACATGCAGAATCTAAACTTAACTATATATGTGTACGTACAGTGCCGAAAGCAGGAGGGGTAGTTAATAAAGGAAGAGGACCATCAGGGAGTGGAAGGGAACCAGAAGAGCATGTTGGGGAGGAAATACACCAAGTGAAATGATACACATATATAAAATATTATTTTGGGTGCTTACCATAAAGCACAAAATAAAGAGATTTTGGAACAGACAAGAATACAAAATAATGAAGAGTAGAACAGAAACAATAGAGGGCATAGAAAAACAATAGAGAAATCAAGGTTGGTGCTTTGGAAGGCTCAAAGTAAGAATAAAAGGCGTACATAGGAAGATCTACCTTCCAAAAGTGAAATGGTTTATAAATAAAAGGGATTACAAGCGGACTCTATGAGCAATTGTTTGCTCACAAGGGACACAGTCTGACAAAACAGACAAATTGCTGAAAGAGACACATTATAGAAAAATGACCCATGAAGAAATAGAAAACATCAATAGCCCTGAAATAAAAACATGTGGGGCACTGAGATGGCTCACTCAATAAATATGAGGACCTGAGTTTGGTACCCAGCATCTGTGGGAGCACACATCTGTAATCCCAGTGCTGGAGAAGCAGGGACAGGAGGCTCCCTGGGGCTCACTAGCAAGACAGCTTATTTAAATCAGTGAATTCTAGACTCAGTGAGAAATGCTGAGTCAAAAACCAAGGTGGAGGGCAATTGAGAGACTTTACCCACAGTCAGCCTAACACACACACACACACACACACACACACACACACACACACACCAGGACTAATTGAATTCATAAAACATAACATTGGAGATTGATACATAAAAGTCAATTGTCTTTCTTCACACTAGCAATGACCATTACAGAAATAAAAATTTAAAAATATTTTTTTCTAGAGTAGAGAGAACAAAAAATAAAAAACATAATAATGGAGTTAACAAAAAAATTACAAAACTTCTACACTGAAAAGCATATTAAACTAAAGGAGGCAGAACTGCACACAAAACTCCCCCGTAATTGTGATCAGAAGACCAAACAATATTAAAATGACAGGACTTTCCACACTGATCTATAGATCCAACATAGCCCTACCAAAATCTCCACCATGACCAATCCAAACCAGAGAATATTAGTCGGCTATTAAAAGGAACACATGGGTGACATATGCTATAAGAGAGAACTTGGAAACAGCATGTCTGAAGAAACAGTCCAGTCACAAAGGCCCTATCCTTGCACAGAATGCCCAGATGAGGGAATCCAGAGTCAGAAAGAGTTGGTAGCCCCATGCCTGAGGGAGAGTATAACTACTGATGGAGACGCAGTTCTTTAGGAGGCGATGAGGACATTCTGACATTAGATAGGAGTGATGGAGAACACACAGAGCCCAGGCATTGTTGACTTTCAGGGGAGAGACTCATGAGGTATCTGACTAAACACCCATTGTTGTTTGGAATGCCTGTGAGAGTCACCACTGAGCGTGCTCCTCCTGGCCTGTGCTGTATCAGATGAACTCCATCGTCAACCATATCCTTCATGACTCTCCTCTGCTAGTTGCATGTTTCTAGAAGGTTCTTTACATGCTCATTCATTCATTCACTCATTCATTCATTCACCATCTAGTAACTGAACCACAGAGTACAGGTGCCTAGGATGATTGAGCCTCAACTAATTGCATGTTTGCATGTGGCTCCTTACATGATTATTCATTCATTCATTTGCCATCTGTGAACCATGCTGTGTACCAGAGCCGAGGGTGACAGTTGAATACGGACCTGGCCTTTTTCATCAGGGGCTTTACATCCCAGCTCAACTGTACTTAGAGCTGCTTTCTGAGCTTCCAATGTGTAGGCAGTCTCTTCTGAGCTGAAGTTGGAAGTTGGGAATAGAAAAGTAGCTCCCAAGTCCAGGTCTCTGATAGACCCAACTGCAGGTGCCCGGAAAAATGGATCCTATTGGCAAAGGTCACCTCACCTGGTATAGTTTTGATGCTTCCTCTCCTTGAGTTGAAGACCCTTACATGGTGGGGTGGAGACTCCCTAATTCCATACTTACCCATGGGGTTTCTGGTAAATCCCACATACCCAATAAAAGGCCACATTCTTGCAGGGTGGATGACAACGGCAGAGTGGCCAGTGTTGACAGATGCTTATGACATGACGGACCTGTGCTGGGATTTACAAACACTGTCTCAGAGCATCCCTCCAGAACGCTTTATGATCCCTGCCCTATGGACACTCTTTCCAGAAAGCTCAGAGGCACAGTTAATAGGTGGACAAGCAAGAACTGCAGTTCAGCCCCAT
Organism: Psammomys obesus; assembly: GCF_907164565.1. Lineage (NCBI taxonomy): Eukaryota > Metazoa > Chordata > Mammalia > Rodentia > Muridae > Psammomys > Psammomys obesus. The sequence goes on along the minus strand of NW_026591598.1, from coordinate 20,056,225 downwards.
CTCACTCCAACACATGAGATTTCTCCTCCAGAGCTGTGTCCTGTGCTACTTTCGCAGCACCCAAGTGCCTAAGTCCTAAGGAAAGGGAGACTCTCTAACAGGGCTTGGTGGGCTGTGGATCAAGTGGGTGAAATCCTAGGTCTCAGATTTTTGGCTTCAAGGCCCGAGAGATGGCTCAGTCAGTAAAGTGCTTGCCTCACAAACACGAGGACCTGTGCTCAGACTCCCAGCACCACATAAAAAGCCAGACATGGTGGGCACACCTGAAATCTCAGCACTAGGGAGGTAGCAGTGGGACAATTCATGAGACTCTCTGGACAGGCAATTTAACTGAATCAGCAAGATCCAAGTTTAGGTGGAGACTCTGTCTCAAAAGAGAAGGTGAAGAGCAATTGAGAAAGACATGCCAATGTTCACCTCTGACCTCTACCTACATGTATACAGGTGCTTGCATTCACATGCGCACATGAGTGCGCGCGCACGTGCGCGCACACACACACACACACACACACTTGATTTCTGGCTCTATCAGCAGGCTTTATGTCCTATTTATTTGTTTGTTTGTTTGTTTGTTTATTTATTATGGTATGTTTATATGGAGAGAACATGCACATGTGGAGATTGGAAGTTGAGTTTCTACACCCACCATGGATCTTGGGGACTGGCCTCAAATCACCTGTCTTGTCAGCAAGCACCTTCACTTGCTGAGCTTCTTGCTAGCCCCCAGACGCAAGCCCCTGCCTATGTTCTGTCCTCTGGGGCATGGGTTAGTAGCAGTAACGACCTCAGAGAGGTGTTAGGAAGACCTGAACTGATATGTGCAAAGTGCCTAGGGCAGGTGTGGTGGTTTGATTAAGTGCTCCCCATAGCTCACGCATGTATTTGAGTCCCCAATTGGTGGCGGCTACTTAGAGAAGTTATAGAAACTTTAGGAGGTGGAGCCTTGCTACAGAAAGTACACACACACACACACACACACACACACACACACACACACACACACGAGAGAGAGAGAGAGAGAGAGAGATTCACTATTGGTAGGCTTTGAGATTTATAGCCCCCTCCCACTTCCTGTTCTCTAATCTGCTTCTTGTACAGGGATAAAAATGTGACCATTCAGCTTCCTGCTTTCCCTACCTGTTGCCATGCCTTCCTGCCATGATGGACTCTGTCCTTCTGGAACCATAAACCATAAACCCCATTCTCCTTAAGTGGCTTTTGGTCACAGCAACAGAAAAGTAGCTAGTATATAGCTACTTTTATATACTATATATCTGGCTCTGCTAGATAGTTAACAAATGGTAGTTGGGGACACCTTATAGATGGACTGTGCAAAATGACAATAAACTGAATCCATCAGCTGAGTGGCTTTCTGGATGCCAAAGATGTACTCAGAGCCAACCCTCCTCACTCACATGTCAAGACCAAAGAATTCTGATTCCCATTTTATGGATGAGAAATCCTAGTGCAATCTGCGAGCACATTAGACTTGATGAATCTGACTGTCACCTTATTGGGGCCCATACGTCCTCAGCATGGCACATCATCCTTTCAAAACACCTTCTCCTGCTGTGAACTTACCCCATCAGGGCTTCTGCACCATCCTGAGGGACAGTGACATGTTGGTACTTTTCTTGTTGCTGAAATAAAATGTCTCCTAAGAAGCACCTTAAGAAAAGTAGGGTTTGTTTGGGCATCAGTTGAAGAAGTAACACAGTCCATCATAGCGGGGAAGGCAGCAGGAGCAGCAGGCAGCTGGTCACATTGCAACCACAGTCAGGAAGCAGGGAGAGATGAACGCCAGCTCTCAGGCTCTTTTCTTCTTTACATTTGGCCCAGAACCATAGCCCAGATGGAGGATGGAGTTGCCAGCCTTCATGGCGGAGCTTCCCTCTTCAGTAAAATCTTTTGGATACACACTCACAAACACACTCAGAGGTGTGTTCCAATGGTAATTCTAAGTCCCGTCATGTTGACGATGGAGATTAACCATTACAAGTGGTGAGTTGGAGCCTAGGGTTGAAGGAGGTCAAGGCATGCTAGGTACTTGGGTTGTACAAGCTTAAGCCATGGTTATATCTCTCATCAGAAACCCTAGACCTCTTCACAGAAAGGACAGAGTTCTTGAATGCAGCAGACAAATATCCCCCAAGCCTTTGCTCTGCAAACTGTAAAGAGCCTCAAGGGAGTGTGGAAAGAAGTAGGTACAGAGTCTGGCAGAACTTGAAGGCTGATGCTAGCCAAAGGCAGCCATGATTTTAAGTTGAAAGAAAGAAAAGTGTGAATGCCAGGAGCCTTCAAGTTAAAATGCTACAGAATGCTAGAGAAGACAGGGAGCTTACTGATGCAAGAATAGCTGACATAATGAGGATGGATGTCATGCATGAGCACCCCCCCCCCGGGAGGGGATGCATTCCCAGCAAGCAAGTTCCAGTGGGAAAATGGAACCATAGCAAAGAAGCTTCAGGAAAGGGCAGCCTATGCGCAGGGAGCAGTGGGCAGCTGTGAGAGAAAGACGGGTGGTCCGGGGTTACAATGGTAGTGTCTACATTTGACCTCCCTGAGTGTCAAGTCCTGCAAGGCACTCAGTGTAACGCAGAGGACCTATGGAAGGCAAGCTGGAGTGATAATGCAGTCTGCCCTCCCGGGGATCTGTGCTCCTCATGTCCCTTTGGGGATACTTGCTTTGCTTGGGAGGCCCTTCCATCTGTTCTGTACTTGGGACCTCTCAGTCCTCAAAACCCAGTCCCTACAGCCTACCTCTGAGCTGAGCCTTGCCCCTCTCCTCCAGGTTGACCTAATCACATCTTTTCTGTGTTGCCATGGCAGCACATGTGGTGGGAAATGCTATTTCCCTTCATTATGAGCTGTGATCATTTCCCCACATTTCCCTCACGTGCTGGCCAAAGAACCCCACAGCGAAACAGTGAGGCGGTATTGGTCTGTAGATCCCAGGGCCCCAAAGTGAGGTTCGCTGCTTACTTCTGTGTAAGTTTGGATACATTATATTCTGTGCTTTGGTATCTTTACAAGTGCAAACAGGAGAACCATGATCTCATTCACCTAGTTTGGAGTTGTGATGACCGAGTAAGACCTGCATACGGTCAATGAGGCATTGTGAGGGCTCCCTATGTTTCCTCCCACCTTGCCATCCTCACTGTCAAATGTGGCTGTATAGACATTACAGCAACTCGGTGTGTGTTGAAGAGAAAACAAAATAAGCAAAGAAATGAAAGTACACGTGTATATGCGAACACTGCCAATCTGGACAGACGCAAACTGAAGCAATAGATTAGGTGGGGAGGGCATTTATGCTGGCTGCCCTGAACAGCAGCTCAGTAGTGGCCTTGTTTCTCAAAGACTGTATGTGTGGTTCCAGGAGTGACTGGGGAATAGCAGACAAAGCCCTATGGAGAACATCAGCGAAAGCTACTGGCCACTCCATTGTGCTGTATCTACGTAAATGAGGTAGCCAGGGCATTGCTTTCGCCTGCTTGGCTGCTCTATCCTTTGGCTGCAGAGAACAGATTGGCAGTTAAACATGTACTGTATGTTCAGATATCCCCGGGGGAGAAGAATGATGTCGTGATGGTTTGCAGAGCATGAGTTTAATTGTGGGTAGGGCCCCTGTTTTAAGCACGCATCATTCCAGATTCCCACCTCTGTGAAAGATCACTCTCCAAAGCCTGTTTATTTTCATTTTGAACCCACTCAGACTTTGGGGCTCCTTATGAAGCTGAACCAAATTCCCCTCAGAGGAGGAGGGCTTTGTTTCCTATCACCAACGTCCATCTTGATGGAATGACTTACAACAGCTGCTGTGCAGAATAAAATCTGATAGAAACAGTCTGCATAGATACAAACATAAACATCAGTTTCTATGGCAACAAAAGTTGCAGCCACCAGAGCTGTAAAGGCTTGGAGCCTGTGTTTCAGAAATCAAATGTGAAGCGCCTAGTCAGGGTGTCCACTGGGGATCAAGCCAATAATCCAGAATCCTTTCTGAGAGGATGGAGGGCACAGAAGACTTTGGCTGAAATGGGCACTGCCAAATGCAGTCAGTAGGAGGGACGTCCTGCCCTTTCAGCCCCAGATTGAAACCATATTTCCTTTCTTAATTGAAAGCCTTGAGGCGATGAATGGAACTCTGATGGAAGTCCATCAACTGTTACATCCCGCCCCCACTCCTGCGCTTGGGTCCTCTTAAAAGTTTGGAAGGCTCAGTGTTGCAGTATTCATGGTAAAATGTTCCCAAGACTCCCTTCAGATGGACCCAATGCCAAGATCTCAGCTCTGGACATTGCTGGGGCTGCCTGACCCCCTATCCTGCCCCCCCTCCATCCTCTGCACCACTGTAAAGGTCCCTGATGCAGCTACTTTTCCTAAGGCTGAAGGGCTTTGGTTTAAATGCCATTAGAATTGTTATCTCAGCAATGCTCAAGGATGTTCACGGAGGTCATAGGTTGGACTAGAAGAGATGGTCATGGGTTCTGTGTTGGACATGATGAGCTACAGATGTCCCTGAGATAGCCCATGTGAGCCAGCACATCTGCCTTAGTTTCCCTTACTAGATGACAAGTTACCTTGAGGCCCATGACTTCCTGTTAATGTAAGGGAACTGTAGCCAGGAAGCCATTTGTGACAAGAAGAGCTACTTGCGTGAGCTTCATGCTAAATGGAGCTTCCCTGAATAGACGTAATATCTGGGTGTGAATTTTGGCCAAAGTAATATGGTGACCCAGAGATGGAAGTGCTCCCTGAATGGAGCTGGGTTATGGTGGCTCTCTATAAGAGCTGGCATGTCCAAAACCAAGGCCAACCCTAACTGGATAGCCATTTGATGGCCAGAGGACTCTAATGGTTTGAGGTTACCACCCCCTTCCATATTTCCACCAGATGTTAACAATAATAGACAATTATCAAGATTCCCTGAAAGCTCGTGGTCAATGAGACTCTTTGGCTGCCAGCCACAAAGATGGGCACTTAACAATGTTCTACAAAGATGGGCACAAAGAAGTGCCACAAAGATGGGCACTTAACAATGTTCTAAGACTGTTCCATGTTCTAAGACTGTACACAGTAGAGATCAGCTGCTGTTACACTCATTTCACGGATGTGTGAAGCAAAGCTAGGAGGGGCGAAACTGCTGGACCAACCCATCGTCTTCAGAATCTGTGCTTTCTCCCCTCCGCCCTCCCCCATTCCCTCACCACTACCAACACTGCAGCACACTCTTCCAAACACACACACACACACACACACACACCAGACAATGCTCCTGTGTGAAAGGGGAAATCCCTACACCTTGGTGGTGAGTTGGATGTAGAGAGATGGGAGATGCAACACCCAGAATGCCTTTCTTGTTACTGACTTGGATGGCCCTGATAAATATGGTCTTTAAAACAAAAATGACAGAGACTCAAAATATGGTCCAGAAGAGACAGTTGTGGGTCTTGTTTAGGAGGAGACAACCAGTGAGGACCAGCCATCTGCCTGTTGCTTCTGCTGTATAAAGAATTACTTCAATACACTGTGGCATTAAAGGACTGTGTTTAAATACTTTTTATTTGTGTGCATGTGATATATGGACACGTGCATATGTGCATATTTGGATGCCTGTACACGTGTGTGGAGGCCAGAGGTCAATATCAGGTGTCTTCCTCACTCCTTTCTCCCTTGGTTGTGTTGTTTTGTTTTGAGGCTTTCCCTGAAGTTCACTGATTGGCTAGGCTAACTAAGCAATAAGCTCCAAGGATCTCCTCATGCCTTCATCTCCTCAGCTCTGGGGCTGCAGACATGTGCCACCATGCCCAGCATGTGGTACACACACAGGTGCTGAGAATAGGAACTCAGCTCTTCACGCTGAAACAGCAAGCCCTTTACCGAGTGTCCCAGAGGACCTGCTTTATTGTGCCTCCAGGTGTCTCCAGGAAATGAGACATGGCATGATGGGAAGAGCTTTTGTCACCCCTTTGAGATGACCGAGGCCTCAGCAGGGAGAAGGTAACTTCCAGGAGTGGGGTGATTCACAACTCATGGCTTGATGTCTGGGGGTTGGAACTTGACAGATGCACCTCACGTCTGCTGACCAAAGCTGGCTGTGAACCAGACTGTAGTCAACCAGGATACTGACACACTGTCTCTCTGGGTGGCTTGGGCTTCCTCACAGGATGGTGGCCTCAAGGCTACAAAAGCAAGTTCACCTTTTATGTCCCAGTCTCCTGCGTCATTCAGTGACAGAGTCACTTCCACTGTGGCTTGCGAGTTGCCCCTAAGTTGCTAAACTCGTCTCTCATTCTTCAACTCTCTCCAAAGGATGAGAACGTCATGGCAAGACTAAATATAGAATAATAAACTACAGATGTGTTTGAGGACTTTAGTAAAACTATGTCCAATTTAAAAAAGGGATAACTTAAAAAAAAAAGAGTCCTTACTAGATGGATCATCGTGGGAGCCACATTCTAACAGCAGCCCAGTGCAGCTCCCAGTTTTAATAGAGCTTGCTCCACTGGCCAACAGGTCTCCACATTGTGGACTGCTGCCATTGATGGAGGGTTTACAGGACCCAAGTGTCCAGGCATGCGTCATCTGGCATTTATGAGGTGCCCTTAAAGCCCAATGTAAGAGTAATTACATCTGCTCTTTGGACCTCGGCTCATCTCTCTTCATAGTTTGAGAACATCTAGGCTATAATGGTTACCATGGCAACAGCAACATCTGCTGCGCATCCAGCCTGGAGATACTTAAGGAGCAGAACCTGATCAGACAGGAATGGGTCCCACCCTGGGAGGAGGATAGAAAGAACCCATCCAGGCTCAGCAGATGCCCACCCCTGCTCCTAGGAAAGTCTCTGCAAACAATGGAGGGTCCACTGGAACCAGCGGACATCTGGTACAAGGATTATGAGAAACAGATTACAGGGTAATGGGGATGGGGGAGAATGTCATGCTTGCAGGGAGATAACTGCAGTATGGAGGATTTAAATAGCCTCTGAGAAGCAGCATCGTATCATGTTATTCTAGAGAACCCTTTTTGTAAGCCAGTGTGTATGAAAAGCCAACAGTATCCCAGGTCCTATACTGTGGCTTGCGCTAACCATAGCATTTAATTTTGTGTTTTTCTCCTACAAAGGAGGAGACCCTCTTCGTATGAGTTAGGAAATGCAGGCTCATAAAACTTTGACTTGGAGAAAGTCAATGCACAGACTCAAGAGCAGACTGTTCAGCATCAAAGGCCAAGGTATTGCTGCACACCAATGTGGGGCTTCCATTCTGAATAGATATTTGATCCACCAGTGAGTCGAATGCCTTTGGGCTTCACACATTCAAGGCCTCCTGCAAAAATCTACTATCTTGGTGATGCACAAGAAGGGGACAAGGACCCTTAAGGCCCTAGGAAAGAGATCAGATTTTATTCTAGAAACAAATGGACAAACTGAAGATCATACGCTATTCCTTGGCGTTCCTTTGCAAGCCAGGTCTATGGAACACCCTGTCAACTCAGAAGCTATGAATGCAGGCCCAGGCCTGTACTTCGTCCTAAGATGAGGCAGGTTGAGTGGGTGGGTGAAAATACACTCAGCAAAATGAAGAAGTGGGGCAGAGAGAATGTGCCAGCAAGCTTGGGGGTGTGGAAAGGGGGTGAATAGTTGGGAGAGGCCTTTTGGCTGAGGGGATATTTGAATAGTGACCTGAAGAAGGAGATGGAATGAGCCATACACTGAGCTGAAGAAGAACATTCCAGACACAGGGAGGTATTTTTAGTGTGAAGACTCAGAAGCTAGGAAGTCTGCAGGATACTGGAGGCCAGCATTGTCAGGACAAATGTATAAGACCCAGTAAGAGTGAGCTGAAGGGGCAGAGCCCTGTGAGTAGGTGGCCGGAGAGAGCATACAATGATGTTTAGTTATGCTGCGTGTTGAAGAAACAACAAATACCTTTTTGGTTATAAGTATTGCTCAGATATACCTGGAGCACACTGGTGCTAAAAGAGTTTGGAAATTAAGTAGTCACGTAATATTACCTGTTAATCTGACAGCTCGGCATAGTGGCCTTCAGGACTCAATCGGGGAAACAGCAGAAAGCTAGTAAGTGGGGAGTCCTATGAACTGAGTTATGTGCTTGGAAGACCATTCTGGCTTCTATATGAAATTTTGATTTTGATGGTGCCGGAGACAGAGAAGGATACTATAGTTTGTCAGAGAGGAGGTGATGCTGGTTGTGGTAAGAGTGACCGTGGCTGGAGAATAGGCTGCTTCAAGGGCATCAAGGGGCCATGCAGCAGAGCTCAAAATACACATACACCGGGGTATGTGTAGGGATGAAGACAAGGGCTCAAGGGAAACTTGGAAATGGATGAGCAGACTCATCTGCTCCCTGGGCCTGGGGAAGCTTCTTCAATGTAAAAGTTGCTTAAGTGAACCAAGGCCTCCACCATCAAGACAAGTGGTGGCATTACGACAACAGAGATTTTGGTTTCCAAGACACATGGTGATATTAGTTGACTTAGATGGTCGAGGTCTGTGGAGGACTTTGGTGACAAAGACACATGGTGCTATTAACAGCCTTTGGTAGTATTCCTCGATTCTGCATCCTGGTCCATCACATTATGTCTTGGCTGTTAGCATTTATAACCAAATGTGCCTACATGCACAGAGGTTTTTGATGGGGGAGAAATCCCAGTTTCCATGTTTCATGTGATATTCACACTCGCTCTGGTGGAAGCCAAAAATAACAGACATCTGGGACTCTAGATTTTTCCATTTGTCAAGCCAATTTTGAAAGATGAGGTTACTCTCTATTTAAGCTACAACGACCTTTACCCAGGAGAGACACAACAGTTCATTAAGCTCTTGTGGGCTTAACTAAGACAGGCGTATACTGGAGCCAAGAAGAGCCTTCCAGCACCAGTTCTGATCACTTCAGGGAGCTGGAACTAGAAAAAGAGAGTTTGGAGAAAGAATCTAAGGAATCAATTCTAAACACGGCACAAAGAAACAAAGAAGGGCCTGTGCTCACTTCCAAGACATAATCCTTACTGTATACGATCCCAGAAGCTGAAAAAATAAACACATTTATCATTCACAGGGCAGAATTATTTTGGCAAGAAATCTACATCCAGAATACATCAGACTGATAACATATTCTGAAGAGGGAAATGTCAGTTTTCAAAGCTTCTGCAATATGTCAGGTTAAGGGACTGATAATTACATTACATGTGATACATGTAATAATGTCTTTACATGTGTAACAAATATCTAAAACACACAGGACATAGTCCACACTCTCAGGTCTTGAGAAGGCGGGGGTTGTATGCTGGCAGCAGCATCCGCAGGCAGAACATATGCAAAGCCAGCCTGGAGGTGGCTGATTGCGCTAGGGGCTCCTGAGGAAGAATTTGTAGTGTTCCGGCTGAAATGCTGCATTCAGCATAAATAAATGCATTACTCTAAACACAAGAATTGTAAAGACTGAAGTAAAGCTCTCTCTCCCTCTGCTCTGCATAAGTCAGGCTGCTTGGGGAGACCAGGAAAGAATTTTTCAGGGTGGAATTCTCTTCTGGGGTGCTAGGGTAGAGGCAGGGAACTTAAAATGTTTAACAGGGGCACTGTAGGGTCTGTGGGTGTGTCTCTCTTTAGGATCCTCCAGAGGTTAGCATCTTGTATTCAGAAACAAGAGAAGGAGGCTCTCCTAGGATGTCTGTCACAGCTGCATGCTGACTTAGAGGGACAATGTGAGTTTCTGTCTCATGGGTGTTTGAAAGTGGGGTTTCTCATCCTTCTGGGCATGTACACTTCTTTGGAGAAGTGTACATGTGCTGTATTGGGGAACATCCTTGGGCACTGCCCATGGGGCTTTCTGTGCTACCCAACATGGTGATTAAAAATGTCTCTAGGGCCTGAGGTGACATCTCATTCAGTAAAGCCCTTGCCATGCCAGCATGAGGGCCTGAGTTTGGATCCCCAGGTCCCAAGTCACATATAAACACCCAGGCACGGCAGTGCACATCCATGGCCCCAAAAGACACAGGTAGATCCCTGGGGAATCACTGGCCAGCTTGTCTAACTAATCAGTGAGCTTCAGATATAGCGAGGAGCCCTGTCTAGAAAAATAAGATAGTGATTAAGAAAGACATACAGCATTTATCTATGACTTCTACATGTTACAGAGAGAGAGAGGAGAGAATGTTCTCCCTGCCCCTTTCTCCCTCCTTCTGATCTGCAACTCATTAACCATAGCATCCCAGAAACAAAGCTCCTCAGGGACGTCTGTCTCCACATAGACTCCTCTGCCCTTTTCCCTTTGGAGAGATGTTTAGTTGTTCCTTCTTGCAAGAAGGGGTTATCCTATGGTATGCACTGACTTCTCCTCTGGGCCCTACCTTGTTGTTTCATCCCTTTCACAAGACAGCTCATCTCTACCTACCTTCCCCCAGGAGGTTTGTCTGATTCTCATAGTCAAAGGGGCATTAGGAAGGAATGCTCCAGTTACCCACTAGACCCCTTTCCTTTTGTTGATCTGCTTCTGTGGAAATCTGGCCCAGACGCCCAGACTCCCAGGGCGGCCAGGAACAGTGGCCACTCTCTTAACCTCCAATCACAAAACCCAGTGAGTGTGCACTATGAGTACAAGTATGTTCAGCTAAAGAGCTGCCAGGAAGCAGAGGCGGCAGCAGGAGGAGGAGGAGGAGGAGGAAGGAAGGAAGGAAGGAAGGAAGGAAGGAAGGAAGGAAGGAAGGAAGGAA
>NW_026591598.1:20032008-20045472 GCF_907164565.1 Psammomys obesus | reverse complement strand
GAAGGAAGGAAGGAAGGAAGGAAGGAAGGAAGGAAGGAAGGAAGGAAAAGAAAAAGAAGGAATAAGAAGAGGAAGAAGAGGAAGAAGAAGAAGAAGCTGGCTCTAGGTCTAGTGTTTCACTCTTTGTAAAACACAACAGAGGGCCAAAGAGGATCAAATTCATAAGATCCTCAGTCTACTTGTGGAGCCTCAGTGATCAAGAGAGAAAACCTGAGTCTGAGTGTTCAATACGACTGGACATTGCAAATGTACACTCGTAAGCATTTTAAAACAGGAACTTTATTTCAACTTTAGATCCTGAAATGATGCTGCTATATAGGGCAATTACACAATAAATTTGTTAGAGGAATAGGCAGCAATAAAGATGGTGGTAATGGTTTGTCATTTAATAGCTGAATTGTAAATGAGTTTTCAGCATTAGTGCAGCAGGTTGCTACAATTAGGAGGCCATTCTTAGGGGCGTCTTCAATTTCTAAAAAAAAAAATATATATATATATATATATATATATATCTGAGGTTCAGTATCATTAATTTCCTCATTTGAAACTGCTCCATATTTAACCATTTGAAGTCAGGGATGTTTGGGCTTTTGAGGACTTAGGTCTAGCTGAGCTTATGTATATAGTATATGTACATACATGTGAATAAATGTGTGAACAAACAGGGGCCATGTCTGTAGTTTACAATCTCTGCACAGCATCCTGGTGCTTCAATGATCAACCAAGACAGGGCTGAGGGAGAGCATATGTGAATGGAGTAGTATCGAAAGCCTCTTTTTAAAGTTTAGCCACCTGTTCTTGATAAGCAGCTTTATGTTCTAAAATACTTCATCATTAAACAAAAAAGCTAGATAACCCAGCAGACAGGGCTGTTGATCCATGAAGGTCATTGTTTTGTGTAGATGGATCATAATAGGTGACATGCAAAAGATTTAGTGACACCCATGGCTCCATGGGAGCTACGGATATGGTAATCCCTGCTTTTACCGATATTACCATTCATAAGCCACTGGACTCTACTCTGACTCCTTCCTTCTTTCCTTCCTTCCTCCCTTCCCTTTTCTTTCTCCTTTTTTAGATAGAGTCTCATGTAGCCCAGGCTGGCCTCAAACTCCCTAGGTGACCAAGGATAACCCTGAACTTCCAGTTCCCCTGCTCTGCCTCCTCCAGAGTGCTGGGATTTATATGGCTCTAGGATGGATCCCAGGACTTCCTGTGAGCATTCCACCAACTGAGCTACATCGCAGCCCTACTCTGACCTTTCTACCTTCTGGTTGGCCTTTTTAGTTCATACAAGATTCTGCTTTTCCACTTGTCTCATGTGTACAGGCTTCCAGAATAAACAAATAGCAGGAAGACAAATTTTCCTCCAAATGTACATGATACTAGTCTAGAATTCTTTCCGTTGTCAATGAAACCAGGAAAATGGACATCACAATGGGCCCTAAGTACTTTTGTGGGACCAGTAGTTTTACACAATCTGCCCGGTGTTCCTCAGCTGAAAGGTGGTCTCCCAGCCGATCCTTCCCCTGGATCCCAGTATGAGGTTGTGATGATGAATATGATCATCAACCTGACAAGACTTAGCATCACTGTGGAAACATGCCTCTGGGGACATCCACAAGAGGGTTTCTGGACTGGGCTAGCTAAGGGGGAAGAGCACCCAAAATATAGACAGCGCTATTCGATGGACTAGAGTCTGGGGCTGATTGAAGACATGGAGCTGAGCACCAACATTCTGTCTCTGCTTCCTGACTGTGTACGAATTTTGGCCAGCTGCCTCATGATCCTGCTGCCGTACCTTCGCAGCCATAGTGGATTGTGCCCTTAAACTGTGAGCCAAAAACCAAACCTACCTCCCTGAAGTTGCTTGATCATTGAAATAACAGAATAAACTAATGGGAAGATGAAGTTATATATAAATAAATACAGATTTATTGAAAGCAGCTCTCAGCAGCCATGAGGAAGGGGAAGAGAGAGAGACAGAGAGAGGAGAGCAGAGGAACCTAAATGTCTAGGTTATACTGTGAAGGACCTCTGGGAGAAGGGAAGCCCAGCCCCTGGGCTAGGGAATTCAGGGTAGAAGGGTGAGGCATGCCAGCCATGTTCTAGGTAGAGACCTGGGGATGCCTGAAACCAAACACTTATCGCAGATGTTTTGTCATAGTTAGTTAGTGACAATTAACAGGCAGAGCTACTCAATGAACATCCGTGATTCACGTGCTTGTATGGACATGACGGGGATGTGGGAGTGCGGCTGGTCCGTGCAGGAAGCAGACGTGAAACTGGTTTTCACTAGTGCTATATGCAGGGACAAGACACACCCACGAACACCCAACAAACTCAGAAGCAGGAGAATCCTTCATCCTGGGACCCAGCACTCAATCCTCTTTCCTATCCAGGGCTGCACCAGCTCTATTCATGCCTTAGCCCCTGTGCCTAGAGCCCCTTATCTTCACAGGTGTTCCTAGTAGTTCCTTCTTGACTCTCAGCCTCCTCTCCTTATAAGGCTTTTGCTGACTCCACTGTCTAACAGCCCCCCACCACCCCCGCTTTACTTTCTAAGGCATAATTGTCTCCTACATCCGAAGTGCCTCCGTGCAGGGCTTTGCTGGCTAAGAAAAGCATGCTCAGAAATCTATTTCCTTCGTTGTCTGCATTCCCTCCGAAGTAAGAGATCTCTGAGTTGGGCAAGTGGCTCAGTCCATAAAGCACTTGCCTTGAAAACATGAGACACGAGGTCAGTCCCTCAGAACCCACATTGTAAAATCAGCTTGGTATGATGGTACGCACTTGTAGTCAGAGATCTGGGGACACGGAGACAGGCAGGTCCCTGGGGCTCACTGGCCAGCCAGGCTTGCCTAGTTGGCTTAAGCTCATGCTGTGAGCTGGGAATGAGTTCTAGACTTCATCTAAAAAAAAAAAAATACCAAGGTGGACAGCACCTAAGGAAGGACACCTCTGTGAACATGCCCATACACATGCACTTGAAAAACTATGAAAATACACAGAGAGAGAGAGAGAGAGAGAGAGAAAGAGAGAGACTAAAGCTCATATGTTGAAGGCTTATTCCCTAGTGCAACCGTGTTCTGAGGTGGGACCCAGACAGGCAACCGGATCATGATGGGTCTGGTATTAATAGGACACTGAGAGGTGACAAAAGCGTTCAGAGCTGAGGCCTGCATGGAGGGACCATGTCACTGTGGATGTGCTCCTGAAGGTTAGGTCAGATCTTTGCCTCTTCCTCTTCCCCTCTCTTCTTCTTTCCTCTTTCCTGCCTACCACGTGAACAGTGTCCCTCCACTATGCACTTCCACCAAGATTTGTGGCCTCCCCATGGGCTTCACAGTAAACTGGATGGATGAGCCAAAATCACCTTTTTATCCTTTCAGTTAATTTCCTTTGGGTACTTTTTTCACAGTGACAGAACGCTAACACGATGGTCATCTGTTTTGCCTGCCAAGTACCCAGTTCCTCTCTCTGCTAGTAAAATATTAATTTCACTATAAGTATAAAAAAAGCTCCTTTCTCACCCTTGTGATTAGAACTGGAGAGAGGCACATGACCCAGGCCTGACTGATTAGGGTTTGCAATTCTGTAGCTACCATGTTCAGAGATGAGCATGGGACCTGAGTCAGACCAACGAGACTCTAACCCTGTGTTTATTCAAATTTGCTAAAGAAGTGCACTCTATCTGTGGGTGTGGCCTGGCTGGCAGACCCACAGCCATCTGCTAAGTTCATCTTATCATTGGGAGTGGGAGGAGCAACATTGAGATGGAAGCCTATGCAGAAGAAAAGCCATATAGAAAGATAATGAGAGAAAAGGAAGTCTTAGGATTAAAGCCTGGAACCAGCCACACCTGAAGCTAACATCCCTCTAAACTTCTCAGCAAATGAACAAAAAATCTTCATCATGATCAAAATTTATTTTATAAAAATTTTAATATTATTTTTAATCTTTTTAAAAAATTCACTCAGTTTGAGTCTTTTGCAACTGGAAAGCGAATGCACAAATCAAAGTGCTAAGAAGTCTGGAACTCGCGTCTGGCACAGCGTGAGCTTAAGCTCTCTCAGTCCTGGATCTCTAGCACAGCTCCAAGCATGAGACACATCATAGAGCAAGAGCTGGAAACATTTGGGTAGAAAAGAACATTTGTTTATCTTCCAGCTTATCGGCGGCGGATGTGTGGCTCTAATCTCTCTTTAAAGGGCAGCTCTTTGGAGCTGGATGCTGCTTAAATACCAGGCCCAGACAGCTGCCAAGGGGAGCACCATCCAGCAAAGACTTCCAACAGCCGTGAAGTCAGTGCTGGCTCTACACTTTCTCCTGACCATAAAACAAAGCAGAATGTAGGTTGTGTACTGGGCCCCTGGGGACAACACAAAGGAAGAAGCAAAGAAACGTAGCAGGCATTACCAGGAACGTGCCGCATATTTCAGAACTAAGGACGGGTTTATGCCCTTCAGCTGATTGTGTTTGGAATCAGGATTCTGGATCAAGCCTGATGTGTAGCTTTCTGTTACTACAACAAATATCAGGAGACTTTTACTTATAGAGAAAAAAGGTTTTGTTATTGTTGTTGTTGTTGTTGTTGTTGTTCTGTTTTGTTTTAACTCATGGGGTTGAAGTTTCCAATTTTCGGTCTATGGATTCTGGTACTTTGATTCTGTGGTGAGGCAGCTTGTCATAGCAAGGGTAAAGACCAAAGTAAAAACCACTGGATTCCTGGCCACAAAACAAAAAGAAGGGGGAACAATGAGGACCCATGGCCTTCAAGGACAAGCCCTCAGGTATCTAAAAAGACTGAGGTTCCAGCACTTCTCTTTTGTGCCGCTCTAGAGACCCAGAGCCTTTAATCTTTGGGGGGACATTTAGAATCCAAACCACAGAATCCAAGATTGGCTGATGACTGGCTGAAGGTTCTGAACAAGCCATGGAAGCCTTTCATCTGTCACATGAGACCGGAAATACCAGTCATGGTTGAGTAGGCCTGCTCTGTGTGACTGGAGTTTGTCTGAAAGGGTGTGTGTGTGTGTGTGTGTGTGTGTGTGTGTGTGTGTGTGCACCTGCAGGTATTTTGTGTGTGTGCATTATGTGTGTGTACATGTGTGTGTGGTGTGGTGTGTAATTACATAGTGTATGCATATGTGTGGGAGGGTTGTATACCCATGGACAATGTATACCAAAGGAGGACATCCGTTGTCCTGCTTGATCATTATCTGCTTTATTGGCTTGAGATGGGATTTCTCACTAAATCTGCACCTAGGCTGATGACCAGCAAGCCCCAGGGAGCCTTCTGTCTTCATTCATGCACACAAAAACACACACACACACACTACACCACACAGAGGGAGGAGGAGGAGCAGAAAGAAGAGGAAGAATGGGGAGAGGGGAGGAAGAGGATGAAAGGAGAAAGATGGAGTTATACTCATATACCGGGATTTTAACGTAGGTTCTGAGGATTTGAACCATGACTCTCCTGCTTGTATAGCAAATGCCCTTGAACAATGAACTGTCACCCTAGTGTCCCCTCCCCTTCCCTTGTTTTCTGAGACAGAGGCTCTCAAAAGCCTGGAGGTTGCCTGGTATCATAACTGGCATCCTCCTGTGTCCATCTCCCCAGTGCTGGGATAACAGGCGCATGTCACCACACCCAGCTTTTCCATGTGCTTTTCCAGAGCTCAGGTCTTGTGCCTGTAAGGCAAGCACTTTTCTGAGCATAATGACCTATATGTCCCTGGCCCTATCTGAGGTAGTCTTGAGGGAAAAGTCAGGAGCCATTGGTACCTTGAGCTCATCAGAGTCCCACATAAAGACCCTCTAGGGAGACTGCAGGCTCTCGGCTCTGGACCCATGCTTAGCCTCTGCCTGACTGCTGCAGGCTCTGAACTGCCATTGACTTGCCTAGATGCTGTTGAAGCTCTAGCCTCCAGTGCTGGCAGAGGGTGCCTCAGCCAAGCCTGTTTCCTGTCAGGAGTATGGAGACTGCAGGACAAGCAACAACAATAGACTATCTGGAGAACTGTGCCGAGTGCCAGGTATAGTCAGTGCTCAATACATGCTAGTCCTGAAAGTGTCAGAAAAGTCTAGGAGAGTAATGCAGGCATGCAGCTCAGAGACCTTGGGGACCTTGAGGCAACTCCAGCAAATCCCAATTCCCTTAGCTACAAGGGCAGGGGAGGAATTGGGGTAGGCAGAGATGAGGAATAGGTAGTCTCTGAGGCCCATCTAGCTCGGACTTTGTCTGATTCCAACTGGATACTCTTTGCCTTGGAATGCAGTCCTACACTAAGTCCATGGCAAACTGAAAAATGCATTTGTCATTGGGATATGGCCACTCCAAGAATTTCCCTGGCATCTGTGTGGACCACACTCTTAGCAGTGGGTGTAACGGTTTAATCTTGACTGTCAGCTTTCTGGGATTTAAAACCCCTGTGGGTTCATTGAAATGGGAAGACTCTCCCTCAGTGTGTCGAACCATTCCCTGGGCTGATGTCCCAGACAGAATAAAAGAGAGAAAGTGAGCTGAGCACCAGTATTCATCGCTCTCTGTGTCCTGACTGTGGATGTCATGTGACCAACTGCCTGACTCCTGCCACCATGCCTCCCCTACCATGAGCAATGCACCCCCAAACTGTGAGCCCACAAATAAACCCATCCTTCCTTGGGTTGTTTTCATCAAGAAATGAGCTCAGCAGGCCCCACAGAAGTCCACTAACACTAAGGCAGCTTTGTTTTGACACCCGCTCACCCCATCTCTCTTAAAATGACAGAGAGAGCCAAACCAAAGGGCCAGAATGATCCCAGCACGCTCCAAAAACTACTAATGCATTGAAGGAAGAACAGACTTCCTTGGGCATCCTATTCTGGGAAGAGGGGTCAGGGGGCAGAGAGCCACTGGGCAGAGAACAGACATCTTAGCATACTTGTGAGAGTAAAGGAGGACAAGACCCAGGAACCCTCATGTCCCTCCGCTCCTGCCAACAGCTGATAGGAGATGTCTGGATGAGCTTTGCATATACAGCTAGCCACAGAATCACACAAAGAGAAGGCACCATCCACAGAAGTGGCTGCTTTCTCTAGACATTGCTAGAAGAAATTGAGAAAACTAGGAACAAGGGCCCTGTGCTGCTCCCAAACACTGGTCAGTGCAGACTGACATTTACAAAACTGTCAGGACCACTTCAGCCAAATCCCTCTTACCTCCGTGTGGCCCTCGTGATATTTAAACAGAAATGTCACCCTGGCAGCCTTTATGTCCCCCTGAGTCCATCACAAGTGTGGCTGTCACTGGGGTGACTCCTTCATGCTCCCTTTTCAGAGCCAGAGAGGAAAGTGCTGGTTTGAAAAGGAGAAGAAAAGGGAAGAACAGAACAAAAACAAATGGGAGCTTTATAAACTAGCAGTGAAACCAAGCTGCAGCAGCAAATATTGTAAATGCCAGTGTTGGAATGGCCTGAAACATCTGGAGAGGCCCTTTTCCCCTTTCCCACTGAAGGTACTGGGTGGCTTAGTAGAACCTCTTAGAACCGGTAAGATCATGACTTTGGTTAGAGCCATGGCACAACCCACAGAGGAAACAGGACGGCAGCAGAGAACTTTGAACCATGCCCCCTCAGTGAAAGGACAGCTCAGACCAGAGCCACGTGGCTTCATCATGGAGTCATCTCCTGTCTTTGAAAGCCAGAGACAAGTTGGAGTCCCTCAATAGCCAGTTTTTTGAGTTGGAGATTGAGTAACTACATCCTGGGTTTATGTTATCAGCATGGATTTTTCTTCTTCTTCTTCTCCTCCTCCTCCCTCCTCCTCCTCCTCCTCCTCCTCCTCCTCCTCCTCCTCCTCCTCCTCCTCCTCCTCCTCCTTGGCAACATGTGCTAATAACTGCATTTTTTAAATGCACAGCAGCACACAGCACAGAAAGACTCCTATTTGGAAGCATAGGAAAATCCATAAAGGCTGCAGCTAAATTGGAAAGTGTGTGCCTTTGAGATTGTTAGTGTCGAGACACATTCCTGGCAGGGAATGTGTGTTACACAGCTCCTCTCCATGAAAACACACACACACACACACACACACACACACAAATACATACCTACACTTTCTCACTTCCAAGACCCTACCCTTTACCAGAGTGAGTTTCTTCCTCATGACAGCTTCATTGAGAAAAAAAGACCCTAATGCCCATTTCCGAAGTCTGCAATGACTTGATCACACTTGTGAGTCTAAGCAACACTCATTTGGGCTCAGAATATGGTTGCTACCATCTTGATTTGATGTCCCCGGGAATCGACCAAACTTAAGAAAAACAAGTTATATGTTCTTATCTTCAGACGAGCAAACCAGGGTGGGTCCCACCTAAACCTCATTGGTCTTGTTGGCTATAAAAGCCCAAACTTCGTAACTAAAGAAGCTAGGCTTGGTGGGAGAGAGGGGGAGCCGGCTCCTTGACAATGCCTCTGTGCTCTTTCTGCTTGACTATGACCCTTATAATTGAGGTTCTCAGGGGCAGCCTCTTCAGAAGTTTCTCCACAGATATACAGCTTGCTGTCTTAGCTTCCGCAGCATTTCTTGGTATCATTCCAGATACCTGGCTGGAAGGAGAAGACATGCAAATGAGCCTCGATGCCCTTGCCCCTCTTTTGGCACAGACAGAATACTGACAGTGCCTCCTGTCAAGCAACAGATAACACATCCACAATGACCAGGGTGCTTGCTATACCACTGGACAGCTCATAGACCTTTTATTTTTGAGATACAGAAGAAAAGAATTGCAAGCAAAGGCTGGAGTGGAAGGCCAATATTAAATCTATTTTTTTTTCTTAGCAGTTTAATTTCATCAGTGATCTGAAGTCATCAGATAAATAGGCAACCAACTTCCTGATTCTCAGATAAACCCCTTTCCTACCCTGAAGGTCTTTTTTCTGGCACCAAGGTACTGGACAGATCCTGACTCGACAGCATGTTGGAGCTGTGAGTCATCAGTCTATGCTGGTTGCCATGGAAATACTCATCATCTGGATCTACTGATCCCTCCAGGTCTGGGTCTGTTGTTTCTGCACCAGGCATGAAGGTCGAGGATCTTGGTGAGGTTAAGGAGCTTGACCTTAGCATTCTCACACTGCCCCTGCCTGGGGCCATGCCAGGGTACAGGATGCTAGTGTCCTTTACCCACGCACAGAATCCTTTGGGAGAGGCATGCCAAGTCCAAAGAAACAGACTTCTGTTCAAAGACATCCCTCCTTTTTCATACCCTGCCTTCTCTCCTCCCTTAGACCTTTCATCTTCATGGTTTCAAGTTTTGACAAACTAAAAAGAGAAACATTCTATAGTGGACTCCAATTTTCCAAACATTCAGAGTCTCCCAGCTGAGAGAATACACACCCACTTTGAAAAATGAAAAAGAGAGAATAGAGAAATCATGTTCAGTCTGGGGATGGAGCTCAATGATAAGGGTTTGGATCTAGCATGCATAAGGCTCTGGGTTCGATTTCTCAGCAGCAGAAGAAGAAGAAAAGAGGAGGAGGAGAAGGAGGAAGAAGAAGAATAGTAAAGGGGAAAGGAGGAAAAAGAGGAAGAAAAGGAAGAAGAGGGGGAAAAGGGGGTTGGGGGAGTAGGAGTTGGGAAGGGAGGAGGGGAGGAAGAGAAAACACCATATTTGAATATACACTATCATTACCCAGCCCTTGCAAAGTCTACAAAATCTTTAGCATGAAGGGAAACTTGTAACTCTTTCCCTGAGCTGGCACCACAAGCTCCATCCACTCTTGAGCTCATTCTTTCTGCCCGCCCAGTGCCCTCCTTTTTCTTCAGTGCCAGCACTCAGGTATCAGCAGGAGTAGGCATGAGTTGGTGGATACTGTGCCATGAGCATCACCATGCACAAGAGTCTGTGCAGAGCAGGCTGGCCGCCATGCAAGGCTTGGGCATGATAACGCTGAGCAAGATAGCCAAGGTCAGTTTTAAGACAAGACATGGCCACAGAAGATGAATGAAAATTCTGCTGGTGGCCTCAGAGGTTAAGAGTACGTGTTGTTCTCATAGTTTATTTTTCAGCACTGACATGGGCCAGCTCATAACCACCTAGGGAATTCTAGCTCTAGGGAATCTGTCACCCTCTTCTGGCTTCCACACGTACCAACATAGATGTGTGTGTGTGCGCACATGAATGTGTACACATACACACACAGAGAGAGAGAGCAAATAAATAAGTGAATCTTTAAAAAAACAACTTCTTTTAAAAAGAAAAATACTACATATGCCCAGTAGTGCAATAACTAAGGGAAAGCAACACTTTGTTTTTAAATTTTAACATTTTCATACAAAGACATATTGATTGTATGTTGAGTATATTCCCCACAATTCCTTACCCCCGAATGCTCCCTTGTTTCATCCCCTTCCCATTCCCATCATCTCCTTTGTTCCCTAGACACTGTTCCTTCTGTTATCCTGTCATCCCTATGTATATAATTTTGGGTCATTAAAGTCTATAACTCACAAATGAGAAAAAAAAAAACCTGAGCCATTTGTCTTTCTGTGACTGACTTATTTGTTTAATGGGGTTATCTCCAGTTGCATCCAAACCTCTATGAACAACATAACTTCATTCTTTATGGCTGAAAAGGTGTTCATTGCCCGTAAATGCCTTGTTTTGTTATCTATTTCCCTGGTTTTAGACAGAGTTGGTTCATAGCTTAACTGTTATGAGTGAGTATTGTTGTGTGCCTGTCAAATCACCCAATCAATAAATGGGCTCAGGAAATGAACATGCATTTCTCCAGAGAAGAGGTACAAATGGCCAATAAGCACAAAAAAAGAGAAAATTCCAATTTCACTAGACATCAAATAAATGCAAATCAAAACTACACTGAGATTCCATCTCACCCCAGACAGAGGTCACCAATAACAGCAAATGCTGTCAAGGATACAAACAAAAGGAAGTTTTGTGTACCATTGGTGACAATGTAAACTAGTCCAGCCACCACAAAAATCAATATGGTGATTTCCTCCAAAAACTGAAAATGTACCTTCCGTATTGCACTAGGTAGTTTTATGTCAACTTGACACAAGCTAGAGTCATTTGGGATTAGGGATGTTCAATTGAGTAAATCCCTCCCCCCATAATCTCTGCCTGCAGGCAAACAAGTGCATTTTCTTGATTAATGATTGATGTGGGAGGGCCAGGCCACTGAGGGTGGTGCTACCCCTGGGCAAGTGGCCCTGGATGTGATAAAAAATAAACAAAGAAACAAAAACAAGCTGAACAAGCCATGAGGAACAAGCCATAAGCAGCACTCATCAATGGGCTCTGTCTCAGCTCCTGCCTCCAGGTTCCTGCCCTGCCTTGAGTTCCTGCCCTGACTCTTCTCTGTGATGGACTGTGATGTGTAAGCATAAGCCAAATAAGCCCTTTCTGACAACGTTGCTTTTGATCATGATGTTTTGATCACAGTAGTAGTTGCTTTTCTAGGGCTGTAATAAAACATAAAGTCCAATAAAATGTTAAATTTGGGGGCTCACAGTTTCAGAGGATTAGAGTCCATAATCATCATGGTGAGGAGCATGGCCGCAGGCAGGCATGGCCCTGGAGCAATAGCTAAGACCTGACATCCTTACCAGAAAGTAGGAGGCAGAAAGAGCTAACTGGGAATGGCCAGGGCTTCTGAAACCTCAATATGTACCCCTAATGACATACCTCCTTTAACAAGGCCAAACCTCCTCATCCTTCTCAAACAGTTCTGCCAACTGGGAGCCAAGTATTCAAACACGTGAGCCTCTGGGGATCATTCTAAATCAAACTTCAACAGACACACATGACAGAGATACACTACACCTGGCTATTTACTCAAAGGGAAATAGAGATCCTCGTTAAGTCTTATTTTACAAGTGTGTGACCATATGGCTTACAGATGCCCCTGTGGGAATCAGAGCAACTCCCCAGATAAACATATTAGAGGTCTATGTTAAGTCAGTGACCAGCTGTTATAGTTTCTGTTTCTGTAATAATAATAATTTAAAAATCTTTAACCAAATGCAGCTCAGGAGAGGAAAGAATTTATTTCAGCTCATACTTCCAGATCACAGTCCGTCATCAGAGTGGGAACTCAGGAAAAAAACTGAAGTGGAAACCATGGAGAAAGGCTGCCTGCTGGCTCACTCACTCATGCTTGCTAGCCTTTTTGTGCAGCCCAGGACCACCGGTCAACAGAAAAGCCTTCCTCACAGTGGGCTGGACCCCACACAAACCAGTTAGTCACCCAGGGCCTGGAGAGATGGCTCAGTAGTTAAGAACGCTTGCTCTTCTTGCAGTAGACCAAGGTTCAGTTCCTAACACCCATCTCAGATGGCTCCCACCTGCCTGTAACTCCAGCTTCAGGGCATCTGATAGCCACTTCAGATGTCCATAGATGCCCACTCGCATGTATGTGTGTATGTACACACACCCACACAAATTTTAAAAATTGAAAGAAAAACAAACCAATCATGACAACCCCCCACATGCTCTTAGGCCAATCTGATCTAGGCGACACCTCAGTTGACACTCCCTTCTCTGTTGACTCTAGGCTCTGTCAAGCTGGCAAATACAACTAAAAGACTCAGATTTTCCATGCTAAAACCTGGTTTTCCACTCTGGCTCTAAATTTAAAAGGCTTGCACCTGTTGACACCAGACCCCACCTTTTATCAGCTTCAACAGTCTCAGACCTTAGCCGCTAAGACGGACCTGCTCCTTTCGGAACTACAAAGCAGGAGGGATTTAAGTCCTGAGCATGTCGGCCTGCCCTGAGTGTACCTGCGCTGTGACTGTGTAAAACCCAGCAAAGTTTGTATGTATTAAAGTTTAATCATAATCCAAGAGGGAGAAGGCAAAGGGAAGTGAACAGTCCCTGAGGGGCGATTTATTCATGTCGATTCTCATAGGCATGGTAAATAATTCCCCTGCCTGATTCGGGAATAGGAGCAGGTTCTTACGGCCTGGGGGGCTATAAGGAAGCTAGAAAAACCATCTAACACAGAACAAGGGGCTGAAATAGTCATACATCTCTTTAGAGACACAGCAGGGTGTGAGCAGACTCGTGCTTTCAACTTGTGTACTTAACACAAGCACAGTAGTGCACACACGGCGCCCATTGGATGAGGTGGAAATGTGAGATGGCACTGGCATAGGGCCAAAGAAGATGGCGTGTGCGTGTGAGCAGGAGTTGCCGCATGCATGTGTGCCAAGAAGTGGAACACATAAATAGATGATGCACGGTAGATAGGGGATAGGCGGTCGGTCAGGGGATAGGCGGTCGGTCAGGGGATAGGTAGGTAGGTTAGGGGATAGGTAGGTAGGTTAAGGGATAGGTAGGTAGGTCAGGGAATAGGTAGGTCGGTCAGGGGATAGGTAGGTCGGTCAGGAGATAGGTAGGTAGGTTAGGGGATAGGTAGGTCGGTCAGGGGATAGGTAGGTCGGTCAGGGGAT
>NW_026591598.1:20016456-20031998 GCF_907164565.1 Psammomys obesus | reverse complement strand
GGTAGGTCGGTCAGGGGATAGGTAGGTCGGTCAGGGGATAGGTAGGTTGGTCAGGGGATAGGTAGGAAGTTTAGGGGATAGGTAGTCGGTCAGGGAATAGGTAGGAAGGTTACAGATGTGTAAGCACACACCTGTATAGTGGAGGTATAAATAGATGCATGTGATGATGAATGATGCGCAATGTGCTCTGGTGGGTCGCTTAGGTTCTATTAGGTCCCATTTTATCACTTCAAACGGGAGCAGGAAAACATTGTCTTTTAAAAGCCAAATAGCAAATATTTCAGGCTATGCATCATGAGGCGCCTCTCACGGTGGTGAATAAAATCCACAGACAGCATGAAAACACACAAGGGCCTCATAGGCCAATAAAGCTTTCCTTCTGCACACCAGAATCGAAGGTTCGTAGAGTAGTCACATGTCAGCAAGCATTATGTCTCTACTTTTTCCCCCCGAGCATTTCAGGCATTTTGGAACTGGAGGTGCAGCTGTCTGCGGACAAAGTGCATCCGCAGACAATAGGTGGCATTTGGCAGAAGGGTCACAGAGCGCCAATACGTAATTTAGGATTTCTCATCGGAACAGATACTCGAGGGTACTCTCTGGGTGAGACTGGATCAATCTGCAAAGGTCAGTTCCATCTGGTGAGAACCAGATGCATAGCTGATGCAGTACCTGGCATTTGTGGGTGTTGATGCTCCGTCCAGGCTAAGCTCTTTGATTCCGCCTTTTCCCTTATAATCCTTACAGTTCTCAGGGTTTGGAGGCACAGGTGACTTGTCCTTCTTCCCCAAGAAGCTGCAGAGCTGAGATTTGGATCTCGGGGTCCTGGGGCTGTGCTGTTTGTGTGCAAGTGTCTGTGTGCATAGTGTCCATGTGTGTGTGGGTATTTACACATGTACGGAGAGGCTGGAGGCCAGTGTTGGCTATCTCCAGCCATCACTCTCCACTTGAGTTTTTGAGCCAAGGTCTCTTCCTGAACCTAGCTCTGGTTGGCTAGGCAGGCTGGCCAGAGACCTCCGGGGATCTACCCATCTCTGGTTTCCCCTGACACCCTGCACTGGGGTTACAGATGTGTGCTGTTAGAGCACCTTCTCACTAGATTTCCAGAGATTTGGGTTCTAACGCTTGCACAGCATGAAGATGATTAACTGAGTCCTTTCCCAGCCCCCAAGCTGTGATATTTCAGCAGAGACACACAGCCTGCTTGTCAGGCAGGGATGATGTCTGATGGTTAGTGAACCCTGGAGGCACGTGACTTACCATCTTTGCCACCGTTATTGTTAATTGTTCCACATCAGCCATCCTGAGCCATGACTCACAATCCCACTTCCTCCATCTGGCTTTCATCGTGAGATGCCCAAACCTGTTCCCAGCTTTCTAGACTCCAGAACCATCATTTAGCAAGTACTAATGTAACAGCATTTAAGACAGATCCTAGGCCTGCCTAGGATCAGACAGGTCAATCATGAGAACCAGAACCCATAACAAGCCAGGGACAATGAGAACACATCTGAAATCCCAGTGCTAGGGAGGTAGAGGCACAGAATGCTGGGGCTAGCCTAGTCTACCTACCTAGTCTAATCCATTTAGAAAGTTCCAGGCCAATGAGAGAGCTGCCCCTCCCCGCCCACCCCCTCAAAAAAAAAAAAACAGAAAAAAGAGGAGGGCAGCTTTTGGGGAGTGATGGCAAAAGTTATCCCCTGGCCTGCACACATAGAGAAAGGAGGAAACTACTTCGCAGCATGGACTGCCCATTGCTAGTGCATGAACGGTTAGCAAGGGTCTTCGTCGCTGCTCAGCTGCTGTGAAGAGACACCATGACCAAGGCAACTCTTACAAAAGAAAATATTTAATTGGGTTGCTTATAGCTTCAGAAGTTAGCCCGTGATCATCATGGCAGCAAGCAGACAGGCACGGTACTGGGGCAATAGCCAAGAACTTTACATCCTGATCTGTAGGCAGCAGAAGGAGAGGGAGACAGAGAAGGAGGGAGACAGCAAGAGAGAGAGCCTGGGCCTGGCGTCGGCTCTTGAAACCTCAAAGCTCACTCCCAGCGACATACTTCCGCCAACAAGGCCACACACCTGATCATTCCCAAACCGTTCCACTCCCTGGAGACTAAGCATTCAAATATATGAGCCTATGGGGCCCATTCTCTTTCAGAACACCACAGGAAGTGGTGTGTCCAAGAACCAAGGCACTGCCATACACATGCATGTATCACACCCCTCACCAAGCTCACTGGATGTTGGAAACGAATTGTTTCCTCACCGGCATCCTCGAACTATTTCATTCAAGCTGCAGTATTTGCTGGGGACCTTGAGTTTAGATCAGCCACTGCGGAAGCGGACAGTGTGAAACAGACACGAACAAGCATATTTTCGTCCCTCCTTCACTTTTTACACCCCTGCTCCATGGCCTCTTTGCGATGTCCTAGCGGCCCATATCTTTGCATGGATTCTGTATCAGCCACATCTCTGTCCTTTCCAAAGCCAAAATCCTCCTTGCCGAGGACTGTTTTGAGACACTGGGAAACCACTCCAGAGTAAGGTACAGGCGATGGACTAGACGAAACATTCTCCCTGCCACCTCCGCCACCCCCACTGTGCCCGTCTTGAAAGAGATCACCTGTCAACCATGAGTGAGTCTCCCTTAGCATTGTCGAGAACGATTGGGGGCCTGTCTTTCTGATTGCATCATCTAATTGGCCTATGATTAAATTCAGCCTGCCTCCCATATCCGGGTCATCAAATTCCGAACTCAGGTACCTGTTAGCACAGAAGAAACCAGCTCAAAATACAATGTAACAACAATTTACTGTCATGTCACACTGCTGGGATTGACTAAGCTTAGCTGGATGGCTCTCGGGGTCTTTTGAAAATAACCAGCAGGTGGTTGGTGGTAGTTGGGGCTGAAGTCCTGTGAGGCCTCACTCACGGGTGCCTGTGCTGGTTGGGAGTCTGGTCTGGAGTCTCAGAATCTCTGTCTCTGTATCTCTCTAGAGTCTCTTTCTTTCCCACAATTTCTGTCTTAACTGTCTCTGTTTTCTGTGTCTCTGTTTCTGTGTGTGTGTGTGTGTGTGTGTGTGTCTGTCTGTCTCTCTCTATGTATGTGTGTATGTATGTCCATCTATCTGTCTTCCTCTCCTCTTTCTCCTCCAACTTCCACCACAGAGACCCTTTCTCTATGGTCAGCCTGGGTTTTCTCACAACATGGTGACATTAGGTCTGTCAAACTTATATGGCAATTCAGGACTCCAAGTGCGATGTTCCCCCAAACAATACAAAACAAGAGCATCTGGCCTCGCTCAGTGTGGCCTGGGAGAGCGCCATTCTTTTGCACTATCCTCTTCCAGCATGTTCTGTTGTCAAGCAGTCAGAGAGCCCATCCAGATTCAAAGCGGAAAGGTGAAGTCACCACTTTGTGAGAAGCATATCAAGGAAACTGAAGGCACACTGGGCTAGATGGGGGCCCGGGAGTCATCTTCTCCAGCCTCTTTACAGGCAACATGAGAATGAGGTGCAGGGGGTTCCCCAGAGGGAGAGTGTGTTCTGGTGTCACCCCCAGCACCCCCTCAAAGAGCAATGATGTGAATCCACACCAGTGTCTGGTGACGCCCAGCCTTACCTGAAGCTCCCTGAGGAGCAGAGGCCTCGCTGTTTCTCTGAGCGGTCCATCCAGCTAAAAACATCTCTGCCTCCCAGAAAATTCTGCTTGCATCTGGTGGAGATCTGCCCGATGCAGACTTTATTCTATCTGTGCATCTTAGGAAACACAGAACGCTCTTCCTCCTTTCCACAGGACAATAATTACACCGCCATTCTCCTGACTCCTCAGGGTCTCCTTATCTCAAAGCCCCTGAGCTCTCCCACCGCCACCCAGGTGCATTTCCCATCATTCCTCCCCCAGCCTCACATTTTTTCACCTGAACAAGCTCCATTTTTCTCCATGTCATTCTTGAGGTGCAGACAACAAAGATGGCTAACGACACCTCACTTCCTAGGTTGTATGGCTCAGGCAGGAGGTTAAAAATTGACCTAAGGGGCTGGATATCTGGCCCGGTAGATAGGGCTCTGCCACACAACCCTGAGGATCTAAGTTTGGGTTCTCAGAACCATATATATAGTTGGCTGGTAGCATTTTTGTCTGTAATCCCAGAACTTTCTGGGGAGATGGGAGGCTGAGATGGGAAAATCCTCAGAATCTTACAAGCTAGTTAGCCTGGCTTATGCAGATGGGAAGAAAAACTGTCTCAAACAAAACAGAAAGTGAGTACTAATACCCAAAATTGCCCTCTGACCTTTACACTATGGCATGAAGAGGCATGTGCATGCACACACACATACTCACACACACACACACAGGCAGCTAGCTAGTGAGTGAACCAGGGGTTACTGGGAGATACCCACATTCACAATGGAATCAAACATGACAAAGGACCCATCTGAGAGTCTCATGATCAAATCAAAATGACAAGGATGACAGACTTCACAAGATAACACATAGCACATCATCCAAACCCCTCAATACTGGGAGCCCAGAGAGCCCAACAGGACCACCTGGCGCTGGGTAGAAATAACTGTGACAGAGAAGTAGGGCAGGCGAGCACCCCTACGCCCATGTATGTCTCAAGAAGAGTAACAATAAAGCAAGGGACACTGGCCCAAAGCACGGTGAGTTCACCCTAATGAGCCCTTCTAATCCAGGAGAGACCAGGCTGCCTTCACGTGTAACCCTGGGCACCACCCCTCTCTACCCATGGGTGGCATGCAGGCCTTTAAGCAAGGTGTTTACATTTCAGTAAAGCTGCAGGTACAGTGTTCTGCACACCTGAACTTCAGAATCGAGGTTTCCCAACTCCTAGGAGCCCAAGACTGCTTTTTGGTAGCCAGGGGCGGAATTTGCCTTGCATGGAACATGTCTTGCATGAAACATGTCTTGCATGGAACATGTCTTGCATGTTCTGAGCTTCTTATTCTCTGAGGCCACCGAAGACAGACAGACAGCAGTGTTCTCTCCCCTTGCTGCAGATCTGCTGAGAGCATCCAACTAGACAGGCACAGTTCCATCTCGCCTATGTAGGACTTCCCCACAAAGACCAAGTGACTGTAGAAACCCAAGAAGGCCTCATCAGCAGCATCCTGCTTGGGGCCAGAGTTTTACTCTGGGGAGCATTGATCAAGCTAAGGCATTGTGAAGACCCCTCTGTGTGGCTTGTCAATCAGAAGGAGAAGGGAAGGGAAGAGAGTGATGGATCATCAGATTGAGTGTGTGCCCAGTGGACGAACTGTAGGATGCCAATCAACTCTGTTTTCCCATTATCTCCTCATCCAAAGTCTTCATCATCATCATCATCACCATTAGCACCATCAACACCACCATTATCACCACCATCATTGCTATCACAATCAGCATCATTACCATCATCACAATCAGCACCACCACACAAGCCATCTGACAAGTGCTCTGAGTACCTAGGGAGCTCTGAAATAGAAACAAACCAGAAGCCGCCTCTGAAAGGTTTGATGACTTCTAATTTTCCCTTAGTTTATTGTTATTGTTTGAGACAAAGTCTTTGAATCCCACACTAGCGTCAAACTCCCTTTGTCATGGGGATGACCTGCTGTCCTCTGCCTCCATCCACAGAGTACTGGATTCACTTCCAGGCTTGTTCTGTTGTGTTTGTTTATGTGGTGCTGGGGATGGAAGTCAGGGTTTCACGCATGCTACGCAAGCATTCTACTAACTGAAATCCATCCACACCCCTATTTTTCCTTCATATGGAATTTTAGTTAATGATTTTTGAGACTTAATCCCTGGATCCTTAAATGTCCCTAGATCCTCCTCTCCAAAGAAGGAAATGGTGGTGCCGGAAGGTTCTAGAGGCACAGGCGGTTCATCTCCCATTGTGATGTCAGTCTGAGTAGGAATCTGGTTGGCATGGCCTTCCTTCACACAGAAGTGTGTGATTTCAGGGACATAGCGCAAGGAAGATGGTGGCAGCTTGTTTGAGGACATTATGATGGCCTCCCATCTTTCTCTTGAGAGCCGTGTTGCTCATCTCTTCTGCCCTTCTGCTAGATCCCCTGAGTCATTGCTCAGCTACCTGAGGCAGCATCCCACCTTCCCATCCGAGAGCTGAAGGTCAGAGGTCTCCAGCCCAAGTTGCCAGCCAAGTCCTTCATGGGTGTGCACCTCATACACAATCACGAAGCCTTTCCGACGCGCGCTGCCTTCTTTCCAAAGGGCAGCACTAGCTATTATGCGCCAATGAACTGCTTGAAACTCAATTGAAAACATGTATTTTTAAATTTTTTTTTTCATTTCTCTCCTTTTTCCAAAATGAGAATCGAGTTATAACTGTGGTCGGGCACCTTGAGAACATTCCTGCTTTTATACTTCATAGACTCCTTAATAATACAAAAATTGCCCACAGCACTTCACACTGAGTTATGAAGTCATTAACATTTCTGGGGTAAACACAATACCCCAGGACAAGTTATTAGGCAGATCATAATGGGGGAAGTAGGCACATTGAAAGGGCCCTGCCTGCATCTAGGAGGGAAAAAAAAAAACAAAAAACCTACCTGCTCCTACAAGAAGGCATCGGCATCGGAAACAGTTCCCACATCCCACACAAAGATGGAACCTTTCTCAGCCAACCAACTTCTCAGCCAACCAACTGGGCATATTGGATATTGGTGAAATTTTAAAGAATGGGTACCCTGATATCCCAAGGCCGGCAATCTCTCCAAACTCTGAGCTCTGCATTCCGCCTCAAGGTTCCTCTGTATTTATGAGCCTGTCGGTTTCCCCTCCACAGTCCGTCAGACCCATAACAAATTCTATCTGGCAGTGCTGTTTGCTTTTAAATTAGATGAGGAATCTATCACACGTGGTCTCCACTTCCCTCCCCCTGCCTGTCATCACCAGTCCTTCACAATTATGCATCAGTGTCACTCAGCAGAAACCTGTATTATCCCTCCTTTTTTTTTTTTTAATAAAAAATGGTATATGTGGTTGTAATATGTATGTGTGTGTTTAGTGTGTGACTGTGGGCACACATGCCAGTGTGTGTGTGTGTGTGTGTGTGTGTGTGTGTGATCCAAGGACAATCTCAGGTAGCTGTCTTCTCCTCAAGGTATGCTAGCTGGTCCTAAAGCTCCTGGTGATTCTCCTATCTCTGTCTCTTGCCTAACTCCAGGAGTGCTGAGGCTATAGACATGCATGCTACTGTACACAGATTTCACATGGGTGCTGGGGATTCAAACGCAGTCTCTCCTGCTCCCCTGCGAAGTTCCCCTCTGAGTCATCACCCCAGGCCTTCTCTCTCTTATCTTGATGGAACTGAGGTGGGGAGGGTACCCTTACCCTACTAGACGTTTCTCTCTCCCTCTCTCCCCTCCCCCATTCTGGGAGGTTCATACAGGCCTCAAGTATCCTGTGTCCTAGTGAGTATTCCCAGATTCCATGGTACATGCTCTTTGAAAAAAATCCCTTCCAGAAGGATGTGATCAAAGAGGGGTGTTCTGCCCAAGAGGAACCCCAGTCTCCCATCCTGCATCCACAGCGGGTGTTTATAGCTCACATAACACCCTTTCTTTCTCATTAAGGTGCTCCAAGGGGCACTTCCACTTCCCACAGATAAACGATGAAAAACGTGCTACTGCTCAGGCCATCCCAGGAAGGTAACCCAACTTCAAATGCACTTGACTAGCCTGTTGTCATGGGGAATACCTGCAAAACAGAGCAATTTGGGAGATGTGGGTAGGAGAAGGGAGAGCTCAGGGCCACCCAGTGAGGCTTCATTTCACCAACAAAGCCCCACTGCACTCCCCGTCCAAAGCACACATTTCCATCTCATTGCTGTACACCTCCTGCCTCCAGCTCTTGATAAATTGCCAGGAGTAAGGGCTCCGGACAGTCTGGAGAGTCTTCAGCAAGAGCCTTCAATCTCTGACACTAGCTGGCCAGCTCCAGATCATCTCCCATTCCTTCATTCCATTTCCCATCAGCCCCATTCTGGACCCTTTGGCTCCACTGCCAGAATTTTATCTTGTGTTTGAAGTCTAGAGCCTTCCAACTGAGCCTCTCTTCCTCCATTCATTGAACCCAACCCCTCTCCTCTCTGTAAGTCCCCACTGCTTAATTGGCCAGCTGGAACACTAGCTCCCATTCAGAGTGAATGAATCCCCTGGGGACCTTTACTTTGTGGCCTCTTTCTGCTTTCTTCTTGTACTAGTTTTCATTTCTGTTGTTGTGGGAAAACACCCTGACAAAAGGCAGCTTCAGGGAAAAGGGGTTTATTTAGCTTATACTTTCAAGGAAGTCAAGGCAGGAATCTGAGCAGATAGTCACACCACATCCGAGGTAAAGAACGAAGAACAGCTAATGTGTCCATGCTGTTTCTTGCTCACATCTAGCTTTCTTCTGTCTTATATAGTTCAGGACCCCTGCCTAGGGAATGCTGCTGCCCACAGTGGGCAGCATCTACATCAATTAACAATCAGTTTCTCGCAGACATGCCCACAGGCCAACCTGATCTAGACAATTCTTCAACTGGTGCTCTCTACCTAGGTGATTCTGGGCTGTGTCCAGCTCCTGTGACATCTCAGTTTTCTCTTGGCCTTTTACTGTGATGAACCCCAGCCCACTCACTCCTGTATTCTCATTGCCTTTCTGCAGGACAGTGTCATTCGTTCTACCCAGAGACACTCAATAGCCCCCCTTTTTTTAAACTGTAACTGCTGGAAAATTATGGTACCAGATTTTCCACACGATTCTAATGTAGAAAAAAAAGTCAAAAGTCCCAGGCAGCAGACTATAAAGCTTCAAGGGAACTGTGGGCATAGTACTCCATTCTACATTTCTAACATGCCTGAACTTTAACACTTCTCTAATTGCCTGTTAAAAGTCAAGAGTGAGCATCTGTGGCCAGACAGAATTCAGCCTTCTACCCATAGCCAGAGCAACCTGCTTTCTTTCTGTGAGCCCAAACCAGGAGCACGGAACAGGGCAACTTGGTGAGAATGGAATGACCTCTAAATATCTTCTCAATGAAATGACCAGAAGCTTTTTAGAACAGTCAAAGAAAATTCTTCAGTAGCTGGTACTAGAAAAGCCAGGAAGTCTAACCTGGATTGTAGTAGAGATGTCAGCTATACAGGCCCACTTGGATTGGCCCAGGAGATACAGTGTGACCATCATCCCAACCCAAACACAGCTATAGATGGTGTACTGTTTACCCATGAAAGCAGACCTCATGTAGCCCAGGCTGGCCTCACACTCACTATGCAGATGAGACTGGCCTTGAAGGTCTTATCCTCCTGCCTCCACCTCTCAGTGTTGGGATTAGAAGTGTGACCCACCATGCCTGGTTTATGCAGGGCTGGGGCTCGAACCCAGAACCTCTTGAATTCTAGGCCAGGACGTTACCAAATGAGTAGTAGCCCTAGCATCGAGAAGCTGCTATTAATAGTGATCTTAGCACCTACACGAAGTGATGGTTTCCTTTCTTTTTGTTTCAGTGCACTTGGGATGGATTTGAAGCCTCCATACCTTAAGGTCCTTCTACTCTTCCTTTGCCTAGATTCTGTGTGGGGAAGGAAAACGGAAACCTTCCACGGGGACTGGGGAGAACATATGAGGCCCAAGAGCTGCATGCTATTTGTTGTCTTTAGACCTGCTCTCACACTTTGGGAAAGGGACAAATGACTGCCAGATGTGTTTTTCCAAGAGCCAGTCTCCACTGGGGTGACACAGACAGTCACTCTTGACGTTATGGTGGGAAGACGGAGATGTTCAAGTCCAGGTTCAGGTGCCCCTGATGTGAGCAACATAGAGCACCCTCCATTAATCCACGCTAGGAGAAGTCGGCCACACCACTTTTTCTCAGTCTCTCTGGCTCTCTGTCCCTTCCAGATCCCAACATCAGGTGAGCATAGTGTTTCCTAAACTGCGATACAGGATGGAGGGCCTACATCTGCCCTCTTCTCCGTCATCCCCAAGCACTCGCAAAGTGTCTGGCACATAGAAGATTCTCAGTAAATATGTGGGAGGGAGGGAGGAAGGGAGAAAGAGAGGGAAGGAAGGAAGGAAGGAAGGAAGGAAGGAAGGAAGGAAGGAAGAAAAGCTGGCTGCCTGGTGTGAAGAAATGCACTACATGCCTCCAATTTACACTGTCAATAACACTTTGTAGAGCTTGAATCTGAAAGATTTTCTCAAATCAAGACCTCCTCATCCTTTCCAGCAGTTAGGAAGCCACACTCCCACATCAACCATCACCGCTGTCTAGCAGAGCATTCACTGTGATGGAAGTGTTTTACGTCTGCTCCACGAACAAGGCATCTGCTAACACCATGGTTCTCAGCCTTCCTAACTGGAACCCCTTTAATACAGCAGCTCCTGTTGTAGTGACCCCCAACCATAAAATTGTCCTTCTTGCTGCTTCCTAACTGTAATTGTGCTACTGTTATGGATCATAACATAAAAGTCTGATATGCTGGATACCTTATATACGACCCCTTTGAAAGGATGGCACAACAACCCGCAAAAGGAGTCATGACCCCCAGGCTGAGAGTCACTGAACTAGTGTGAAGCACCCCCCTCCTTGTAAGCTTGTCATGCAGCTGTGTTTAAGTGTGCTAGTCAGCACTCCATCATTACAGCTGCTTGTCAGCTTAGAAAGGGGGACACGTGTCATGGTTCACTGGTTTGGAAGCTCCATCCATAACCGAACGGCCGCCTTGTTTGAGTCGTGCAGTGACACAACACATCATAGTGGGTAAACTGTGAAAGAAATCAGTTCGTGCCCAGCAAGAAGTGACAGAGAGAGAAAGCAGACAGGGCCTGGGGAGGTGGCTTGGTCAGTAATGCGCTTGCTAAGCAGGCATAAGGGCCTGAGTCTGACCCCCAGAACCCATGTCAAAAGACATGGTAGCTTGTACCTGTAATCCTGGTGCTGGGAAGGTGGAGACAGATTGCTGGGGCTTCCTAGACAATCATCCCAGCTGATCCAGTGAGGTCCAAGTGCAAGTGAAAGATTCTGTCTCAAAATCTAGAGTGGACAGATCCTCAGAAACCACCCTTGAAGTTGAACTCTGGCCTCCACACCCTGGTGGACATGAACTCCCACTAAAATGCACCTACATATACATGAACAGACCCACGAATACACACATATACATACAACAAAAAGAGAAAGAAGGTCTGTGACATAAGGGTCTCCCCCAAGACCTCGCCTCCTGAGAGTCCATCACCTTTCAATAATGCCACAGGCTAAGAATTTAATACAGGAGCCTGGATACTGGGGGATATTCAAGGTTGAACTTCAGCACTGTAGAAATTAATGGTGATTTTTATTTAATTTTAAGCCTTTCAGACTCAAATGTATGGGCCAGATATGGCAGTGTATGTATATAATCCCAGCACTCAAAAGTGGAGACAGGGAGATTGCAAGTTCAAGGCTAGTCTGGACTCCACTGTAGTGGAAGGTTTGGTTTCATTTAAAACTCGGTTATATAATATAAGCAGGTTTTTGTTTTAATCCCAAGTCTGGGATATGGAGTTGCTTTTAGTTTGTCCACAGCTGATAATTGCCTTGTGTGGCTCAGAGAGGGATGTGGTCTTTGCCAACTGGTAACAGCCTCATGCAGGTTCAGAGAGGCACTTGATCTTTGTTGTAGAGAGTTTAATTCTGAGGATTCAGAGAGGGTATAAATAGGAGAGCCAGAAGGAGAAAGGCGAGGACTTTGAGGAAAGGGGTGGAGGAGGAAGAAGTTTGTTTGTTCATTCCACTGCTACCATTTTCTGGACTGCTAGACATCCTGAAAACTGAGACTGGAATTGCCCCAAAGGAACCTGATGACCTGAATCAACTGGAACTATGTTAAAGAGGTCTATGTCCTTTTTCCCTTCTAACTTTGAGAAAGAAGGTTAGGGGGAGGGTGGAAGGGAGGTAGAGGCATTAAGGAATCCCAAATAGAGTAGAGTTTTAAAAATAGCATCTACACTCCATGGTGGAATTGGAGCCAGCTTGAGCCACATAACAAGACCTAGCCATCTGTGTGGCCCATGGGTGCCATCTTGGGTACACAGGTGTAACCTGATATATACTCCAGAGCTATTATCTTACCCTTTCAGGAATCCAGTTTCCATTTAGTCCACTTAGACACCTGCCAGTTTCCTAGTAAGCTTTAAATACTCATCAAATTTCTAGCCTCAGTTTCCACAAAATTTAAAAAATTTGCATAATTTTTGAGATTTACTTTTACTTTATATGTATGAGTATTTGCCTGTATGTATGTATGTGTGTGTGTCTAAAAATTATCATTTTTCATTGAGACATAGGTCTAGCTAACCTACTGCCTATGAGTGACACAGGTCTCACGGTAGCTCTGAATATGGCCCAACATGTTTATAAGTGACAACACAGTATTTGTCAAAAGTCTAGACATCCTTGATAAAGTCGACTGTCTGGTCAGTTAGTATATTTGGTAACTTACTCTTTTTTTTTTCTTGTTTAAAGATCAGTTTAGGGGAGGTCTTGGGATGTATCCCAGTAAGGAAACACCTAAATATTCACAAAACTGTGTGCTCCATTCCAGTACCACATTTTTATTATTATTATTTATTATTTATTTATTATTATTATTAAAAATAATATTATCTAATAATATTATTTAATATTATTAAATATTATTATTAAATTATTATTATTATTTGCTTCAGTTTGTTTTTTTCTGAAGATGTGCACATACCAAAGACCATAAATAAGAAGTAAATGTCAAGACAGGGGCCCTTGTCCTCAGAGACACTGAGGGTTTGTGGAAGCAAAGACGTCATTTTACCATAATAAACAAACAAACTGATCTCTCATGAGATGATTCTCAGTCCTGCTTACCACCAAAACAGCATCTGTCATCCAGTGTGACAGGATGATGACTCACAGGTTTTTCCTGCTAGATCAGAGTCCAGGCTGCCCCCTGCTGACCAGGAATGTATCCTTTAGTTGATGTAGTAGAGAAGAGAAGAGGAGCTCTCTGGGCATAGTTCTTTTCTAAGCCTTACATGAACGTCTTAATATTTTAAAAAGCAGAGACTATGCCAGAGCCCAGTCTACTCAGCCTGAAATCACCTGAGAAGAGAGTCACAACTGAATAATAGTCTTTACCAGGGTTATCTGCAGTCATGCCCTTATGGAATTATCATGATTGTTAATTGATAGAGTACAGCCCAGTTCACTGTGGGAGGCACTATTCCCTAGGCAGATGGTCCTGGGCTATATAAGAAAGCCCGAGAATCAGGAGCCTGTGAGTGAACCAGAGAGTGGCACTAGTAAGCAGTTCTTCCATGCTTTCTGCTTGGAATTTCCACTTGGGTTTCTGTCCTGACTTACTTTGAAGATGCCTGGTGGCCTCGAAGCATAAGCCAAGGAAACCTGCCCTCCCCTTTGTTGCTTTGAGTCAGAATGTTTTACCACAGCAACAGAAAGCAAACTGGGAAATCTGTAAGAGGACTGAAAATCACTCTAACTTAACCATTGCATCAGGCTCCACTCCCAGGCCCTTCTCCATCCGAAACATCAGCTTTTTACTTACTCTTTGCTTGTTCTTTCACTTGCCTCTTGCTCTGCGGAATTGCAAAGACTGCAGCTGACATATGACTTCACAAAGTCAATAAAAATGAAGGAGAAGAACAATGTGCATGGAGCTCCTGGCGGGCCACTGACAAAGGATGAGCTGGCAGAATCGGTCCAAGAAGCATTGACAAAGAGGATGCTGAGAAAAGACTTCAGGAGACAGCGGTTGCTCAGAGTAGTGTGGAGTCCTAGACTAGACCTGGAGACAATAGAGGGACATTTGTGGGGTGGAGGGGAGAATGAGCCCTGAAAAAAAGTCTGTTACTTGATTAATAGTAACATATTCACATTAACGTCTTGTTTTGACAAATAGAAGCATTAGGGAAATGGGATTAAAAATTAGATGGGAATTAGCCATATTATAGAACCATTGCAACTTTGGGATAAGTCTAAATTTACTTCCCAATAAAGAGGATAACTGAGTATAAACAGGGGAGACCCAGGACTGGGTTCATAAAGTCCCCAGATAGATATTTGTAAGATGTGTCTCCCTGTACAATGTTGCAACAAGCATCAAATGTGGTGGATGGTTGGAAGGTAGGTTTGAATTTGATGGGAGGAAAATGTCTGATTTCATTTGGAAACCCTAATTTGATTTGCTTGTATCTTAATTCCAAGAATCAATGTCCACTATCCATTAGATCCACCAAATTTGTTAATGTAAAATAATTCATTTCCAGAATTTTTCTCTAGTTCTAATTACACAGATGTTGCTGATTTTAACCCCACCTGCCCTTGAGATGAATGCATTTTTTTAAAAAATAACTTTATTTTATTTGTGTGTGCGTGTCAGAGGCACATATGTGGAGGTCAGAGAACGAGCCTATGAGATTCTCTCCTTCAATCCTTACACAAGTTCTAGGGTTCAAACTTGGATCATCAGGCTTGTACAGCAATTGCCTGTACCCCTTTAGCTGTCTTGCTGGCCACACGACTGCATATTAACTGGTCATTTTCTAGTCTCAGTGACACTTGGATAAGTGGATGCCCACCCCTTCCTGCTGTGTCTAACCTCCTCCCCACACTGCTGTCTCTGTGGGAATCCCCACAGTGCTGGGGCAGAGAAGTCCAAAGAAGACTAATGCATTTTTATGTACAATAAAGGTACTTACTGGTTGTGGCAGTGTGGCTAAGTAAAATATGATGTCACTTCACTTTATTGGCCTCTGGAGACCTTCAGCAAGCTCTCTGGATTGCATTTACACTTTGGCTTTGTATTGGCCTCTTATGAGACCATATGTTGATACTAGTTTTCAAGGTAAATGCCAAAGGGTCTGGCTGTATGCTGGGTACCAGTGATGTTGAGTGGTGCCCACTGCCACCTTCTTTCCAGATGGGACACACACCATTTCTTGTTCTGTAGAGGAAAGGCTGAGCCCAAATGGCTTGTGCAGGCGCCTGCCTTGTCGAAGGACTGTGAACAGTAATGTTGGCCACAGAGAGAGCTCTTAGGCTGGATGGTATGACCATGGAAACAAAAAAGAGGGAGGGCGGGAAGAGGGATCCCTTCCAAGGGAACAGTCACATAGGGAGCTCTGCCTTCCCTATTTTTTAGAAGACGCTGGCACTATGGATTTTTAAGTGAGAGCAGATGGCCTGGTTTTTATTTTGTTCTGGTAGGGGTGGTGATCGTGGTGGTAGCGTGTACACGTTTTGCTGAAGCCAGAGGTCAAACCAAGTGTCTTCCTCATTCTCTATCCACAGTATTTTTTGAGACAGGGTCTCTCCCTGAACCTGGGGCTCATGTCTGTGCTAGGCTGGCCAGTCATCTAACCCCAAGGATCTTCCTACCTCTGCCCCCCAGCGTTGGGATTACAGTCATCTAACCCCAAGAACCTTCCTACCTCTTCCTACCTCCAGCGCTGGGATTACAGTCATCTAACCCCAAGGATCTTCCTACCTC
>NW_026591598.1:19979431-20016446 GCF_907164565.1 Psammomys obesus | reverse complement strand
CCAGCGCTGGGATTACAGTCATCTAACCCCAAGGATCTTCCTACCTCTGCCCCCCAGCGCTGGGATTATACAGACAGGCCACTGCATCCAGCCTCTGGTCCTGGGTCCTAAGCACAAATGACTGCACCCAGCTTTTTCACGTGGAAGCTGGGGTTGAACTCAAGTTCTTACATTCGTGTGGAGAGCACTTTATCAAACCATCTCCCTGGACCCTGTATTTATTTTTTTGTTTGTTGTTGTTGTTTGTTTTTGTCCATCATGTTTGGTTGTATTCAAGGTATCTGGGCTACCCAGCCTCCAAAAATGTGTCAAGAGTGGCTCCCTCTTGTGGCAGGGGTCTCAAACGGGACCAGTCATTGGTTGGCCCCTCCTCCAATTTCTGCATCCCCTTTACCCCAGCACAAAGTCAGCACAGGTTGTAGGTCAAAGGTGGGAGGCTGGGTTGGTGTCCCAGTCCCTCCACTGGAAGTCTTGCCTGGTTATAGGAATGGCCAGGGCCTGCTCAGGCTCTGTATTCTCCCTTACTTTGTATTTGTTTTTAACACAGAGAAATCACATACGTTAAGGCAATAGTCTGTGTACTACTGTGAGTCACAGAAAAATATTGAAAATAGGCAAAGCACACATGTATTCCTGCCAGTTTGGAAAACAAATTTGTTCTGTGCTAATAAAGGCGATCCCCCAAACGTTCTCTCTTTTGTATGTCAGCAGATTATGATGACTGCCTTAATTGGGTTTCTATGATCTGATAAAACATCTTTTCTGAAAAGCAACTTGGGGAAGAAAGGGTTTATTTCATTTATGCTTCCATATCACAGTCCATCATCAAAGGAAGTCATGGTAAGAGCTCAAGGCAGAAATCTGGAGACAGGACCTGAAGCAAAGGCCATGAAAAAAAGAAACAAAGAAAAGAAAAAAGGAAGTCAGGGCAGGAACCCAGGACAGGAACCTACAGCCAGAATCTGAAGTAAAGGCCATAAAGGAATGTCGCTTACTGGCTTGGTGTTAGATGGCTTTCTTATACCACTCCAGATCACTAGCAAAAAGGTGGTAGGTACCATCCAGTATGAACTGGGCCTTCCACATCAAATGCTGATTAAAAAAAAAAATGCACCACAGGATTATCCACAAGCCAGTCTGCTGGAGGCATCTTCCCAACTGAGGTTTCCTTTGCCAAATTGACTCTAGCTATGTCAAGTGGATATAAAACTAGCCATCACAGTGACTGTGTACTCACGATGCATAAAGGCACAGGCATTTACTTGACAGGACAATTTAAGCTCAAATTGGGAAGGGGGTGTGTTCTTTCCCATCTCCACCCTCTACAGCCATGTGACTGATGAGCTCCACATGACTGGGCCTTCAGGCGACCACCACATGCAAAATCCTTCCAAGAAGCCAGGCAGTTCCTCAGATGTAGACACCCGACCCAGGCTCCCATGAGTATAGACCCCTTGTCCCCTCTTCAAAGGGAGCTTTGCAATGTAGCGTCCACTCCCTGCCTATATCCCTCAAGGTTTTTGAGTTTTCTG
Organism: Psammomys obesus; assembly: GCF_907164565.1. Taxonomy (NCBI): domain Eukaryota; kingdom Metazoa; phylum Chordata; class Mammalia; order Rodentia; family Muridae; genus Psammomys; species Psammomys obesus. The sequence goes on along the minus strand of NW_026591598.1, from coordinate 20,014,914 downwards.
TCACGAGATAATCAAGTTGAAGTCCACCATCTAGCTTACCCTTCTGCTGCCCCCAAAGACAAATGAAATAGCTACAAATTAAGCAAATTTTCAAAATGGCAAAGACAGAATGAATTCCCAGTGTGATTTATAGGACATGTGAGTGAAAATGAACCTTCTTTCAATGGTGGTGATTTGTGGACTATAAGCAGCTCTTTCCTAGAACAAAAAAGTATGTGCCCCCCCTCCCATAAGCATAGAGGCCTAGGCAAGTTCAATCCCAAAGAGGGGACATACGTCTTTGATTTGTATTTCCCAGCAAGACCAGTGGTATGAAAAGTTAACTGGCTCCAGGGCACTGACCTATACCTACTGATGAGTCAGGGGACAAGGGGTTCCTCACTAGACTCTTTGCACGTCTTACTCTGGCAGGGTGTTTGGATATAAGTGAGATCAGTTAACTAGGGCTCCAGTTGCGCTGGAGAAGATGTTCTGGTTATCCAGGACAAAACTTGTTGCTCTTTAAGGCCATGGCCTCACTGCTCTGCCAGGGGTCAGTGTTTCCAGCCCCTGAGTTATGGATTCTAATCTCTCCTGATCCTTTTTTTTTTTCACTACATGAGAAAAAAGTATGTGGGGCTGAAAGGTTAGAAAACCTCCCAGACCATCTTTACAGATGGCCTTTTCCATCACAGGGAGTGACTTCAGCTGAAGACACAGAGCAGCAAATAGAAATGATCGCTCATCTACCATGGCAGCCCCCATCCCCAAAAAAAATCAGAGTTCAAGGCAGAGCCTGTTAAGGCCATTACTGCCTCCCGAATTCACTACAGGACTTTGTAATGACTGGCAGCATTGTGTCTTTAAAAGAAAAGAAATGCAGGTTTCTCGAAAGAAACTAACACACACCCTTCAGGATGAACTTTATCAGGAAAGAGAACCTTGAGGCCATGGGGCATTATCAGGCTTTGAAGTGGGAGAGCATTAGAATGGAGCCTACCAAAGGCAACATTGTAAGGAGGCCTTATGTTCAAGACAGGCCCTGAAAGGAGCAGATTGAGAATTCCCTTTAAAACCCCAAAGAGGTTGAGTTAAGAGAGAGAGTGCCATGTATTAATAGTATGCTGAAGGTCCTGAATAAAGAGGCAGATCCTTCAGTTAGAGAGGATTGTGGGGGTTCTGATCCCTAGAAGTTTCCAGAAGAATGAGGCTAGCCCCGAGCACTTGGTAGGACCAAAATCTTACCTTGCAGTTACAAGGCCAAGGCACAGTATAAGAGTTCTTATCAACTCTCTGTCCCAGAGAAAGAGAGTTACAGACAGAGGGAGCAAGGGAGGGAGGGGGAGAGAGAGATTTCTGAAGGCAGCAAGTATGTGGTCGGTATCTAGGATACTCAATCTAGGACTCAGACCTTCCTTTGCACACCTGAACTCTATAAATTTACCAGGGCACACAAACACGACTCTCACCACGAAGAACCAGGTGGGGGCAGAGCTCCATTGCAAGCTCCATGGCAAAGCTCCCTTTGAAGAAGAAGGGGTTAGTCACACATACACGTCATATTTCCAGAACTCAGACATTCAAATACAAATGAAGCTCTTCCTCCCTTTACCTCCTACTCAACTTCAGGGTTGACAGCTTGGAGGGTTAGGGAACAGAAGTCAATGAAGACCAAGGTCATGGGCATGCACAACTGAAGGGGGCAACACCATGGAGTCTACGGTACTGTGTTGCTAGGCCTACCCAGCTCTGAGTGGCAGGAAAAAAAAATCAGCCTAGGTGATGACAAGGGTAAGGGCGCCCTGATGGTTGGTTTAACTGTCAACTCATTTGGGTTGAGAGATGACATTGCTGAGATACACCTCTGGAGGTGTCCACGAGAGACTTTCCAAAGGCAATTAGTTCATCCAGACTCTGATCTAATCAACAGTTTCTTTGTTCGATGGGTTCAATATTTAACTAAACTATTAGGAAGGGGTGACACTAGGGAAAGCAGAGCCTGTTGGAATAAGTCACGGGTACATATCAGTGGCTGCTGTATCTTGCCTTGGCCCCTTCCTGTCACTGTGCCACTCCACTTCCTGTCTGTCATGATGCTGGCTGTGTTGACCACCCCACCCGTCTTCCTGCCACAGTGAACTAAACTATCTGAAACGGTGAGCCCAACAAAACCTTCTCATCTTAAGTGGTTTGTATTAGGCATTTCGTCAGAATGACACAAAAGAAACATACTTGTGCAGTCAGCTTCCTGTTACTCTAACAAGGTACCTGAGACCATTAACTTATGATGAGAAAATATTTATTTTGGCTCACAGCTCAGAAGTTTCCAGTCTGTGACCAGGTGCCCCTTTACTTTGCACTGATAGAGCTTGTATTGGAGCGAAGCCATGGATACTAGCAGCCATGGAGCAAAGGGAAAACCAGACATTCAGAGGGGCCCCCCAAATCACCTTTGGGGTTTGTAATCAGTGATCTACAGGACCCTCACTAGTCCCAACTTCAAAAGGTGCTTTCCCCTCCCAACAGTACCACCAGTGGGGCCTGGTTCACTCTGGCCTCCATAAGGACACACAGAAACACACATAAGTCTACCTCAAAGAATGTTAGTTTTGTTCTGGTTGCAGAAAATTGAGTAATGTTTGAAGAGGAGTTCTCTAGAAAGCCACAGGGTGTTTGCCAAACTCTCATTAAGCCTTGCCAGAATTTTGCCTTGACCAGTAATGAGGTCGTGACAGAATGGGCTCACCAATGGCATAGGCCTCATCAGTTCTGCTCTGCTCTGCTCTGTGTGCATGTAGTATGGCATTTTCTCCTGACCTGTGACCTGCAAGATTAGCTAATCCTGGAGTGAACCAGGCCTGCATGGGCTGGAAGGTGGCCCAGTCCCTTGCCTGCCTCTCGTGCATTCGCTGGCTCACTGCTACCCTTGGGAAAATTTGCCGTCTCATTAAAAAGTGGCCTCTGCTGGGTTTGGTGGCACATATCTTTAATCCCAGTGCTCATGAGGCAGAGACAGGCAGATCCCTGAGTTCAGGGCCAGACTGGTCTACAGAGCGAGGTATCAGGTCAGGACTACACAGAGAATCCCTGTCTTGAAAAAAAAACAAAAACAAAAAACCAAAATGGCCTCCATCCCTTTCCCTATGTAATATTACCCCACCCCGCACCGCCCCATTCAGCTATAGAAACTGCCTCATCCTAACTACACTGATTCAGTAACGAATCAAATCATAAGATTATGGCGGGTTGACATTCATTTCCCTCTTGCTGTGACAGCCATCCACTTCCCCAGCATCAGGTCCTTCCACACGCCCCTGCTCTGAGTCTCTCCCATTAGCTGTGAGAAAACCAAGAGTTACCTTGATGACAACTGCATGAGCAATGACTCAAATCTGGAATCTGTTTATGAGCTGACCACTTGAATGAAAGGACTGCCCAGGCATTGTGAATGAGGCAATTAACTGTAGGTTTCTCTCATCTCCACACATTCAGTTGCCTATTAAGATAATGAATCAAGTCTCCAAGACTGGGTCTGGAAACACACTAAGTCAGACTTGACCAGCACAAAATCATTATCTTTTTTCTGACTCCATGAGATGCATATTTTCACCCAAACAGTTTTAAAATGGGATTTTCAGAGTTTCAGGAAGAGTCTATGACATTTTGAGGAGCCCCAGTCGAAATCAGAAGTTTGGAAGACAAAAAAAATCTCATTTATAAAGAGAATAATTTGGGAAAACTGACACCCGAGTTTTCCTTTGATTTAAAAAGTGTCATTAGTAGAGATTTCCGAATTGGAGTTGGGGATTGGTGTCTTTTCCCCCCAGAGATTTCCCAGGGGATCTCAAACAAAGTGGAAGAAAAATGTAAACTGTGGGGTTTGGGGCTGGGGGTTCTTTTAAACGTCCAGAAGTGTGGAAAGGGGTAAAGCAGGTCCCTTGAGTGCCAAACAACTGAGGGTATAGAGGGTAGGGTCAAAATGAATGGATGGATGGATGGATGGATGGATGGATGGATGGATGGGTGTATGGGTGTATGTGTATATATGTATGTACATGTGTATGTATATATATAATCAAATGCAGAATTGGGGGCTTCGGTGAAATTCAAAACATGCTATTGTCTTTTTCTTTTGCCTAGGAATGGAAGAGACCACATTAGGTTAAATTACAGGGAGGGAGAGCTATTTTTCAAGCACTTTCCTTTATGTAATAAAGGAATATTACGAGATAAAAATACAAAGAGCTTCATGAAGGATTGGGGTACCTCTCTGGGAGCGTGTTTACGCCCACAGAATTATCTTTACACAGAGGAAGAACTGAGAGAGTTCGGGGGAAACTTGGTGACTTACAATATGCTGTCATCCCAGCTTCCTCGACACCCAGGCCATCCCTGGTTCTCTCTGCTGACCTCCCAGGGAGTGTTCCATGTGGCCACATGTAGCCCTGATGAAAGATCTCAGGCACAGAATCAAAGGAACACTGAGACAGACTGTTGGAGGTAAGGAATTTATCAGAAGAATTATTAATGCTAGGCACAGACCAACAGACAGACACTACCACTGCTGGAGCGCTCAGGAGAATTCAGGCCCAAGAGGCAGGGCTGGGGTCTCTGAGGATGACACCTAGAAGGTTTCACAGCAGAAGCCTGCCACGGGACTCTCTGATTTCCAGTGTGGAGGCAGGGAAGGGATGAGGAACAGGACCTGTGACCACGGTACCCAGTCTCATGTAAACTCTCTTCCTGGGTGAGAGATCTTGGCATCTGGGAGTCTATTAGGTGGAGACACAAAGTCAGTGGCCTCACGACGTGTCAGTGTCTGTGAGAGGGTAAGGGTTGCAGATGCTGTGGCCTCATCACAGCCTGGTCTGTGTTCTAACTCTCTACTCAGCAACCGTCTGTCTATCACACACTCAGATGCACACATGCGGGCCTTCCTTGTCTTTCAGCTTCTAGCCCGCCTCAGAGTGGTATGGAATCAACTTGGGACCAAACTGAGCACTGAGTTCACCTTCTCCACAAATTGCTCCATGACTTTATTTGTTATTGATGGTGTCGTTTCGAGACAGGGTTATGTGTAGCCAAGGTTGTTGTATAACTGAGGATGACCTTGAACTCCTGATCTTCCCACTTCTCCCAAATCCTGGGATTCCAGTGGAGCCCCACCAAGCCCCACTGCTCTGAGGTCTCACTTAGAACCTCATTACTTCTCTCCTAAGTTGCCCCCAGAAAGACCCTCAGGTTGCTCTCCAGGGGTCAAAAAACTTCACCCAGCCAGACTTGTGCCTCTTTCTTGGAGGCTACTCTATATTAACCTCACACTTTGTTTGCAGAGATGGGTGAAGGAGTGGTCAAAGGTTACTGTTAAAAAGTGATTTTTTTTTTCTCCCTGACATGCAACACTCAGGCCTCCCTAAACGGCCTGCCCAGTATAGTGGTTTTCATGGCAGGCAGATTGCCCAAAATGGACTCTGAGCTCCACCACAGGCCCCTTCCATGACCTTGGGCCATTTACTCAATGTCTCCCTTGACCACAATGCTTCATCAGTAAAAGGAGAGTAATTACATAGTCCATCTCACAAGATTATTATAAATGATCCATCCAGAGTGGTCAGCCTATCGTCTGGTTCTCAGCATTCAGCGAGCGCATGTCTGCTAGTATAGGTTGGCGCGAGTTGCAGTAACAAAAGAAAAAAAAAAGAGAAATACAAATAAGAGCTGTGTCTTAAAAAATCAAATGGATTATGTTCATTCTTACTTCACATAGGTAGGCCAGGGACCCAATCCATTGACACCCTAAAGAAACTACAACAAAGGAGATGCCAGCTATTTGGCATGTCAGAGGTGGGAAAGAGAGAGTGGCAGGTGACGTGGCTCTTGGACATCCACAGAAGTCATAGGCATGCCTTACATTCACAGAGGTGGCCTTCCATGTCTGGTGTTTCCATGTCTTTGATTTAGCCAACCATGCATCAAGGACAGTCAACAACAAAAATTGTGTCTACACAGAACATGTACAGGATTTTCTCTTGCCCGTGTGTGTGTCATGTGAATATATGTGCATGTGTGTGTGCGCACGTACAAATGGGAGTCAGAAGATTACATCAGGTACCATTCCTCAGCTGCCATCAACGCCCCGTCTTTGAGACAGAAACCGTCACTGCCGAGCTGGTCTAGCGCTCACCCAGTAGGCTGGAAAAGCCAGCCAGCCAGTCCTGGGTCTCACTTGCAGCCGCCTCCCTGCCACTGGGATTGCAAATGCCTGCCGCCATACCTGGCTTTTTCACGTTAGTTCTGGGGATCTAACGCATGCCCCTGTGCTATCAAGGCTCAGGAGCTTTACCAAGTGAGCCATCTATCCCAGCCCTCTTATCAAAAGCCACCAAGCAGAACAGGTGTTGGTGTTGCAGCCATCCTGCACTAGCTCCTTGCATTAGCATCGTGGGCCACCTGCAGACGACCTGGGGGTGTTGGTGGTTTGACTAAGAATGGCCCCACAGGCTCATATACTGGAATGTTTGACGTACTGTTTAGGAAAGATTAGGAAGTGTGGCCTTGGTGGAGGGGGTATGTTGATGGGGGTGAGCTTTGAGGTTTCAAAAACCCTCACTAAGCCCAGTCTTGACCTTTGCCTGTGACTGGTGGATCAGATATGAGCTGTCAGCTACTGTTCCATCACCATCCCTGCCTTCCTGTTGCCATTTTCCCCACCAAGATAATAATGGACTAACCCTTTGAAACTGGAAGCAAGCCCCTAATTAGATGTTTTATTTTATAAGTTGCCTTGGTCGTGGTGTCTCCTTAGCAATATATCAGTAACTGAGACAAAAGGGTCCTAGAAGTTGTGCATGGGCTGTATGCAAGTCCTGTGTCATCTCAGACAAGACACTTGAGCATCTGAGGACTTTGGTATCTCTGGAAGTTCCTAGAACCCATCCCCATGGATACCAAAGGTGAATGTGTCTCATTGACTGAAACAAGTTGCCACAAAGGACATCATACCTCTTCTGAGGCAGGGAAATAGAACCCTACAAACCTAGATCTTATGAGAACCAGCCAGGCACCAGGGTATTCCCAATATCAGGGAGGCTAAGGTAGAAAAGGTTGTACATCTCAGACCAGCCTGAGCTACAGAGTCAAACCATGTCATAGAAAGATGGAAGTAGGGGGCAAGAAACCTTTGGTGAGTGATGGGATTCCTACATAAACTTCAGGCTTTCCCAAGCATGAACACCAATGGTATAAGCCAGATAGTCACAGTGACCAAAGTCACCTCTCAGTTCCCACCTCACCACCTCTGCCCTCTGCACATACCTCATTTGCAACAGAGACACTGTCTCCACCTCCCGTGACAGTTCTCGCTGCTATGTCATTTTATAATACACGTTGTGGACAGCCAATGATTTTGAGTTGGCTGATGCAGCACTTCAGTCTGGGTATCTGACAGATGGAAGCAAAAGCTTCCAGGGAGAAAATGGAAACCTGCTTCTCTGCTTTCCTTCCAGAATATAGGAAATACCAACAACATGGTAGAGAAAAATAACCTCTGGAGTCCTCAGACCTGTCACCTAGTTTAATGGGAGGGTCTTCTCTCCCTTCATCCTTTATGGGGGTGGTGAGAGGTGCTGGGCACTGGAGAAGAGCCTGTCCCCAATTCTAAATGGCTTCCTAAATGTTATTCCATGATTTACGTAGCAAATAACTAAAACACACAAGGAAGCTGGTAACTTCTCCTTTGATCTCTCGTGCAGAAAGGACGGGGAGGAAAGGCCTCTTGGAAGACGTTCAGAAGCCACTAAACTGCCTTCTATTGATTTTACACTACGATACTTTATCACCCTTGTTGCCTTAAAAAGAAATGAAATCTGTGTCAGAGACTAAATAGACTTTCCTAGAAAAAGCAGCCCTGAGCTCCCTGGCAAATGCTCGAAGGGATGTATATCAGCTTTGCCACATCAAATTTGGGCGACATTTTTTTTTAACAGATGCATCTTTCCTTGCCATAATGCCCAGTCCTCGAAAGCAAGCACTGTGACCTGTGCGTCAATTCCTGAGATTAAACTTTGCAGGGTCAGAAATTCACATCGCTGCATGTCTTGTCCAGCCTCCTTCCTGCACACCCAGAAAGACACCACTCGAGATGTCACCAGCTCGCAAGGCTGTTGAGTACACAGGGGACAGACCCCAAGCTCAAATCCAACTCTTGCAGATCTCAGAACTATGATCTATGTTAAACTCTCAGTGTGCCTTTTTCCTGCGCCTGCCTCATCACAGATGAGCCAAAAGGTCAGCAGGTTGGCCTGCTGTCCCCAGAGGAAGGAATGCAGCCATATAGGTTTTTTTCTTGGCTACCTGTGCCTATTTCCTGCTTATATTTGGAAGGTCATCTCTCCTGTCTGAAGAAATTCAATAAATAGAAACTCCATCCTACAAAGCTCATAAATCATAGAGATTTTTCATTTTTTTAAAGGGTTCTTTCCATGTAAAGAAAGGCCTGGATTCTAGTCTTGACCTTGTCTGTAACCAGCCACACTTCTCGGTAAATCACTCCTGGCTTGGGCGTCAGCATCAGCTAGACGAGGCCTGTGGTCACCATCCCCTGCTCTTCAAGTGACACGCGGTCTATGAACGGATCACAGAAACAAATGCCGGCTCTTTCCTGGAAGGTGCTTTTGGGCTTTTTAGGTTTTTTGAATTTTGATTGTGTGCATTTATGTGTGGAAGTAAGTGTGTGGTTGCATGTGTCCATGTGGAGATCAAAAGACAAGCTCAAGCGTCATTCCTCAGACGCCTCCCACCTTTCCTTTGAAACGGCATCTTTCAGCGGCCTGGATCTATACCAGATACGCTAGGCTAGTTAAATAATGCGCAATCACAGATCTCCTTTCTCCACCTCCCATGGTTCTGCTGGACCCACGTACACACCCGAACCCAGCTTTTAACAAGTCCTGAGCAGCCAAACTCAGGCTCTCACGTGTGCAAGGCAAGTGTGCTTTACCACCTGGGGCATCTTATTAACCAATTGAAATTTGATTTTGTAATAATTCATATTTACAAAAAAAAAGGCATAAAGAACTCTGTAATAGACACCTATTAAGGTGAGGAGATGAAGAATGAGAAGGCATGTGTAACCTTTTCTTCACCCTCCCCAAGCTGGGTCATTCCCTTTTTTTGTTTTGCATGCTGCCCCTCCCTTTGGCCACCAACCCAGAAGCAAGCAACTTCTATCCGGAACCCAGTACTTTGCACCTTCACGAATCCCTTTGATCGTTTCTCAACATATGTTTAAACCCATGAATAATGAACAGTTCTGTTTTGCATGTCATGAATATACAAGTGGGGCAAATCTATGTTTCCTTCTGGGATTTGCTTTTTAACTGTGGTGTTCTAGTCTGGTACACACTGGCTGGCACAATGGCTGCAGAGGTCTTTCCTTCTCGTTGACGGAGTGGAGACGGTGAACCCACTTGTGTCATTGTACAGGTGGCAACCAGAGAGATTGACTTTCCACTGTTTAACGCCGCTGCTAGGAGCACCCCTTCCCTATTCCCAGCACACAGCGTGGGGGCGGGAAGGGATGTTCTCCAGGGCCTGCATAGGGATGGGATAGCGGAATGCAAAAAAGTTAGCAACCTCTCTCTCTGCTCTGGACTCTCCTCCATCCTCAGTCTCTCCAATTATGTCTTAAGGAAGTTTTACGTTTTATCCATAACTGGTTTGCATGGACTTTACTGTGCCCTTTAATGTCTCTCTTGCTATCACTAATGCCATTACTTTTCCTTCTTCACTTTTTGTTATTTTGAGACAGCGTCACTTAGCTCAGGCTCACAGTAGTCTTTGCTGACAACACTGGCCGTTAGCCTCTGTCTTCCTGCCGTTACCTTCCAAGTGCTGTAATTATGGGCATGTACCCTCATGCCTGGCTTGTCCACTGATCTTACAGAAGAGCATGCATGCTGATCTCACTTGTTCACCCTCATCCATCCTTCAGCAGCATCCTTGCTGTTCTCTTTGTAGATAATCAGAGCATCATGTTATTTTCAAATCCTGCAGTGCTTGTCCAACATCTCTCCCTCCTACTTCTCTCTCATTAGCGGAATCTAGAATTAGTCCCTCTACAGAGGGTCTGGCTAAAAATAGTCAGTCTTCTGGTCTCCTTGAATCTGTGAGAGGGCAATGGATGAGAAACAGTTCAGGAGGTAAGGGTGGGGCTAGGATAGCTGTGAGTCTCTGGAGATGAAGACCTTTCCCAAGAAGAGGCCAAGCTGTGGGAATACGGAACTTCTAAGACTCACACTTATTTGTGTCTATAGCTGAGTCATGGAACAGCACTGGTCAGAGACAGACTGTGTTCGTTTCGCATCTAATGAACATGTAATTAGTTAGCTTTTCACTACTGTAACAAAACCCCTGAGGCAGACTACTTACTGAGAAAGAGGGTTCGTGTAGCTCAATTTTGGGGTGATTGAAATTCAGGTTAGGTAGCTTTATTTCCTTGACCTCTGGTAGGGGTAACAGATGGCATTATATTATAGCAGAGTGTTTAGGATCCAGGAGCTTCATTTCAACTCAGAAAGTAGAATGGGAAGGACCAGTCTTGTCCCTTTTTATGATAACCTTCTCCTGAAGACAGCCAAAAAAATACTTGGGAAATACTTTCCTCCCTTCCCAGGATACACTCTAAGGACCTCTGAAAGTGTGAGGATGGTGTTCAAGAGGGATACTAAAATGGATTACTGGGGATTAAAGAGATTATCAGAAGAGTTATTAATGCCATGGACAGACAGACAGAGAAGCAACAGCATGGTGAGGACTCTGAGGAGAGTTCAGGCCCCAGCACCAAGGACTGACAGCATGGCCAAGGCTCCAAAGAGAGGCCCCTGTGGCAGATGAGGATGACGGAGGTTGCACAGCATAGGACTACATCCAGGCTCTCTGGTTTCGACAGGAGGCAGGGAAGGGGTGGGGGAAACTAGCATGACCACCAATACCCCTTTTGATGTAAACTCACTTCGCAGGTGAGAGATCTTGGCACCTGGGAGTCTGTTAGCTAGATTCCTAGACAGTGTTGGAAGTGCTACAGGTGCTGTGTCCTGGGCTGCACCTGGATTCTCACATTAATGCTTACAATCTCCCGCCAGGCCTCTTTGAATAGTGTGCCCCTGGGGACCAAGCCTCCATCACATGAGGGCTCCTGGGGAGGCAATAAACCACAGCTACATGACAGTGGTCCCCACACTTAAGAACAGACAAATATTTCCAGGAAACCCTACATCTTTTGTATGTATGCTTGCTTTGTTTTGACCAATACACAAAGAACAAGGTCCTTGTCACCTTCTTAGATCAAAGGTAACTTCTTCCATGGTCCAAAACTCTTTGAGACCTCATCCACCATGGTTTGAATGTGTCCTTAAGTGTCTTCCTTTGGAAAATTGGTCCTGACTGAGTTATGGATGTACTTTCAGTGTTTTCTGTGAGGGACCAGAATTCACTGAGGATTATGTTAGCTCTTCTGTAAAGTCATGAACAAAACTCTACTCACCCCAGATAGAGCACCAGCAATAAGCCAAAGGAACAACCCCACCCAAGTCCAACCTGGAGAGCCAATGGCTTTATCTGGCTTACATACAGATCATATGTGAGGGCTTACTTGAGGGAGTGTGGGCAACCACAAAATAACTGCATAAACACAGTCCCAGCCCAGTCATCCCTGCTCACCACATGGGAGCTGCATCACAGAGCTCTCCTGGCATTTCAGTTTCTCTTCCACTTCCTATGTACTCTGGAACTTCCCAAGATCACTTGCAACTGGGGAAACAGAAGTAAGTCATGGCAGAAGTCTCAGATGACCCTGTGACCCTCCCCTCCCTCCTTCCACTAGTGTCAACAGCCCCATCAGCATTACCATTGACCCGACTATCACTGTATTATTCCGCTCAATTGGTTGCCATGGCTACAGGGCCAAGATAATCTCCTTTCCAACATGCCAATGAGATGGCCACACTATGCCCAGATGAAAACATTACATGATAGTTAAAATAACAGAAAACAGCTGTTTTCAGAAGAGATGAAGTTGGGGCATTGCATTGGTTTTATCTACCCATTTGGGGAGGTTTGAGTCTATCTCTGATTTATAGTAAAACCTGAGCCTCTTCATACTGAACATGCCAACATCAATCATGCTTCTTGGTACCAAGATTGCACCCATTCTCAGCAAGCATGGCCTCAGCCCCTTGTCCGGTTTCTTGCTTTCTTTTTTTCTTTCAAGAGTTCTCTCATTCTTTTCAGGCTCAGTGGCATCTGAGAGGATTCTTACCTCCTGCCCAACATCTTCACATGTGAGGTTGTGGGTGAGTTAACTTCCTCCCTCCCCTCAGTACCCAGCATTTAGAGACACATGACTGCCAGCACATACTATGGTCTACTCATCCAGTCTATGACACTGGACCTCCCTCAACTTCTAAAGCCTAAAGAGGGAACCCCTCCCCCATTGTCTCATTGGCTTGAACTCTCTTCAAACACCTCATCGTGTTTGTTGTCTATTTGTGATGTTAGTAACTCAGGTCTAACAAATCTCTTAACCCGAAGTGCAAATCTTGGGTCCAGCAAAATAGTTTGGTGAGTAAAGGTGCTTGCCATCAAAACTAAGAACCTGAGTTCAAAACAAAAAGGAGGAGAGAGAACCAACTGCAGCATGTTGTCCTCTTATCTCCACATGTACACTGTCACATACATGCATGGCATGAGCATACATGAAATCATACATGCACACATGTGAAAGAAATGTAATTAAAACTAAAGTAAAAATCCACTTTAGTGTCCCTTTTGAACCTTTACAAACATTAAGTGAAATTTTTCAGAAATAAATAATTCATTGGTTCTAAGTTGCACATTGTTTTGAGTAGCGTGAGAACAGCTCACAGCACTGCGTTCCATCCTGCCCAGGACATCATCCCTTTGTCTGGCATATCTACACTGTATGCATTACCCTCCTGGTCATCATTCAGGACTATCGCAGTTGTCAGATGACCTGTGGTCATATCACAGTGCTTATGTCCAAGCATACTGTATTTTACTAAGGAATAGTCCCCACAGCATAACAGTAGTGACACTGGCCATTTTTCTAGGCCAAGGAGAAGCCATAAAGACCTTCTTTATGTGAAGAGTAAAATCTTATCACAGGAGTGTATGCATACACAGGATTCAGCACTGTCTGTGATGCCAGGAACCCACTGGGTCTTAGAATGTGTCATCTGTGGGTGAGGTGGAGGAGACGACTGTAAGACAAAGAAAACGGGATGAAAAAAGAACATTCCCCAATCCCAAGAGCATCTGGAACATTCAGCCTGAGACTTTGCAGAACCACAATCCAGTCAGGAAGAAACTGGGCGGAAGTGCTCCTGGTACAGTGCTCAGCCAATACACATGCTCCAGGGATGGGTGAATACTGACTCCTATAAGGAGAAGAGTGGGCTTGGAGCAGAGGAGATGTTGCTTTGTCGGTTTGTTTGTTGGTTTGTTTGTTTGTTTACTATTTTGCTTCTTCCCAGAGTACCAAACCCAGCCATGGGTACCACATATTTTTCCCTACCGATGGAAGCCTGTTTTAGACTTGGGAAATTTTTGAATTGTGAAGATTATTTCTAGAATAAGTTAATTAGTATCAGATAAATCCTGAACAGCCTGCTCCCCTACTCTCTCTCTCTCTCTCTCTCTCTCTCTCTCTCTCTCTCTCTCTCTCTCCCTGGTGCGTAACAATGAACAGAAACAGTCCCGACTCAATCCAGGCATTAAAACCAAGAGCAGAGTTGTTCTCCAGAGCTAGCTGGGCTCTGGGGCAGCCTTCTGGGTTACATTGTTCTTCTCCATCTTCCAGTCTAGGTTTCTTTATGGTTTCCTGATGATGACAGAAGGGGCAGGAACTGGTGCTCCTCGGTGCTGCATTTCTTTATTGATGGTTGAGACCAGAGAGGCCTGGCTTGGTGATCTATGGAGGGGAGACCAGAGAGAAGAGACTTTTGAGTCACACATAGTGAAGGCAGGTGAATAGCCACAAAACCAAGTGACGAAGCTCCAAATGATAGAAGCAAGAACAAAGAACAAAGAAGCAAGAAAAACAGGGTGGCCAGGTGCAGGACCCGGGATGGGTTCCAGAATCTGTCTGTCTGCCATGACTTCTCGTCTGCGGGCTTTGTAGCATAATGCGCACACATCTGGGGCTTGGGGCATGTCTCAACAGTTAAGAGGACTTACTGCTCTTGCAGACTACCCAAGGTTAGTTCCCAGAAACGCCACAGCAGCTCACGACCACCTGTCACTCCAGGTCCAGGGGATCTGGCACCCTCTTCTGGCCTTTGCAGGCTCTTACATGCCCACTGTGCAAATAAACTCACAAAGGCACACACATTTACAATTTGATAAACAAATATGTACATGAATGAATGTTTTAAAATAACAAAAAAGCAGGAACCTGAGTCCTAGGGCACCTACCAGAATGTCCTAGAAGCCTGTTCTCGTGCACCTGTCCCAGAAGACAACCAGGTTCCAGTGTCTCAGGGCAATGAATTAGACTAGGGGTGCATGGTTAGACATAGGAATAGTTTAATATGAAAGGAAAAGATCTGTCAATGTAAGTTGGCTAGGGAGCCAAGGGCTAGGGAGCCCCAAAAGTGCCAGGTCACAAGGTACATGAACCTTATTTACGAAGCACTCACCTCCCCGTCTATGTTTATCATGAGCCTTTCCTGAGCATGCTCTGTTACTTGAAGGCCAGGTGAGGAAGGGCATCCACTGTTTCTGCCAGCTGGATTCTGTTAGGTTTAAGTCTTGACATAGCTCTCTACAATAGCTACTTTCCTGCCGCGGGAGCCCTGGGAGGCCCCTGGACCTCTCGGCTCCAGACGCTAGCATTTTTGGCCCCTGCCACTCCTCTGCCCCTTGGTAGTCAATTACCAGTCCATCCTCAGGTCCAGGAGGGGCCCATGACGCCCTTCCTTCACACCTTCACTGCCAGGATGAAGGGACAGGGTCAGCTCCTGAAATCTATTGGTTCTAGGACTCTTCCAGTACCAAAAGACAAGATGCTCCTCCACTCTTTACATGGTGTGGTGCTCAGGTAGACCTCCATACCACCCAGGTGACTTCCAGTATCTCCGGCACCGGTGCTAGGAACATGATTGCTCTGATCTACTGTTTAGGCTGATAAAAGCATCTCCATGTTTAATACCGGTCCCTTGGGGTGGGGAGGGGGATGGGAGTAGGCATTCCAAGAGTAGTTGGTTGACTTTTCAGATGTGGTCCTCTCATGGATGCATGAGGACCACTGTGATTTGCCAGAAGGCGGTTATCTGGATCTGCATTCTAAATAGGCTTGGGCCAACATTATCATTGTTATTTATTAGTGGTGTGTAAAGCGTTTGCAGAGAGGTGATCTGTACTTGACTGATATAAAACAAGAGAGCTAGTTAAGGGGTGAGACTCTCTCCCTCTCCTTCTTTCCCCCCTCCTTCCCTTCCTTCCCTCCTCTTCTCCCCCTCCCATCTTTCCTATTAGGTCCTCCCTCCTCACACTCCTCCTGTCCTTGAGGGGACCCCATCCTCACCCTCAGGATCCGATGGAAACATTTTATCCCTAGGGATGGCCATTCCTTCCCTGCCTGGTCCTGCTCCAGGCCCCCCCTCCGGCACCTCCCTCCACTTCTCATCTTCAACCACAGGCCCCCTTCTCCACCTCCTTCCCCATCATTTCTGCTTTGTTCACACTTCTCTGCTCCCCAGAAATATCACTTTACCCAGCAATTGTGCCGGTTGTAAATTGAATCGCAAGTAGATCAGCATAAATCTGAATTCGCATTTGCATCAGTTACGCGGAGACCAGACAAGCCTGAGGCCCCCGGGGGGTCCCAGCTTACAAGCCCCACTACCCTTTGCCTGTGAACTTGAGACTCATCTCTCAGTCAGTATCCACCAAGCCCACATTGGCAGGGACCCACGCCAACTGCAGAGCCCTCCCAGGCTTCTAATTAGGATGGGAGGCCTCTGGTGACACTGGGAAGGACTCAACTTCCCCACTTCCTTGCCACCATGAGCCATTACCTAAGTGTGGTTCCCCTTGTGGCTCTCTTGCATGGGAGGAATCAAATTAAACCCCTGAGAGGATTTGGGCTGCCTCTATTTATGTAGCTAGGCTCGGCACAAATCTAATATTCTGTAAAGATGCTAAGCTCTGCGCAATTGCTGTGTGCCTCGCGCCTCGTGCAAAGGCACTCATAAATATCTGCCGCTGCCTGGTTACAAGTAACAACAGCGACACTCTGGCAAGCGCGTAGTGTCATCTGCTCTGAGTGCTTGTTCCTTTCTAGGTCAAGGCCTTCCATATGTTGATAACGCCCTGGGTTGATACATGTGTGAGTCAGCCAGTAGGGAGACAGAAGGAAACAGGCCTGTAAGCCTCCCAGCCTGGCCCGCAAGCTCACACCCCAGTCCTTCGGTGCCAGTGTTTAACCACAGAGTGGGTAATTACTGAAGGAGGGAGGCCAGGTGTGCTCGGTTAGGGTGGAGGGAAAGAATTAAGGCTGCCTGGAGCCCTGCTCCTCCCTCCCCCACCCCACAGGGATGGAAAGGAGCCCGTGCCTCTGCTCATTACTGTCAGGGAAGGTTAAGCAGTCTCTTTGCTTCTTTTTAAAGGCCACCAATACATCTGAGTGCCCTTGACCAAGATTTCTAGGACTCAGTTCAAAGCCGAGAACCTGGATTATTTCTTTGGAGCCCCTTCAATTTAATTTAATTTTTAGAATAGAAGTGGCTTAGGTTAGACATGGCTGATTACTTTCAGCCCAAGAAATCTAAGCAGGTGTGTGTGTGTGTGTGTGTGTGTGTGTACATAGGAGGCTAGAGGTCAATCTCAGGTGTCTTCCTCAGGCGCCCTCCACTTTATCTTCTTGAGACAGGGTCTCTCAGTAAAGCTGAAATACACCAATTCAGCGTTGGCTTGCCCGCAAGCCGCAGGGGTCCTCCTGGCTCTCTCGTGCAGGTCCTGGGGATCCAAACCCGGGCTGTAATGCTTGCATAGAGGTGGATCAATCTGTACCTGAGCCTCCTCCCCTACCCACAAACAGGGCTTCTTCAAGCAAGCAGCACTTGCTTCTCCCAGTCTTATGACCACACCCCTTGGGAGCTTGTCCTGAACAGTTTTTGTTCCTATGACAGAAAACCCAAACCAGTAAGTCTGTCCCACCATTGCCACACCCCAAGAGGGCAGTGTCCCAGGCAGGACTGGGGGGCAGGGCCACCAGAGGATAGAACAGCCGCTACCTGGGCCCCTTCTCTGCACTCATTGCCTTTCCTTCCCTTCTGCTCTGTTTTCAAACCACAAAGGATGTCAGCCTAAAGCGGTGACTTGGGGGTTGCCAGGGAAACAGCTTCCCATGTTTTCTGGTGGAAACTTGTCTCGGGTGTGTAACAGGTGGATCAGAGGAGCCAGGGCTGTCTACATTCTTGCCGGGAGATCTGCTCCTATCAGAAAAGCTACAGGAGAGCCCTGAGAGGCCTTCATGCAAGGCTGGGCATGAGCATCCTGGGGTTAGAACCAGACTCAAAGACTGACTGAGCAAGCAAGCAAGAAACAAACAAACAATAGTAATAACAAGACCCAAGTGAGAAGAATGCCTCTTTGCAAACTACTTAGGAGTCAGGCAATGGTTTAATCCCCTGGAAATGTATTATCTAATTTAATGCTCGGTCAAGGGCACCAGACACAAGGCTTCCAGGCAGGTCCAGGAATAAAACTGAATGAATGACTATGCTCTATGGTAATGATGCCTATGGGGAAACTGAGGCTCAGTTGTTCAAAGACAAGCCAGAATGTGATTGCTTAAACAAAAACTTCCTAATCCCTAAATCTTTATGGCAAACGTGTGAAAGACACGTTTAACCCATGCAGGTGAGAGGTACCACTGTGTCAGAGAACCATGACAGGTTCTTGGCCACCACCTTGGGACCATGGCCCTAGCCCACTGTGGGGGAGTACAAGGGCTTCTGATGAGGATACACATTCTCCAAGGACTTATACCACTGGCCAGGTTCACAAGGCCAGTGAAGGGGCCCCTGGTACTCTCAGACGACTTGGGTCGTGCCAGTGACCTAAAGCACCACTCCTGAGTGCAGGGCCCACAGGCTGATTGCAAACCATGGCCGATCTGGATGATGCATGGCTTTGGGCGGCGCAAAGCCAAGCTCTCTCTTTCTCATAAGCTCTGAGCAGATCTGCAGAGTCAGGCTGGGCCCAGTGTCCAAGTGTGAGGTGCCCTGTGCCTGGGCCTCACTTCTGGGCTCTCACTTAATGACTTTGGAGCAGGTGTTCAACACTGGTGTTTTGGGTTCTGTTGTAGTTTGTTTGAGACAGGGTCTCACTGTGTAGGCCTGGTTGGCCTGGAATGCACCATGTAGACCAGGCTGGCCTCAAACTCACAGAAGCACTAGTTTTTTTGTGGTTTTTGTGTGTGGGTGTTTTTGTTGTGTTTTGTTTTGTGAATCTAGTGCACAGCCAGGAATGCGGTCATAAGCCCTCAGCCAAGCTTCTGGGAGTAAGAGGATACAGGTAAAAGGTTAGGAGCCACGTCAGACCTGGTTTGAAATCTTGCCCTGCCACACACCCCAATTATCAGTGTTGTCATTCACATCCATAAGGGTGAGGACGCCAGTCTACGGGACTTTTGTGAAAAGCACAGGGTGAGGTGGAAACAATGCCATGCGGCATGTAAGCCATTAGCATTCAGTAAAAGTCAGGTAGGCTGGAGGAAACAGCTCCAGGGGCAAGGCGCTTGCTGCACAACCATGCAGACTGGAGTTTGGATCTCCAGAACCCACTTTAAAAAGCTGGGTGCTGCTGAGCTTAATGACCTTTTATCCTTTTATCCTAGCACTCAGGAGGCAGAGGTAGGCAGATCTCTGAGTTCGAGGCCAGCCTGGTCTACAGAATGAGTTTCAGGACAAGCAAGGCTACACAGAAAAATCCTGTCTCAAAAAAAAAAAAAAAAAAAAAAAAAAAAAATATATATATATATATATATATACACACACATATATATTGAAAAAAAATATATGTCAACTTCTAGTTCACACACACATACCTTTGTACATGTGTGTATAAACACACACACATAGGAGTAAAGAGCAGTAATCCAGTTGAGAACTTGAACTGTACTCTACTCTCATATCACCCAGGCACACTGACAGCAACTCATAGCTCAATTATAGGTGCTCTTGGGGTGCTCATCCAGGGATACACAGAAGCTCTCCTTAGGGGAGGAACCCTTTTGCACTGGAAAATATCTCAAAATCCCACTCCAGCAATAAGATCAAAGAGGATATCTGTCCCCCAAGAATGTTCAGCCTGTCTCCTCAATGATATCATTCCTCCAAGCTCATAATATAGTTTGACGGATCCAGAGGCAATGCAGAAGAGAAAGTATTTTGGGAACATTAATTTAGTGCTTGAGGTTTCTAGAAAGATCTGTGTATTAGAATCTTGTTTACTCCTCTGGCATTGTCCATCTTGTGTTTTGAGATAGGGTATTCTCACTGGCCCGAACTCTCCACATAGTCTAGGCTAGCTGACAGACGACTCCCAGGGATCTGCCCCTCTCTACATCCCCTGCTCTGGTCTTACAGAGCATGTGACCATGCCTGATTTTCTTCATGTGAGTTCTGGAGATCAGACTCAGTTCCTCACTCTTGCAAGGAAGTGCTTTACTAACGGAGTCATCCTCACAGTCCACTTCTGACTCATGAGGCCTCGAATCTACAGAAACTGGAAATGCTCTCTTGAAATTAAGACCTTGGTGACTTCTGACCAATTGTACCTGAGCACAGTTATGCACATGGCAATTCATGATGTCATATTGGTAGCTGAAGCTATCCGTGGCGGGAATATTTACACTACAGACATTGGCAGATACTGTAAGTCAAGGCTTTTGGTGACAGAGGGCAGCCATGCAGCCTATTATTTAGGCATATGTTCACAAAATTGAAAGTTTTAATATGGGGTATCATGGGGGCATGAAACTAGATCATTTTAAGCTAAACTAATTCAGCCAAGGGAAATTTTTCCGGTGTGTGTGTGTGTGTGTGTGTGTGTGTGTGTGTGTGTGTGTGTGACCAGAGATCAGTGTTAAGTGTCTTACTCAATCGTGTCTCTGCCTTTGTTTTTGAGAAAGGGCCTCTGCAGTGACTAGTTTTGATTATGTCATCCTGACACGACTTAGAATCACCTGGATGGAGAGTCTCAGTACGGACCGTCTATACTGGATTGGCTTGTGGGCTTGTCTGTGGGGATGTGAGAACACCCAACCCCTATGGGCAGCACCATCCCCTGGGTGGTGTGGAGACACAGTGTATGAGAGTGGAGAAGCTGAGTGCAAGCAAGCAACCAAGCAACTGAGCTTGCATCCATTTCTCTCTGCTCTTGACTGTGGAGGCGAAATGACCAGCTGTGTCGAGCTCCTGCCATTGTGACTTTCCTAGAATGATGGCCCGTACCTGGAATTGTGAGCTAGAATAAACCTCCCCCCCGGGGGGGGGCGGGGGGCGGCTATTTTATCCCAATGACAGAAATGAAACTAGGACCATCTGTTGCTGAATCTGGAGCACCCTGATTTGGCTAGACTGGCTGCAGAGTGTACTCCAAACCAGAACAAGGCCTGCCTCTCAGCAACCTACCTCCTCCCACTAATTTTTACTACCCAGAGGTTTGACCACCTCCACAAACAGTGCCCCCACCTGGGGACAAAGTGTTCAAACTACTGAGCCTGTGGGGGACATTTTATTGTACTTCCAAATAGTAGCACACTGTGCGGCTGATTAATGATTCCATTCCCAGATCTTGCCCTGGGGCCTGACATTCAGCAGAGAGCCAGTGATTGGTTGGCTCCAGAATCGGAAACCAACAAGAACACTAATAATAGTATTTGACCTTCAGGAGCCCCCTTCCATTAGAAGCATACAAACAACATTACAAATTTAGCTGGTTCCACGGGAGCTGCCAAAACCTGATGTCCCAGAGGAAAGCATTCTCCCAGGCCCCAATGCCAGTCTTACCATAACACGCTGGCATCAGAAAAGAAGCACTCCTGAGTTTCAAGCTCTACGGCATGTGTCAGTGCTGGCCTCCCTTAGCCTGGGGGTGTCTGATGGACCCTCCCTACTGACTTCACAGAGAAAGCCCAGCTCCTCTCCTGGATGGTTCAAGTTTTAGCCCCAGTCCTTTTCAGTACCAATCCCAACAGGACAAGTGTCACCTTGTCACCTTGTTATGGTAGGTACACCGATAAGGCACCAGTAACAAATGCAGAAGGCAAATAGATCAGGATGCTTAGCCCCTAGCATGAAAATGTGTTAGCGTCAGGCATGCCCAAGGCAACCCCCGCCCCCTCAACCCCCCACCCTGTCTCAGACAGACACGTAAACAACATCCTTATTTTTACCGCTTGTCACTAACCTGCCCCCAAGGATCCAGGCAAAGACTGATTTTGTGAAGATAGCCTAGATAAGCTGGCCACTGAGATAAATACCACACAGCAATATAAATAGACTTCCAAATGTCTTCCCAGCAGGACTTCATTCAGGTTCTTACTCTCCATGAACCTGGAGCCATGCCCTGTTTCTTGGTCAGTGTTTAGAGAAAAGTCCTGGAGCTCCAGCCCGAAGCACCCTAAGGTCTGAGGTACACACAGGAAATGGCTCTAATGGGGTGTGGGGGACACACAAGAAGGAGCCCTGAAGAGTGTGGGTCAGATAGGAAGCAGCTCTGAAGGGTGTGAAATATTCACAGGATGAAATTTTAAAAGGCACGAGGCACACACAGGAAGTAGCTCTGAAAGGTCACAAGATACACACAGGAAGCAGAGTTCTGAAGGTGTGAGGCTCTCACAGGAAGCAGCTCTGAAGGTGTGAGGCACTCACAGGAATCAACCTCAAAGACATGAGGCTTTCACAGGAAGCAGTTCTGAAAAGGTGTGAGGCAAACACTGGATGCAGCTTGAAGGACATGAGATTCCTGATCCTCTGCATGCCAGCGTCTGTCCCAGCACATCTAAGCCTGAGGCAGGCTTATCTGAGGGAGGACCCTTTGTACAGAGAATAGAAGCATACCTAGTAAGCTCAAGGTGAAAGAGGGGTTTGTAGAGGCTTCCGTGAATTCGGGGCAGCAGAAAGTACGGCTCTCTCACCTTTCCTCTGCTCTTCTCACCTCCTCTCTGCCTCCCAGCTTTCTTGTGTAACCCACAGCCAAATGATTGTCCAGTTACTCTGAGGTCTTTCACCACAATCACTGATCCTGAACCAGAAATGCCCTTTGTCCCTTTTGTTCCAAGAGGTTCTGATTGGCTCAAACCATCCCATAGGTTTCATATTTCCAGTCAACTGACCTTGCTCACTGAGTGGTGGGAGCTGGGGCAGAGGAGCCGGAGGCATGGGAAGAGAATGCAGCTTCGTCTAGATCTGTGATGGCCATTTCCCCAAAATAGAGAAAAATAACCAGTGGCACGCCCATTCCTGGAAGCAGATGTCCAAGTCCATCCTTTAGCTCAGCCAGGCTCACCCTCAGATGAGGTGGCAGGGACACCTCTGGGGTTCTGTTCAAGCCGCTGGTGTCACAATGTAGAACAGTTGCATGTAGCACTTCTGATGACGCGCGTGGCCCATCTGTAGGACATCAGCCTCCCCACCCCCGCCCCCGCCCCCTCAGGGCAGATGTGAGAACTGAATCACATCTGCGAAGAAGTTACCTGAAATCCCCAAACCTGAACTGCAGGGGCCAGAGTCCCAGCCATCGCCACAGAACAGCTACATTCCAGCCCCTCTCTGTTTAGAAATAGGGACCCCACCAGGACCCCAAGCCACCCCTTTACCTGGGAACATACCGTTCTGCAGGGTGAATCCAAAGACTTGAAATCAAGAGCCGCTTCTACTTCCAACTCCTTGTGTGGGCTGGTGAAGCCACTCTCCTTGTCCAGGCCTCTGTGTCCCTCCTGGGCAATCTAGACTTTAGACTCGAACAGTCCGAGAACTGGGGAAAGCCCCAGGCCATGTGTTAACTCCTGTGTGGCAAAACTAAAAACCTAAGTGGGCAAAAATCATCAACCTGGGGAATTTGTGTGTGTGTGCGCATGCGCATGTGAATACGAGCGTGGTGTGTATGGGTGCACATATATTGGGCTGGCTAGACAAAGACTCCAATGATCCACCTGTCTTTCCCATGAGCTGGTATTGCGACATATGCCGCCACACCAGATCTTTCTATGTGGGTTCTGGGACTCAAACCAAGGTCCTTGTGTTTGTAAGGCAAGCAGCTCGCCCGCTGAGCTACCTCCCCAGTGAGTTTATCGTGTCCGTTTCACTCCTTGTAGAGAATTTGACTCTGAGCTTATTTCTTCCTTACTCTTTTGGCAAGTTGTCTGTTTGTTGTTATTGTCTCTTGCTTAGGGACACTGCTTTGACTGGGTGCTGTAGGTGTCGGGTTCTTATCCATAAACCAACGTTAGGGAGGAGGGGATACGACAAACAAATGGACTCAGTGACCGCAGGAAGAAAACATTGCTTTCTGCAAAGCTCTAGATACGTAGTCAGTGAGGAATGTAACAAGTCAAGTTCCGAAGGCCTAAGGAGCCTGGTTTGTCTCCCCGAGGAGAACCAGCCCATCAAAGGCACAGTTACATCTGGGATAAGTGGAAAGGTCTCAGTCTTTTCTTAGGTGGGAACTGGCTCATCCGGAGACACACGCAGACACGGGGCTGCCATTCTGTTTGTTCGGCAGAATATTGAAATCTTCCAGCTAATTTAGAGCTATTCATGCTACTAACTTCTAATGTGGAAAAGGCTGAATTAGTCGTGAGCAATTGCCCAAGTCTCCAAGCATATAAGCCCAAATCTTAACCAGAAAGCAAGTGGAGGGAAACCCATCTGAAATGTTGGAAGTGCAAAAATGTTTGGGTTTGATTTTGATTTTCTGGGCAATTGATAGTAGTTCTAAAACCACAGACATTTTGTAGCTTGGGTACACCTGGATAAATTTGGCTAGACCTTCACATACTGCAGGATTGGCCCCAAAAGACCCATGTGGTCTCTTCCAAGCAGAACTAGTCCCAGAGTGGGATGGTGAGGTGGCTGGCTCTGTGGGTAAACTGAGGGCTGCACAAAGCATGAGGACCTGAGTTGGAGCTCCAGCACCCA
Organism: Psammomys obesus; assembly: GCF_907164565.1. Taxonomy (NCBI): domain Eukaryota; kingdom Metazoa; phylum Chordata; class Mammalia; order Rodentia; family Muridae; genus Psammomys; species Psammomys obesus. The sequence continues at coordinate 19,990,708 of NW_026591598.1, read as the reverse complement.
TTTGAAAAGCTCGGTGTGGTGACGCGTGCTCATAATCCCAGTGCTGGTGGATCAGACACCCAAAATGTCAAATTCCAGATTCCGTGAGAGAGCCTGTCTCAAAATAAAACATGAGCCGCAATAGAGAGAGACACCCAATGGCAAGCTCTGATTTCTCCACACCCATACATACACAAACAACACACACTTTCTGAGACTTACATTGCTACAATGCATGCACATCCTAAGCAGGTCTCTGGAGTCCCTGGCCAAGTTTTCTTCTGTCGGGTTTTCAGTCTCTAGAAACACTGCAGCTGTTCACAGAGATGCCTCTTCCCAGTCCTGGGGACTGTGGGGTCATGCATACAGTCAGTCCATTTCTTCACGTGTTGGCCGAGGACCTACTATGTGCGAGTGCAAGGAATGCCCGTGTTTCTTTTCCAGCCACTTGCAGTAAATGTTGGCTGGGGGGTGGGGACATTTCCCTTCTTCCTACACGTCCATAGGACGATGCCTTCCGGGGACGACTGTGGGAAGCCAGAAGTGGATGCCTTAATGATCTGCGGGCCGGGTCCTTGCTTGCATAGGGCTGTGAAGGTTATTTAGCTAAGACGACTCATCTCCGGGGGGATTTGTGGGAAACAGTTGTGGATCGTTTAAGAGGTCTTACGCTGAGGAGCACTTGGGCACGATTGTTGAGGAGCTGGCACAGGCGGACAGGGGGAGATGTTAAACAGGAAGACAGCATGGTCAAAGCCCCGGGAAGAACGCTGCGGTGGCTGTTCCCTGTGCCAGTGTGGAGGTACCAAGCTGCAACAGGCGCCATGACACCAGGCAATGGGGTCTGCTAGGAACTGGCCTATCCTAGCACTGGAGGCACGGTAAGCCCAGAGGCGCTGATCACATGTAACTCTTGGGAACAGGACACACCCCAGCAGTAATCCACAAGGGTTACCCAGAGTAGTGGCTCCATCAGAAAAAATGTTTGCTGTGTGAGAATGAAGCCCCAACTTTGATCTCTCCCCATCGTTTACATAAAAAGCCAGGCACATCTGTGCACACCTGTAATCCTGCACAGAGGAAGTGAAACAGGAGGATAGCTGGAGCTTGCTGATCAGCCAGTACTGGCTGAATTGGTGGGCTACTGGTTCAGTAAGGGACTCTGTCTCAAAAAAGTAAGGAAGCAGGAAAATGAAGACAGTACTAGACACTGACCTCTGACCACAAGTACATACACACACACACGTACATACACACACACATACATACACACTACACTTAGACACACACACACATACACAGGGGCGGGGACACATCCAAAGTTCACCCTCAGAAATTCTGGTTCCATGATCTGTAGTGGAGCCCAGTAACATCTTACCAAGAGCGTCCAGTTGGTGTTCCCCTGACCATCCTTCGAGAACAGTCCACAAAAGTTTTTCTGTCACGGTCTCTCTTGAGTACTCCTGGCTCAGATAGTCAGGATATGCAATGAGAAGCCCGGGCCTAGCTCACTGAAGCCTTTCTATCCATGAGGTTGGCCTATGGGTAGAGCCTGCCTCATCATGTGCCTGTGCTGGAGTTCAGGAGCCTGCGTCATGCTTCCTCCCTTCTCTGCTCTTCCTTATCCTCAACTCACCTCGGCTCTACCTCCCACATAGTGATGAGATCCCTCCACCACACAGTCCTCTCCATCCCCCTTGCTGCTGCTGCTGTGGCTGAACTTCCCAGGTTCTGCTCCTCATGCTGTTTCCTGAAGCAGCTGCCCAGGGAGGCTGCCTGCCTTTGCCTTTGCACATTTCCATGTGACTGTCAACCTTCTTTCTGCCTTGGTGTCCGGTTATTCTCAGAATGGGGCTCAAAGTCTCTAGTGCAACCTACCTCTCACCTCCCTACCCACTCTCATCTCCCAGGGCTCCTCTTCCTAGTGACAACCCCTGGACTTGATTTTCCACTCCTCACATTCCCTTTGTGTGGAGCGCCCTTCCCGTCATTGTCTGCCACATGGATGTCTCCTGAAGCTGAGAACCAGGATCAGGTTGGACTTGACCCTCACTTTCAGCATCTGATTAGATCAAGGAGGCCTGCTTCCTGCCTCCCTGGGTTTTGTTAACTGGGTTCCTTTGCTCCTCCACCCTGTTCTGTTTTTTTTTTTTTTTTTTTTTTTTTTATAATAGCTTTAGTGGGATACGATTTACATACCCTACAATCTGCCCATCTCGAGTGCACAAATCGATAGTAGCTGCAGAGCCAAATATGGTTGTCGTCTGATTTCAAAACATCCCATTACCCAGGTACAAACCCTGGAGCTACTTAAAGTCCTCACCCCAATTTCCTATGCTAGTCCTGGACAGCCTCAACCTGCTTCCTATGACCACAACTTCGGTGAACCTGGGCTTCGGGTGGAGGTGGGATTGTAAAATGGGCGCTCCTTTGCCTCTGGCTCATTCACTGAAGGTTTCTTCCTGCTGGAGCCTGTGTCTGCTCTTTCTTTAGCTGACCATGGTTTGGTTTGTTAAGGGCTGGGATGCCTGGGTCATTGGCACTCTCTAACTCTCATGAACGGTGCTACCATGAATGTTCACATGGAGTCTTGTGGTTGTGTTGTATGTTGGATTTCTGCTATAGTTTGCCTCTGAAATGTCTCCCCCAAGTCCCTTAAGCTTCATCACCAGCTAGCAGCACTGTGAGAAGGTGGTAGAGCTTTTGGAGGAGAGACCTGGTGGAAGGAAGCCAGGTCATAGCAATCCCACCCTCAAGGAGGCCATCAGCACCCTCTGCCTCTTCCTCTTGCTTCTGCACAGTCATGAGGTGATCATTCACCTCTGCCCCCCATTCCCAGCCATGACGCTCTGTGTCACCACAGGCCCAAAGACTACAGGCCCAAACAACCAAGGGCTAAAAATATCAGTCCAAATCAAGCTTTCCTCCTTGCATGTTGTTCGGCTCAGGCATTTTGTCACAGGGACAGAAAGCTGACAAGAAGATACCAAGCAAGCTTGCTGAGGCAGGCAACCATTCTATGTTAAAAAAAAAAAAAAAATACTGATGTTTTCCCTAAATGCAGCATCTTCCACCACTGGCAGCATGGGCAGGGTTGGGATTCCCACTCTGTGCCTCATCTCTGTGACTGGCTTCCCCCGATTTCCTGCCTCTTGCATCTACCTTCCGAACTTTCCCTTGCCTGCCTGGCTTCCTCATCCCCAGCTTCTCTCTGACCTCTCAAGTCTTGTGACGTTAGCCTGGAAATTTCTGATACAGTAAGTGCCAAACCATGATCTCAAGAGGAAGAGCCACCCGACCCGCTACGCACACCCCTGCCCCAGTCCCATTGATAGAGTCTATGCCTGACAGAAGTCCTTCACTGGAGGAGTAGGGGGCCAGGGATGGCTCCATCAATAAAGCACTTCCTACGCCAGCCCGAGGACCTGTGTTCTGGTACCCAGAAGTCAAGCCCAGGTCTAGAACCCCAGTGCTGGATGGGGGAGAGCAAAGACAGACAGATGCCTGGAGCCTCTCAGGCAGTCAGGCCAGCCTGATCATCGAGCCACCAGGTTCAGCGAGGAACCATCACAGAATTTAAGGTAGATGGGGTGACCGAAAAAGACAGTTGGTGCTGACCTCTGCTCTCCAGTGCACACGCACGCACTAACACACATACACAGATCCTTCCATCAGATTTTTTTAGGGGGTGGGCTTGGATTTATTCTTTAAAAAAAAAACATCAAATATAAACTTGCAAATCTGTATGTAAAAGTGAAGGCAAAGAACTGTGACATAAGCAGTCTCTCAGAATACCTCTGATATTTTTAATTAAAAATTTAGGTTAAAGGCTTAGTGTAATACTGCCTTCATGTGATAATTACTACAAAGACAAATAAACTAGTGATTATGGCCCATAATCACTCACCTTTTTCATTTCTGAGTCTGTCCTCTGCTCTCCCAACCTCTTCTGCAAGAATTACTAAGTGGCCTTAAGCCTCTGGTGCTAGCTACAGCCTAATTCAGTCAAATGGGCTCTTTGGGGGGTAACGTGTCTTGGCAAACCTCCTTGGAATGCCCTTGGAAGGCTATCCGCATCTCTGCTTGAAAGTCTCTGGGGAAATTGGTGACTGACTCAGAAGGCCAGCATGAGAGCAAAGACCCCTGCAGTCAAGGCCACGGTCATTTTGAATTCATTTGTACTGCTTGAATCGGGAGTGTGATTGGCCATGGGAACTGAGGGCGGGGTAAACAGTGGGACCCAGGACCACAGTACATCAGGGTGCCTGGGAGTTTTTTCCTTATCTTAGGATTCATCCCCTACCCCTGTATCAACCCTGCGAGCAACTGGGGTGCCTTAATAGTGGCAGGGAAGGAGGGCGGAGCTTGCTCTCCGTAGATATTTGATGTACCCCTCCTTCCTTTGGAAGTGAACCAAGAGCCCACCAGAGGGGTGTGGTGTTGGCTTAATTCAAACAGCCCAGGAAAGTGTCCTGAGGACTGGGCCCCAACCCAGGTCCTTCAGGAAGGCTGTCCCCTGCAGCTTCCAGGACATTCCCACTGTAGCCTCCATTCTCTCAACCCCCGCCATTTCCATCCTTTAACGGGTAGGTGGGACATGTGAAAATGACTCAGCGGGTGACACTTTACATTTAAATGCAGCTGGAGAGGTTATTTCAACAGTGGCCAATGGACCATTTGGGGGCTTCATATTTCTTGATACAGATTAGTGACACAGGGACCACTGTCACAGCCAGTACAAAAGCCATGCCAGCAGTCACCCCAAGGGCTTCAGGAGGTGCTGGCTTGGGTTCAGCACCTAGAGGCAGAGAAAAAGAACTGGGCACTCCCCAATCCCTGAGCCTTCCTGGATGAAAATGGCTCCCTGAACTCAAAAGGGTTTCTCTACAATGGAACCTTTCTGAGGAGACCCTCCGGAAGGCCTCCCTCTCCACAGACATCTGAAGTGACTCCTGGCCGAGCCCAGGCCTGGGAAACAGGAGCAGAAGGGTTTCCAGTGTGCTTTGCCATCTGCTTTTCTGTGCTCTCAGCCCAGGCCCTGGGCCTGAGTCTTTTCCCGGGGTTTCGAATAGGCAGGTGACATGGCCCACAAGACTGGGTGGAACAGATCCTGTGTGGGAGGATGTGCTTGAACGTCACCTGTGACCGTGTGTGTGTGTGTGTTTCTGTGTATATGCATGTATCTGTAGAGGCTTGTGTGTATAGTGTGTGTTTCTGTGTATATGCATGTATTGTTTATCTGTGGAGACTCTGTGTGTGTGTATATGCACGTATCTGTGAAGGTTGTGTGTGTGTGTGTGTGTTTCTGTAAATGAGCATGTATATGTGTATCTGTGGAGAGAGAGAGAGAGAGTGTGTGTGTGTGTGTGTGTGTGTGTGTGTGTGTGTGTGTGTGTAAGCCAGAGGCCAAAATCAGGTGTCTTTCTCTATGACTTCCCACCTTATGGTTTGAGACAGCTTGAGTCACTGATAAAGCTAGGTTGGCTGGCCGGCAGGCCCCGTGACTCTCCTGTCTCTGCCTCCCCAGTATTGCAGTCATGAGCCTGGATATATACCATATACCTGGATTTTCAAGTGTGTGTGGGGATCTGAACTTAGGTTCTCATGTTTGTATGGCAATCCCATTAACAGCTGACTCATCTTCCTAATCCCTGTTTGTGACTTTCTTAGTGAAACCAAAGAGCCCTACCGAGAATGGAGAACCCCTTCCAGTGTGTTCTGGGAGCAGCTGTGAAAGCCCCCTTATGCTGTCAGTGAGGAATCTGAGGCCAGGGGTGAGGAGAGTGAATGTGCACACACTGTCCATCAGGTGACTTGTCCCATCTAGTCAATATTCACATTTCCAGATGGGGAGAGACCTCACAAGGGTCCCTCAGTGTCTCTTCAGAGCTGGCCTTGGTATTCATTCCTAGAACCATAAACATCTGCTGGGCTAAGCCTTTATGCAAGTGTTAAATACTTACTGTATACTGAGCACTCTCCTGGGCATGACTGAGTCAAGAGGAGAAGGAGAGAGATTGCTCCCTGCACTCGAGAAGGCAGCTTTGCCACCTGTAGCCGCCCCTTCAAAGGCCATGATGTAACAGACCAGAAAATGTAGCAGACTGCTCAAGTGCTCCTCATCAGCGCTGATGGATGGGGGGAGGCTTGAAGTCCTATTTCATGCATGAGAAGCAACCCGCTTCTGAGTCATTAAGTTCCTCTCTCCTAGGGGTCAGCCCATTTCTCCTTAACGGAGCAGGGCCTCCCACCAGCTTCCTTGGCGCTCCCTTGCGTCTGGAGGAAAATGTAGCTGAACCATTCCAAACCACATAGGATGGGCTGAGCAAAAAGAAATTAAACCGCTTTGCAGAGAGCAAGCATGTTTTCGGGAATCAGCTCAGAGCTTCCCATAAACCTTTTTTCTGGACAATGGAAGCATGTATGAGGCATGTCAGCCTAAAGGGGATGAGCACAGGTGTGTAAGCCTCAGGTAGAGGCTGGGAGCGGCTCATGGTGCTCTCCAGTCCTTGGGTAAAGACTGTGTTCCTTGAGCTACACAGGGCTTCTTTTTCTGAAGACTGTCACTTTGGGGAATGAAGAAAGAAGGAGAAAACTTGGCACCAACTTTTGAAACAGGAAACATCTTCGTTAAGAGGAAATAGCTTCATAAAGATAAATAAGCTGTCAGTGTCAGAGGTGGCTGGAGGCTCAGCTTCTATTTCTCTGCTCAACCATTCCTCTTGGTCTAGCTGGCTTTTCACTAAAAATCTATTCTTGTACCAAGCAGTAGGAAGTTCTGGATACTGAGTTTCCGACAGATAATTTTAGGATGCATATCCAAAATTCTGAAGAGACTCAAAGGAAGCCTTGCAAGGACTTGGGAAAAATAAAAGTCACCTTTGGAACAGCCACTTCATAGATGGTGGATGTCCTAGTTTACTTTCTATTGCTGTGATAAAGACCATGGCCAAAAGCCACTTGGGAAAGAAAGGGCTTATTTAGCCTACAGAAACAGTCTATCATCAAGGGAAGTCAGGGCAGGAGCCTAGAGGCAGGAACGGAAGCAGGCGCTATGGAGGAATACTGCTTACTGTCTTGATCTCCCGGCTCACGTTCAGTTACCTTGCGACATCACCTGCCCAGGGGTGGCACTGTCCACAGCGGGCTGGACTCTCCTGTGTCAATCATCAATCAAGAAATGCCCTACAGACCTGCCTACGGGCCAATCTGATGCAGGCATTTCCTCAGTTGAGTTTTTCTTCACACATACAGGCTTGCGTTGAGTTGACAAAACTAGCCAGCGCCATGCAGGTAAGGCAAGTCATGTGGTAGATGGCATTAGGCTTCTCACTTGACCCTCTAACCATCAGGGGGGCATGGAAGCTGCATTCCATAGCCATTCCCCAAACACCATCAATAGCCGTGAAGTAGAGTTCCGTTTCTTACAAATTCAGACAGGCTGTCTTCGTGCTCCGGAAGCGTTGCCTTCACTCATTTAGTGAGCAAACCATTTCTTACAGAGCACCCACTGTTGGTGATGCTAGGTCCCTATGATCCTGAAGATGGCGGATAGCCTCATCCTCTCACCGTTGAGCTCTCTGCCCAACAGAGTTGAACAACAGGTATAGGGTGCCAGAGAACTGCAGGTTGCAGGGCTTCAGGAACGTTCCAGGTATACAGGGCAGGAGCTGTGTCTGTCAAACCACGACTCCGGAAAGGGACCAGAGGAGGAGGAGCAGGAGAAAGAGGGGAGCAGTGGTGAGGGAGGCCCACTGGGGTACATGGGGGGGTCTGAGAGACAGGGTCAGGGTAATGCTGAAGATGTTAAAGGTCCAAGGAATAAGCAGAAAGGCTGGATTAGGACAGCAGCTTATGGAAAGCAGAAGGGTGGAATCTCAGCTGGTTGGAGAAAGAGGACAAAACTGGGGAAAGGAGGTGGGGAACAGCCAAGAGGGCCGCTACAGGAGTCTCTGTGGCAAACGACAGGACCTGAGGGAGAGCAAATGCAGGAAGGGAGGGGCTGAGAAGTAGCCAGGAAGGAGGAGCTAAAATCTTTCTATGACTGTATGTGCACATGTATGTATGTGTGAATACGTGTGTATGTGTGTATGAATATACATGTTTATGTGTGTGAATGTGTGTATATATGTGCATATGTATGAATGTGTGTGTATACATGCACCATGGATTCATACATGTAGAGGTCAGATGACAGCTCCATGAACATCATCAGCTGTGGTGCAGAAGTGCCTTTACCTGCTGAGCCATCTCACTGGCCCAGGAAGTAGAATAGTAAAAAAATTTAAAAAACATGCTTTATGTTCTGAGAGCTGGTTATTCTGGCCCGTGGGTGATGTCTATCGAGTTGCCAAACACTGTTTTTATATCATTACTTGGTTCCCAAGCACGGAAGCTTGGGAGCCAAATGGGACACCAGCCTGCTGCCTCTCCCATCCATCAGTGTGTCTCCAGGCCTCTGTGCAGCATCCAGCCCAGGGATCAGTACACCCTCACCTTCCCATAGATGAACATGAGGTAGGTGAGGAGCCATTTCTCTTTCCGGATGCTGAGGCTGTCCATCTTAAACAATTCAGACTCTTGCCTTAGGCAGCTCAGTCATTTGTAGCAGAAGAAAAAGCCCTTGATTTGGAGCCGTGGGATGACCAGCCGTCCCTGCCTTTCCCATAAAGTCTGTGTGTCCTGAACAAGTCACCTGACCTCTTGGAGCCTTAGTTTCCTCGCAGGTAAAAGGAAGATGATAGTGGTGTGGAACCTCAAAGACTATGGTGGAAACTAAAAGAGATTATACAGGGTGGGCATTTTACAGTGTGTGCTGCAAGATAACTAAAGGGAGCTAGTAGGACAAGAAAAATGGAAAGACAAGATAGAAAAAGAAAGGATGGTTGGTTTTTGATGGGTAAATAGTAGATATATAATTAAGGGATGGATATATGGATGAATAGATATATAGATGAATGGATGAGTGAATGGATATGTGGATGGATGGATGGATGGATGGATGGATGGATGGATGGATGGATGATAGATGGAATATGAAGATGAGTGGATTATAGATATGAAGGCGGATGGATGGATGAATGGGTGGATAGTAGATTAGTGAGTGATGGATAGTTGGATAGATGCATAATGGACATATAGAAAACAAAGGTTCGTGAAGTGGTACTTGAATGCTCTTTCTCAGACCAAACCTAACCCATTTTAAGAACATCTAAATGATTAATTGATGAGTGCCAAACGTTGAGAGGCCACCTGGCCCTGGTGTCTACAGATGGCTGCAGCCTACTGCCCCTGGGTGCTAAAGACTTGAGGTTCTTATTTTAGGTTCCGTCTAGACACATCTCTAAATAGGAATGTCGCTCTAATCTGCAGGTGTTGTTTCTGAACGGTTATTTCTAAACACTACAAAAGAAAAGAGCCAAAATGGAATAATACTGATGTGAGAGCAGGATCTGTCACGGGAGAAGCCTTGCCAATGTGTCTGGCCCTCCCATACCACCTGGTTCCCGCCTAGATGCTACCCAATTACTGGCGAACCGGATAGTCACAGTGGGTATCATTAATTAAATGAATTTTGACTAATTAATTTACGAACTGGTAAATAGGGCCTCCCTTTGGTAGTTTGGAGGTGCCGCAACCAGAGCTGCTGATTAAAATGTAAAACCAATCTGGCTAGATGGATGGGAACACTTCAGCAACATTTGTTGTAAGACTTACTGAATGGTATCCTACTGGTATCGCTAACCCCTTTAATCAGTAAGTATAAAATTCATCCAAGAGCATAAACTATAGCTGACAATGACATACATCAAATCCCAAACTGAGCATTCAAAATACATTGTATCGAGATTTTTGTCACAAGCATTGATTTCTGCCCTTCAAGCCGCTTTCTGGGGCAGCCGCATAAAAGTTAAATACAAGCTATCTATGGGTTCATTGGATTGCAGTAATTCATTAAGCCAACAGCAGCATTAATAAATCTGAGCCTGGAGATTGCCTCCGCAGACACCCTGGGCTAAGAAGGATGCCACTAATCGGAGAGGGTGGCAAAACTAATGTCGTTGGCACAGAGGAGCTTTGGAGGGTGGTGCAGGGCTAGCTTCTGAGGGTGGGGCTGTGCTCCACAGGTGGATTAGATTGGAAGGAGAGAAGAGGCCCTGTGGACCCAATCTTGGCAGCTGGCAGGCAGTGTGCTGTGCGCAGAGGTGGCTTGCATCTTGACTGTGAGCCCGATGGTGAGATATCTAAGGTGCCTGCCGTTACTTCCTCTGCTGGTTTTGCTTTGGTTGGTTGGTTGGTTGGTTGGTTGGTTGGTTGGTTGGTTGGTTGGTTGGTTGGTTTTGTCAACCTATCACAAGCTAGATTCACCTGGGGGAAGATGAACCTCAATGGGAAAATGTCTCCATCAGATTGCAGGATAGGCAAGTCTGTGGGGCATTTTCTTGTTATGGGAGGAGCCTCAGTCCACTGTAGGAGGTACCATCCCTAGGCAGGTGGTCCTGGCTTGTACTAAAAACAGAACAAGCAAATAAACAAATGAAACAGGCTGAGTGGTCCATGGGAGCAAGCCAGTAAGCAGCATTCCTTCCCAACCTCTGCTTCAGTTCCCGCCTTTCCTGCCCTGACTTCCCTCAACGACGGAACCTCTAGGCCAAATAAACCCTTTCCTTTTCCAAGTTGCTTTGAGTCAGTGTGTTTATTAAGCTAACTAAAAGCAGACTAGGATGCTGGTCACCCAGTGGTGATGATGACCTCTGTATTCTTGGGGCAGATCTGCAAGGCAAATTTACATCAGGGTCTCCCTTCCTTCCCTCGCCATGCCAGGAAAGACAAGACCCAGGTTATTGCTACTACGCCTAGTGTAGAGAAGTAAGGAACAACTTTAATGGCAAAGGGATTGCCACTGGGGAGACTGCTCAGGCAATAAAGTGCTTGCCGCCCAAGCAGAAGACATGAGTTCGGATCTCCAGCACCCACATAACACCCCAGGCAAAGCACCGTGTGTGGAAATCCCAGTGCTGGGGACATGGAGACAGGATACCAGGGGGTTCCTGGTCACATAGCCTACCTGATCAGCAAGCTCCAGGTTCACTGAAAACTCTGTCTCAAAAATAAGATGGGAAGGAATAGAAAAGGACGCCAGCATGGGACTCTGGCTTCCATGTGCGTGTACAAGTGTGCATCCCCATCTGCTTGTATACACACGAACTGACACACACATGCACACATATGTACACAAGGAAGGGCGTGCGCACACACACACACACACACACACACACACACACACACACACACACA